>NW_027460280.1:34273337-34640837 GCF_050947875.1 Dermacentor variabilis | reverse complement strand
CGGCTCGGAAAGCGATTCGTGCACTAGTGGAGTACTTGAAGTGCACCGGTTTAAGAGACCGTTTAGAGTGTTCTTGGGCTCTCTAACGTAAATCTATTCCAAACTTTTCTATTCCAATTCTGCAATAAGCCCACCGCGATTGGTCAAAAACTTTTTTGGACCACCCCACTTCACCTGTCTTTCACGCGACGTCACGAAAAGCGCGATAGCTCCCCATCTGATATGACGTGTACACACTGATTATGCATAATTTGACCGAGCAAAACAAAACTATTTATTTCTGATCCGACGCCTTTCTCCCATTAGCCCTCGGCTATTCGTCAAAAATTTTCAGGCTGCTGCCACTTCACCTGCCTCTCACGCGTCAACACAAAACCGCAACAACTTACCGCGTCAAAGTGACGCGTACGCGTTAAAGATGCATTAATATGCGGAACAAAACTGAATTTTCTTCTGAATAGCCGCAGGCTGCCCCGTTCCGAAAGGAATAAAAGATGGCTACCGCTGATCGCTCCGGCACCGGCTACTTGCCCCTGCTGGAGAGCATGGGTTTATTTGCGTGTAACAAAACTTTTTGTGTGGCCGTGTAACGTTATCGAGAACTTTCGGCACGTTTACGACCTCGTTCTGCCAACTCTTCTTTGCTGAGGATCCGTTTTAGCGTCATTCTTAAGCTTCCGTTGCATGCCGCTGCGATTGTCGACGAGCCACCGTAAGCTAAGTAAGGGAAAGCGGACCAATCGCAGACACCGGCACCACCCTCTTCATCCGGTTATCGATATTCAGTGCAGAGGTTCGGCCCCATCGAATCCCTCTCCACTTGAGCATGCTCCTCGCCTCTTGTGAGCCAATTACATAAGACAAGCTGCTCAGTGCAGGCAATATCTTTCGTTTTTCAAGCAAACAAATGTAGCCTCCTATAAACGAGGGGAGCATTTGATTGGTTTGTTCAGACAACCCTGTGGGTGACCACCCGATGCTTGCGTCGGCGGTTACGGAAATTTGACGTCAGGAGATTGGAATAAAAACATATTGGAATAGTTTTACGTCATACGGCCCCTTCTGCATGGTGCCTTTTCTACACGTAATCAGTGCTTAGTGCGTAATCAGTCCCTTTCTTCCTCTTTCTATTCCCCTTTCCCCCACCCCCAATGTAGCGTAGCAAACCGGATGCTGTTCTGGTTGACCTCCCTGCCTTTCCTATTCTTGTTTTCTCTCTCTCTCTCTCTCTCTCTAGTCCTTAAGCTGGAGTGTTGAGAGAGGCGGACACAACTTTCACGAAAAATCAAAACACATATTCAACTAATTAACAAAATGATCTAATGAACGTTCTAAATAATTACTTTACGGCACATATTGCATTTTACGCATTGTAGCCGGTGAGCTTGTCAAGCGTATCCACTAGGAATTAATTTCCAGAATGACATTTGTTTAGATATATGCGCCATGAAACCCACTGTAAAATTGCACTCTGGGTCCACTTAATTTTTTAATAAAACGCTCTTTTATGCATTGAAGCACAAAAGTAACTGGAACGCCCATGTATTTCGTCTTACATTTTGGTACATAATATCTCAAAATCGGTGTCATCCTGGAAATTCTCTTCAAGTCGATCCGTCTTGCAAACTCAGCGGCTACAATTTGTAAATTGCAATATGGCGTAAAAAATTAATTAAAAAGTTAATTAGTCAATTTTTGTTCATCATTGGAACATTCGTTTCCGTTTTTCGTGCTTTTAATGTCCGCCTCTTCGAATAATCCAGCTCAACGAGAAAAATTATGCTAGCTGTCACAGGCGATTTCTGAAAATTCTGTAAAACCTAAAAATGATCACCCTGTACAACACCTTCCCCGCAAGTAGGCTTCAGGCTCGCAGTATGAAAGCTACAAGCAATAATTGTTTCAATTCACCTGTTGCTTGCAACATGTACATGGGAGGAGGCTTCTAGAATTTTTGGGCGTTGCTATCTGGAACTGTACACGCAACAAGATCGAAAAGTCGCCCAGTTCTTTTTTTTTCTTGCGATGTCTGAGGAAATGTTTGATTCATTTTTAAAAAGCTCTGGTAATTATAGATACTGTTAAACAGCAAGTATTGTTGTCTAGTTATGGAAATACAGAGGAAGTGAGGGAAATTTATAGATATGGTGCTACACGTTGTTATATTGAAGGTCCATGTTATTGTTGGACTTGGCACTAGCCTTGTTGGCAATGGGTCCAAACCATGTTTTGAATATCCTTTGTAGTTTAAATGAATCTTATTAAAATGGAATGGAATTCGATTGAATTGAAGCCCTGCCATCACACCAACTCCATAAAGTCATCTCAGAGCTCCGGGCACGCTTGGTTCAGCGATATGCGGAGGTTAATTGACTCAAGTGCCACCGGCCAACGACAAAATAAACCTTCGCTTGAATGCGTCGCCGCTCATCCTTCCTAAAAAATTTCAAAATCACGAATCCGACATAAAAAAATGGCACTGATTGGAAACGTTTATTGAGCTTTGATTCAGGGCGTCCAGAGACCTACTCTTTCTTTTCTCGCTGTGGACTCGCGAAAATGGCGCTTCGTAGTTGTGTTGTCTAATTGTTGCGGGACACTTATCGGAGCTCGAAGCTTCGCGCCAATTACTAAGCTTGAATTTTGAAACACAGAAACTAAGGGCAGCTTCGCAGCTGGTATGGATGAAAAACTGTGGTAAAAGCTCACGCGCAAGTCAAGTTTTCCCTTCCTGAGTCGAGCTACGTGCTGCTCTCTCTGTCGCTATCGTTGTTCAGGCTGAGGTCTTGGACTAAGATTTTTAGCGCTATCGTAGGCGTTCGTGATGCGGCAATAAGAAAGAAAAAAATGATGCGGGAGCAGACGGACTACCTCGTGGTGGCGAAAAACCGCGCTGCTGCAATGTTTCCTTCGTGTTGTGAGAAATTACGATTAAATCGGTCAAACGCGAAGCGTACATGCTTACCGAGAAAAGTGGCAAATATTATGAAAAATCAACACTAGTGTTAAAGCAAGGAATGATAAAGTGGCTGGACCGAAGGGAGTAACAGCAGGTCGCCCTGAATTCAATTGCCCCGAAGAGAAACAATATTTCACATGCACCGAAAAAGCCCTTCCAAATAAGGTGTGACAGGGTCCTTTTCTTGCTAAAGCCGCAAAGGCACTGACGCTCTGCAGGTCGCGTATTTCCGCTCCAAATAAAATTATGTTATAAGACGCTCGCGACAGTTCTTTTTTCGCTAGCTGCAACAAAATCACTTCATGCGAGAGCTAACTTCGCACCGAATGGAACTTCCGACTCCCAGATTCCGCTATCGACACTAGGATCACATTACTTATATAGTCACCTATCTCTTAGCCAACTGTGCGCAATTATGACGAATATCGTTGCCAATAGTTTGCCATTCAGACAAGCAACGTGCTCACATAATAAAAGATGTTTTTGTAAGAAGGAAAAAGAAAAAAAAGTTTTCTTCCGTCTCACATGCCACGTTGCAGTGGCGCTTTCCACAGATGGCGCGACTGCGCGAAATGTACTTGGGTCGTTTTATAACTTCCCATAGCCTGCCGCAACGTTGAAGTACTCGCTGGTTCTGGAAGAAGGAATTCTGCCGGTTTTGCTGGGTGCCATTTCCGGGAGGTCATCACGCGGTACGTTATGGACACATGACGCCCAGTTCGACGCAGTTGCGGCGATGTCATCTCCGGGTTCGCATAGAAGCAGCGGCACTGGCCACGCTGCGGACACGACATCACGGAGCCATTGCCGCTGGCGCGCTAGCCATTCTCCTCTTGTCTTGCCATGTCGCTCTTCTTTCCTTTACGCGTCGTCACGCTCTTTCTTCCTTTCTCTTAGTGGCTTTCTTCACTTTTCTTTTACGTCCATAGCCGACACCTCACCCCAAACCAACCGATTCATGTGTGGCTTTTGTGTCGGAGACGTTCGCGTCAACCATGGCAGTGCCCGCGAACAAAGAGTGAAAGATTCAGGGCAAAAAAGGGAAGTAAGAGAAAGGGACGCAAGTAATGCGAAAGTGAAAAAAAAGAAACGACAGCGGAAAAGGAAGCCCATTTGATAAATTGCGCGCCTCGTCAGATTATCGACAGACAGGGAAGGGAAACGCGGGTAACGCGTTCGGCGCTCCTCCCCTACCGTTTTTGTGAGGCCCGGCTCCGAAGGAAGTGTTGGCGGGCGTTCCATTACTGGCGAAAGAGTGGGGAACGCAGCTTACTGGCAAAGATGGGGGAACAGCGCGTGGGCCTCGATGAGGAGAAGGGGCGGCGGTGAGTCGGACCGCGCACTAAGGTGTCAGCGCGGAACTCGCTCCACGGGTGCAGCGCCAGACGCTTAGGCTATCGACAGCCGGTTAAAAAATTGCGACTGTCAGTGTTCGCGCTCGCGCGACCCGTTTCGCGACATATTGGAACTGGAAGGGTTCGCGCAGATGCTCGCTGTCATGGCAAGACGAAACTTTACTGAACGCTGCGGTTCGATAATCGCTGCAGGAAGATGTGACCTCACTCCGCCGGGGCCGTGCCCACGGGAGAAGATTTATGTCAAAAAGAAGGTGCGATAAACCTGACGCCAAATGCTAGAATAAGGTAGAATTTCTGGCTTTGTAAAATTATTTGGTGCCTTTCACACGTTTGGGCACAAAGTAAAATAAAGAAAACAACGGAAGAAAAAAAAATATTCTTCCCAGGATAACGACGCTACTTTGGTCCCGCTCAAAGGCGCAGTTCCGAAACATTTCCTTCAGCGAGGCGCAATAACGTTTCCAGAGTAACCTGTGTGGATATCAACAGTAGTGCTTCGTGTTCGGGCTGCGCTTCTTTTCTTCCAGGTTCAGCACTGTATAAAGGTACCCTGAACTCATGCTGAGTACAGTGCAATTACTGTACTCCTATGAATTCTGGAGCAAAAAGAAAAATGAAGAAATAGAAAATGGCACGGTCACTGGTGTCGCACCACACATCTAATTTATTTGTATGTAACATGGCCGAGACAGCCTTTTCGTACAGAAGCGCACTATACCGCGATAATACTTAATAATGGAGCTGATCCGGGGCAAGTTAGAATGGCGAAGCAATGAGAGCTTCCAGCATCTACGGTTGCATCTCACCAGTGTTTTCCTTGCTGTGCAATTCTGCGCTGGAAGCCTAGGTTCTCATTAATACCGACTGAATTCACCTCCGATACAGCCCAGCGCAAACGCGGTCCAAAGGCTACTCAGGCAATATGTGCTGCAAATGCACAACAAAAAATCAAGTGTGACATTCGCGAATGTTTCACACCAAGAATTATAAAGACCTACCTTGACGTGTGACAACTAACGTTTCAATGATCACATTTAACAGAGCTACCATGGCTACCGGTCGAGATACCAGTAGTAAGCAGGAATCTATCTGGTAAGAAGCGCACAAGGTACGGGCTGTTTTCATCATTCTCCTCAAAGGTGGAAAAAATGAAGGCGCTCACTATTGAGTTTCTTCGTTCACATAACCATACCAACACTTCCCCAGCTCTAACACTTTCATCACCAAGGAGGATGAGGAGGAGGAAATAAAAAGAGAAGGCAGGGATGTTAACCAGAAATGCGTCTGCTGGGGGACGGGAAAGAGGGAATACAAATATAAGATAGAGAGTGGGAGGGAAGGCGGAGGAAAGCCGCGGTGAGCTCGCGCACGCACGCGGAGGGCCTGAGCGAGTCAAAGGCGTAAACATATGCAAGTCGCCTTCAAGAAAGACAAAAGTGCCTTTATAGCTTTGTGGGCCGACGAGCGATGGGGACCGTCTTCAACTAGCACCTGCACAGATAACGGCCCTTCGTCCAGTCGTCGCAATGCAATAGATAATGTTTGTCTTTCCGACTGAAATCGATGACAATGGCACAATAAATGTTCGATGTTCTCTTCCGTGCCGGAGACGTCGCATACAGCACAGTCGGTCGTTCCAATGAAATTGGTGCACGCCTTTCGCGAAAGCCACTCCCAACCACAGCCGGTATAGAAGCGATGCCTCACGTTGGTGAAGCCCGGGCGAAGGTCGGAGTTGGAGCGAAAGATTCAATTCGTGCAACCTGGTGTGCCTTATATTTTGGGTGTTCCACTCTCTTAAAGAGAGCTTGCATGCTAGGCGACGAAGCTGGCTTGCAGCGTCTGTCCTGGAAAGAGGAATGAGAACGCTGTGTTGTTCTTGATGTGACACTCGGGCAGCTTTGTCTGCTTGATCATTTCCATTGATGCCGCAATGACCAGGTAGCCACTGGAAAATAATTTCGTGGCCTTTCTGTTTGACGCCGTGATGAATTTTTTACGATTTCGTATGTTAGCTGTTCGTGAGCTCCACGTCAGAGAATTGACTGTATGCTGTGTAAAGCCAGTCTCGAGTTGGAAAGCACGGCCCACGGGCCAGGACTCTCTGTGTCAATAAATTGAAGAGAAATGTGCAGAGCCATGAGTTCTGCAGCGGTAGAAATCGCGACATGTGATGTCCTGAATCGCAGTGTTACTCCTCTTGTCGGTATAAACGCAGCCCCCCCCTTCCCCCCAGAACTGGTCGATGTGGTCGATCCATCAATATACCGGGTGTTCAAAATTAAGCTTTATGGTTTTCTTAAAATTAGGCACTGGGAGGCACACGAAGACCACCTGTGAAAATAACTTATGTGGCCAGGGGGACACAAAGTGAGATGATAATTATCGTTTTCAGCAGCCCGATTAACTAAAAATCGAATAACTAACTTTTTGTTGCCATCAGCAAGTGTGTATGTTTGTCTAGAAAAGTTAGAGGCAGTCGTGTTTCTACACAGTATCAGTTGGAAGGATTCTTCTAGCGTGCCTGGGCTCCAAGATATCCGACTCCAAATATTAATTGTCGTTCGCATGATTACGCATGCAAAAGAGTTAGGATTTGCGGCATTGGCAAAGATGATAACTGTTCCCCTTCTCCTCTCGGCTGGCGGAAGCAAGATATGACAGCGTGGTATGCCATGCAGTTGTTGCTCTTGATTTCAATGAAACTTACAATAGTTCGAAATCAGCAGTCACTTTATTTGCGAAGCCGAGCGCGAAGCTGAAGCCGTGTCACCCCCGACGTCCAGATACAGATGTCGTCGGCGTAGATAGATAGTCGAACGGTGCTTGACAGGTCCTCGAGTAGTCCAATAAGGGCTAGATTAAAAAGTGTTGGGCTTAGTACTCCCCCCTGAGGGACTCCACGGCTACTGTATTACTGAAGTGTAGGACTGTCCCCGGTGAGCACGTAAAATGATTGTATCTGTAGGTAGCTCCGAACCCAGAGGTATGTCTTTCCACCAAGTGCTATTGCTTCTTTCATCACCAAAGTATTTGAATAACTAATGGGGCAACTTGAAAGGCTTCATTCGTTAAATCCAGTCTGAACTGTACCAGCTCCTACGTATAGGCTGACCACGGAACGACAATGGACCGGAACCATAGCAAGCGATTGCCAAACCATGTGCTTCGAAGTTATAACGGCTTAACGGGACGCCGTCGCGTTACCATTCTTATCAGTCTGTGCTTAAACATGCTCATTTCTGACACCAACGCCAACTTCAACAAACGAATTGTGCTAAAAGAACAGGCACCCGATTTCGGCCTTTTGGGTCCAACAAAGACCAAGAAAGCTAGGACAACAAATCAGAAACAGCTCTGAAAACAAGCAATTCCAGTAAATTGTCGGTCTGAAACCCAAAAGAGCTATCCATAAATGACTTCGTCTCCCAGTGGCCCAAGCTACAAGGACACAAAGAAAGATGCTGAGAGAGCAGCAGATGCATTTGCCAGCCGGCAGATCTGGCAGGATCTCAATCTGCCTTCGCACAACGGTTTGCAATCTCGCAGTCTCAGATCGAGCAAAACTGCCTACGAGAGGACGGCACCAAAAGAAACAAAAGAGAAAAAAAAAGCAACAGAAAACTGCGAAAAGACGAGGAACATAAATAAAGAGGCCATCAGCGGAGAAGAATCTGAGTGCACTGCCCAGCGTCTCGGCACGAGATCCCGTGCAGCCGCACTGTATAGTCATCGTCGGCACAGTACAGGCAGTGCGGAGCAGCCGATGCCAAAGACGCGATCGTCTCGCCCGAGCGATCCCGAAAAGAGTGGGGCCTGGCTGACAGCGCAGAGGAAGGTGAAAGGAGGGCTTCCGAACAAACGCACTTCTACCGCGTCGACTCCTCCCACCGCTCCCATCGGGTGGACGGGATGCATTGCAGCGGGTGTAGCAAGAAAGAAAGGTTTGCCAAGGTACGTGTAGCCAGCAAAACGGATCCATCGCGCGAACGCCAGGCCGCGTACACGGCGGCAAGGCAGGCAGGCAGATCCGGCGGCTCGGGGGATATAGACGCGACCAGATGAAGTCGTGGCCGACAGAGGAGGCAATCTCGTCAGGGTACGGTCGGGTGCACCGCCGCGGCTCCTGTGGTGCGTGCGGGACCGTCGTCTAATGGAAGTGGACAGCGCGCGCGTCCCCTGCCCGTGCCGTGGTGGTGCGCAGGGGCGAACGGGAGTTGAGACTTCACCGCCACACCTATTGTCCACTGTCTTCGAGCACGGCCGACAAGACGACGTTCTGGCGCCCCCTCCGCGTCCGCGATATGCCGCCAGAAATCAAGCGCGCGCACTTTGCGAGCGTGCAGCTCCGCCACGAATCAAGTACGTCATGCAGCGAACCTTGCGGGGCTGGTGCGTGACGGGTGCTCCGTGCACCTACTCAGTGCACCCATGCGGAGGCAGTGTTGCACTGAGACGTCACATTGCACGAAAGACGCAATGTGGCGTCGTTTGGGAGGCTGTTCAGTGCTGGAAAGCAACACAGGGACGGCATGATGTTAAAATTATTTTCGTCCGATTTGATTTAGTCTGATTATCCACCGCTCCAGGTGTACCGATACTACTAATAACGTGCTCGAAAGTGTTGGGGTGAAGATAGCTCTCGGGCAAACAATAAAGCGCGAAAAAGAGAAGAAACGAATGGGGAATTTTTTATTATTATCCTGCATTATACATGAAGTGCAAGGCACGCCAGAGCCATTCGTAAGAAAACGCGTCGGTCAATTTTTGTAGCAAATATAACCGTACCGAAGGCGGCAGTCAGTACCGAACATCTCTGACAAGCCAAGGTATTGTGTATTCGGCCCCACTCTTTCAAGTGGGCTAAACAACAGTCTTTCTTTCTTTTTTTTTTGTCAGGTATGATCGTGAGCGATGGTAAACGTTGCTGACGGTCGGCTATAGTGGGGAATCGTGTATATTGGCAAGGGTGACGGGGACAAATATGCTATAGCCCCTTGAATAATAAGCAAGTCCAAAATGTATGGCTTTGCTCCAAATGTTTTGTCATTAAAGTCATCCGAGAAAACGCCACACGTCCAAAGTTATCCCCCCTGCGACTATCAGAACTTAATATGATACCGCCGCAAAAAAAAAAAAAAAAACTCGCATCGGCACGGCAGTCAAATTCATAAACTGTTTCCGTTCCCGCGAATCTCATGAAGTGTGCGGTATGCTGACCTTGCTCAACGACACTAATTAACAATGCATCGGGACGATGTAATGCTTTGCCACTAAAGTCATCCGAGAAGACACCTCACTTCCAAACGTATCCCGCTGCGACTATAAAAATTTAATATGCTACCGTCGCAACAAAATAGCAACAAACTCGCCCTGGACAAGGCTTCTTCGCCTTACCGGCCACGCATTCTGTCGATTGCGTTGCCAGCTCGGCTAGGGACGAACGGTGCTAACAACTTTCTTCTCCGTCGTACCTAGGCGAAGAGAAATCTCAAGGACCGAAAGTCCCCACATTTCTCTCTTGCGACTACTGCTCCTCGCGCATGCGCAGAAAGAGCGGAGAAATCCATTTATGATGTGCTCGTCCGCAGCACGCTCAACCTTCCTACCATGCTTCCTACGCTCAACCGCTAAACCGCCTCTTTCATGGAGCTACCGCGCATGCACCCTGCTCGAGCGGATTAGTCGCGAAACGTTTTGTACGGGTCGCGCGCGTGGCCGCGCGCCGGGAAGTCCCCCTTCCCCCCCCCCCCCTCTAGAAAAAAAAAAAAAAAAGGCGCTCGGACGCGCTGCAAACACTCGTGCTGTGTACCGCGTTGCAACTTTACTGGTAGCTCGAGGTTGGTGCGGTGCTGAAAACGGGCGTAGCGTAAGACCGCAACTCCACTTTAAAAGACAAAGCGGCCAGGGCATCGTTCGAGTTGTCCGGACTGCACCGTGAGCCGGGTAGTTGCCGCCTTTCATGAATGGCTCGCTAATTTAACGAAAAACGCGTGCGTAACACTTGGGAGTCACGCGAAACTGCTCAACCTCGGCCAGTCTAGCTGACACTACAATAAATTCTGGGATTTTACGTGCCAAAACCACGATATGATTGCGAGGCTCGACATAGGGGCTTCGTATTAATTTTGAACTCCAGGGGCTCTTTAACGTGTGCCTTAATCTAAGTACGTGAGCATTGTTGTATGTCGCCGCTCAGTGGAATGCGGTCGCTGCAGCCGGGATCGAACCCGCGACCTCGAACTCAGTATTGTAACGTCATAGCTACTAGAACAATAAACGAGGGGAAGCATCGAGTACGTGCGTGTTCGTGAATACGGTGGTTTCTGCTTTCCAGCAGTTGATATGAGCACGCCGCGTGCGTTGCTGCAACGGCGAAGGAGCTTTAGTAAGTTCTTATTTGCAAATAATAAAGCGCGGACAAGTTCAGGACGCAGATCGTAGAAAACGATTAACATTCATTAGCATGCACGCCTCACTTTCCTACAGTGGTGCTTAATATGTCACATAAAAAAAAATCAAACCCATTCAAAATGCGATAGCGACGCATTTCTTATTTTCTTACAAAACAAGGCTTTAGTCGCGTGGGGTTCACTCGCATGGGACATTTTAATCCTTCATCTCCACAACCGTGTCGCCCTGTTTACACGACTCTAAAACGGCAATCCGAAACATTTCATAAGCGTTTCATGTTTATTTGTGGCAAAAGCAACCGGCGTCGCAACCTGCGTAAGCTTTCTTTTTTTTTTCATGGATAAACTGGATAGCTTGGTAAACCCATGTATAGAGGTGCCACTTTGTTAGAAACTTTCTAGGTGCGCGAAAACAGCCTACCCATACGCGTGGAGTAGCGTAGCGTTACAAAGGGCAGTTTGAACGGGAAAGATATGCTTTGAAGCCAACGTTGATGATCCTTGATAATCGTCATTCCAGCATAGAAAAGTTGCTTGGGTCGTGAAATAAGGCATCATTACAGCGACCATCTCTGAAAGCTTTAATAACCTCTTTTACTGAAAGTGACATTGTATCTATGTATGTCCGTGTGAGATATTGTTACGTTCTGCGCAGGTTATAGATTGATTTTTGAGCTGTTTTTTTATATTGACTAATGTTGCTTAAGCGTGTTTAGGAAATGTGCGTTAGTGCCCGATTGTTTTTCTTTTTCATATTACCTCATGTTACTATCCTTTTCTCATTGGACAACTTACTGTTTGCGGAGAAGCCGGCTGCAAAACAGTTGCCAACACTTCCAATGTCATCAGAATAAATTCCTCACTCGATCTGCAAGACACGAAGCATTCATTCTTCCCCGTAATCTCGCGCATTCTTCTCACATTTCTGCGAGAGGTAGGATTGATTGACACATGGGGACATATTTAGCAAGGAAAAGAGACGCTCAGGCGAAGCACTTGCCGGCCAGGTCTGCCAGCCAGTCCCGCCTACAGCAACCAATCCCAATACCTCCAATCCCAATACGTTATTATCACAATCTTTATGCCCGGAGCAGAAATAAACAAACGAATCGGCGCAGCTCGTTCTTGCGCCTCTCTTTTTTGTGCCTTGCTTCTTTGAACTTAATAGACGCGAGCCTTGCTTAACCCAACAACGCTATTCAATACAGCCGCAACAGGAAGAGAAAGTTCGCACCATGTAGCGCTCTCACTGTTTGCACATGTTTTGTAGACCCTCAGGGGCCGCACCAGAGCCCTAGTTGCTTGGAGGCCGCTACATCGGGGAAGCAACGATCCTCATATTTCCGTGGACCGCCGGAGTGGTGTCGCAGGTAACATCGATCTGATAACGTGGTGTGAAAACAGGATCAATTCGGTAACACGAAACTGCGCCGGCGACATGGCCCCGAGTCATTTTCGCAAAAAAGGGAGGGGGCGGGGCGGACAGAATGCTAGCTGTTGAAGAAGGAACGCAGAGAAAGGGCTCGGCCTAACAAATATCCCTTTCGCGTCGGTTTATTAGACGCAAGAAGAGCAATTAGCACTGCCAAATTTCGCTGTAGACATGCTGCAGGATTTAGTTCACAATACGCTAAAAAGCGAGAAAATTATGTCTTTCTTTATTCGCGATGTCAGAAAAGAATAAACGTTCTTTTTTTTCTGTTTGTTCTCGTTAGTGCTCCATGAGAGCTTAACCTTTGTGCCAGTCTATGGCAGATGGTTCAGCGTGTTGTGAACTTGTCACCTACCTCACGGGGAATATTTAGTCCAAGCAGAGGACAGAAATGTCACCGCTTTATTAAAAAGAACAGTTGCCGAATCTCAATGAACGACTCGCTCTGCACTAGCTTTTTTATACATGTGGTATAAGTTCAACATATACGTGGCGAAAAAAGAATGCGGTGCCACGGCTGCGTTGTAAGAAAAGAAAGCGAAGGCACGCTCCTTCCTTTTTCATTTTCCTGGCCTTCCGTTTAATAAAATTCTTTCTTAACTCGAAACAAATGAAGAAGTAGCCGCGCTTCGCAAAGCAAACTCACGACCGCGTTACCGGACTGCCACTGAGCGAAAAGGAAACATTCTAGCTCAATCAATGAGATGAAGTGGTGGGCAAACGCTTCTTCGAAATAACCCCTCCTCTTTCGTTCCCCCCTTCCCGCCAAGGTTTCCTGCAAAAGAGAAAACAATAATAAAATGCCGGAAAGAAAAAACAAAAACAAACGGTAAGTGTAAGGTAAAGCGAGGAAGATAGAAACGGATCAACCAGTTTTTCAAGCACCACGAAGCCCTACTTCCAGCGCAACCGGCGTGCCAGGCTTGATTTGTGGAATAGAGGAGTAACGCAGGTAGGGAGCCGAGACGGTGGGCGCTCGGTTATCGGCAGCGCGGGAATTTTATGCTCTTTCTGCTTCACTGGCGATGCTTTCGCAGACGTCCGCCGCCCTCTTTGGGAGTACAGGGATTACTCGCGTGGGCGGAAACGAGCGGATGGCTGTAGTAACAAACAAATCATCAAAAAAGAAAGGGTGAGCAGCTCTTCCAGCGTTCTTCCGGAGAAGCGGCACTTTGTGAAGGGAAGAAGATGGCCTGCCTTGTTCTCAGTGGCCCTCCCTCCTTCGGATGAAGTCGGTTGACAGAAGAGAAATTGAATTCCCATTCAACGTGGGTGAGGTACGTCAGCCGCGTTCCAAGACTATAAGGACGAAGAAAGTATGGGAAACCGAGCGTGGATGTTCGCGTTATAAGGCCGGCCCCGACGAAGCGAACTTTCCTGACGAACTTTCGGCAGTGAGCGACGACACGGCAGCTTGCCTTCGTCGGGCTGCACGCACGTGCAACGAAACACAGGCGCCATGATTTCAGTATTGCTAGAAGCGTCGTGGTTTATTACTCAGTACAATGAAAATAAATCTGTTTTGTTTTTACGGGCTAATTATTAATTATTTAGTGGTGACATAGAGAACGCCTAATTATTTAGGTTTCATGCTAAGCAGACAATTTAAATAACTTTTTTTTTCATAGCGTAGACTGCAGAAGTCGGAGAAATCACCGGAAAATGGTTTGCGCTGCCCACCCAACCGCAGCTTAGAACTAAAGGAGAATACTGCTAGAAGGTCACATTAGTAAATGTAATTTTCAGGAATACTCAATTGATCTCCGAGGCTGATTGTAGGTAGACTCAAACATGCGCGCACACGCGCTGCGGGCTCAGTATGCCTCAACGCCAGCGGAAATTCAGGACATGCCGACTTAAACCACAACAGTACGTCTCACAGAAGCGTTTTCCACGTAGAACACGCCACGTTACCCTAAACAGATCGCGTGAGCGCGAAAACAAACACCAGAAACCAGCGTATACCTGACATACAAGACTCGCCCAAGCCAGCATGCCAACCCCCCATAGACGGCACCACTGAGTCTTGAATATGGTGGCGCCCATGAAAAAACGGTTTATACCGCGTGTGCACTGAAGCGATGCAAAGAACGCTTCCGGTTAAAGGGTCCCTCACCAGGTCTGGCCATTTGGGCTGGCAAGCGCAGGGCATACAATGCGCGATAACGATCGTGTCTGAAATGTATTACATTGCTACGAGCCACGGCAAGGTCTGAAATTTCAAAGCGAACGTGGTCTTCCTTTCTCCTCACGGCCGCCGCGCTCCAAGCCGGAGGGTGACGTACACCTGCTGGTGCACCTGCGCACACGTGGTGACACGTGTCTTCGATAATTATTCAAGGCAACATCTGTCATTTGTGAATTATGTTGCATGCATAGACGAATTAAAGCTTACAGAAATAATAAAACATGCAAACCGAATGTCGGCGTGTTTTTGTTTTACTTCGCACCGCAGCAAGAAAGGTGCACTTCCGTTTCGTCTGCTTGTTCCCACGTCGTGCAGTCGCGCGCGCAGGCACCGAAACTATGTCATTTTCTACCATGTTCCAGCACGGAATCGTGCTCTGTGATCCGCTTGTGTCTGCCTTAGTATTCAGGTAGCACATCTTATACCGCTAATCAGGTGTCCTCGTGCACGGTGCACAAAGTCGTGCGCTGCACGAAACGAAACAATCACAACAGCTCGCGCACGACGCCGTCGGCGGAAGTGCGCCGCGCCGCAACAAAGCCAGGAGACAAAAAAAAAATGAAGGCGGGGCCCGCGAAGTATCTGTCGCGCGATCCTCGAGGTCCGGTATGGGAGAACGCAGGGAAGGAATTTCGCTTGCCGAGGCTAGACGGGGCGAGTGGAGAGAGCTTGCCAGTGGAGCTCGCCTCCGGAAATCATGTGTTCGCGGCACTGAAATATTCCCATCTCGACTATTAATGAGCCGATTTGAAAAATGCTTGTGGCAGAACGCTCCCTAGAGGACACATAACACCTTCCAGCGTATAACCGAAATTTGCTTTGGGGTCTGGTGAGGGGCCCTTTAAGGAGCACGAGCAGTCTACATGGCCACAAAAACGGAAGACTCGTTTTTCTGCGGCTGAGAGAACACACGGCGTTCTGCTCCGGGAATGCATGGGCAGCTGTACACTGAAATATTGGTGCGCATTAAAGCAATCCAAGGGGTTAAAATTAACTCGAAGGTCCTTGACTGCTGAGTCCGTCATGGCCTAGTTATAGTTTTTGACTGTTAATATCTATCAATCAATCAATCAATCAATTAATCAATCAATCAATCAATCAATCAATCAACGAGAAACCATTAAAAGAGAGTAGGCTAAAGTTCTTTAATGTAATATGCAGTGGTCAGCGCCCATCGAACAACTTAAAATCGAAGAATTTGTAAACAAAAGAAAAGCTGGCAGTATCACATGAAACGTTGTCACACAGACCACCCCTCCGCAGCGCTTATGTATAATAACAAGGTAATGTGGTTTCGTTACGTGCATAGTGTGCGAGTACTATCTAGTGCAAGCAGTTTCAGCGCTCAGTTTTACTGCTGGCGTATTGCAACATGGATCCTGTTACACCCTTGTGGCCTTTCACAGAGAACAAAACGTAGGGTTGTGGGTTAGGGCAGCTAGCTTCTCGGTTCTAGTAACTATCGCGCACGTACGCGACCAAGCCAGTGATGCGACCCGCGAGGTGCAGTACGTCCGCACGCCACCGCGCGATCTCACGTAGCATCGACCGGGGCGCATATTGATAGAGGGTCACCGACGTGCTCGCCGCAAGGTGTACGCCAACCGCCGCCGCTACACAGCCGTCGCACACGGCGTGCCACGATTTGAGTTCAGTCAATAGAGCGCATCATTAGCCCCGCCCGCCGGACGTCTTCGGTATAGTCAGGCCGATCGATGGAGCCCGCCGCTTGGAGCTGCGTGACCTAAGCGTGTGCGCGCTCTCCTGCTGGTGCTTCGCGTATACGACACACATGATACAAGGCTTGGCGCCGGTGCATGCTTCCGCAATAAATAGCCCGGCTAAACGTAGCGACCCATGCGCCATGCTGCGCCAGGGCGAATGCTTACGCAGCGAATGCACGGGCTGCGTAATCGTTTCTCTTGGGATTTGTTTGCCTAAGCTGCTTTCCGTTTTAAGCCAATTGTTCTTAAATGACACGACTTGCAACATGGCAGTGAAAGAGATAGAAGAGCCGCATTTCGGCGTGCCGACCCACCGACGACGCCAGCTGCAAGACGGCATTCACGAAGCAGGTCGGTCGGACAACGGCTAGCGTGCCGTAAGTAAATGATGCTAAATGTCCTGCTTTAAACATGATTTTTGCTTGAAATGACTGCAGATGGACTCGTACTAGATGGATCTGTGTGCTCTTGTCCTTCCTTCCTTCCTTCCTTCCTTCCTTCCTTCCTTCCTTCCTTCCTTCCTTCCTTCCTTCCTTCCTTCCTTCCTTCCATGATTTCTTTCTTTTTTAGCCATTCAGTTTCCCGCTGAAAGGGCGCCTGCGATACTTCAGCTATGTTAATGTATTCCGTCCCTCCTTTCTGCTAAACTTCTCTTCGCGAATTTAGCAACCATACTAAAATAAAGTTAGTATCATGTTAACGACAATAATTGCAAATATTTCCCGCATTTGTGCACATTTTGTGCAGAAAGGCACAGTAAGACACTAAAAAACTCTGTAGTATTTTTATTAACGTCGATTTCATAAGGACATATCAGCACACTAGAATAGTGTCAGCCACACCACAAAAGAAAGCTGGAGTATGCCATAGATGTTCACAAACCATTAAGAAGAGGTAGTACATTCTAAAAGTTACCTTCCAAACACCAGACAAGGCGTAAGACGCAGAAAGGCGGGGAAAAAATAACACACATCAGCGTTTCAATTCATCTTAAATTTTACTCGAAAGGAGAGAGTGTTCCTTATACTAGCGAAAAATGAACAAGCCTCTGTCAGAATCTGCTAAAATCCGTTATATAATGGAATGCTCGTGCAGGAATTTCATTATGTTGTTGGCATCATTCTTTCTTTTTTCCTCCTTTTTGACGAACACCCGCCACACAGTAGAAAAGTCTATTTGCAATTCTAGAATTCTGTCCCACCATGCTAGCCTAATTCAATACTTCTGTTTTTAGCGCTCTTTTAAATCACGTATCTCACGATTTTTCATTCTCCCACTCACGCTCACGATTGTTCGTGCTCACATCGCAGAATTATTACGTCAGTGTGGATAAGCTTCCTTAATAGAAAGAATACACTCAAACAATTACCGAGAAATAGTAAAATGCTATCGGACAATCGTAAGCTAAATGCGCTGGACAGTTGCCATTTTTTATAAGGTCATCGACCACCTTGCCACAGTTGTCACTTTTCGCGATTATTTGAAGAACACTGTCTCATACGACCATCGCGCGCGCGCGCGCGCACGCACGCGCGCGCGGGGGCGTTCAGCACGGTTTGATAACCTTTTCATTTTCATGCCACTCTTCTGAAGAAGCGAAGTAAACAAAATTGGCTACACTGATATTACTGGTTTCTTGCTGCTTTGAATTGTTTACGCATTCTGAAACAACGCATATTCGATGAGACATTGGCAGCAAGCAAAAAAAAAAAAATTATGTTCCTTCATTTCTATGTTTCGGTTCCTTCAGAGTGAGAACTTTTTCTTTTGCTCTAGCTGAACCAGCAAGGTGGTTCTTCATCTCCCATTGCGAGAGTCCATATACAAAAGAAGCGTATTCTTACGAAAGGCAAGGATTCGGTCCGCTCCAGCTAGGCTCACAATGCGCTCAAGCGTGCGCCCATCATCCACATGCCAGTCTTGCACGAGCCTTTGGGGAGGCGACCGCTGGCACACCCGTCGCATTACAATGTCGAGCCGTAACATCGGTGCTTGCTCAACCGTCGCGGGAGCGAGCGATATCTGGCCGACGGTAAAGGTGGACGAAGAGCGCCAAAGCGAAAATGTGGGGAAGTAAATAGAAAGCAAACAAGACACGATGTCGTCTGCGCTAAGCGCGTAGCTAGAAGCACGCATTCCCAACACCTCGCTTCCCGCGTGCTATCGATGAAAAGCAACGAAACGGAGCGTAAACAATAGACAGGGAGAACTCCAGAACCTGACTCTCTAGACTGGATAGACTGCGAAGACAGGCGAAAGTGTAAACGCAGCGGGTGGCGAAGATCGATCCGTCGTCCATGCGAGGAGTGTTTTCTTCTTACCGAATTTTCGCACGCTCTCGGAAATGGCGAGCTGGCGTGCTCGGGTCACTTTGCTGTCCTCACGCGCGCAATGACCACCTGCACGTCAGTGCGACGCGTAGAGTGCAAGGCGCATGCACCTACGAAACGGGAGTCGTGGAAAGAATTCCGTGGAGGCGCTTTCATAATTTTCTCTCTTTTCCGCGAGGTACTCAAAGCAAGACTCAGTAGCACCGACTTTTTGTGTCCGCTTAAGTTTTGACTGATGCCTCGAGTCTTTGCATTTTGAAGTGCCAGGTAACTTCAAGTCGAAACATAAGACCTTTAAGACAATAAAAACATAATGCTTCAAATTTGCTTTCTCTGTCTCCTTTGTCGTCAGTGTAGCATGCTTTTTAAACCTAGCAGTGATGCGCGCGATGCATTTTTCACGACTCAAACGCATGGGCGCTTATTAAGAAATGGTATGTCAGCAGAATGAAGCAGCCTAGATATTTTTGAACTCAAGAAACACAATTACTGTTGCTGGGTTCTTTTTAAAGAAGTCGTCATCCCAGATGACTTCAACGCACATCGACAACGATGGGACTTTGATGTCACGGGGTTTCTCTGCACACAGTGCAGCGTGCCCACGCAGTGTTCACATTCTCTCGCTCTCATCTCTTTTTAATCATCCTTTCCTTTCCCTTATCCCCACTGTGACGTAGCAAACTTGACACTCGTCTGGTTGACCTCAATCTCTTTCCTCTCCTTGCTCTCTCTGTCTCTAGTGCAAGCTTATTTTTCTTAACGTGATATTGTCATAACCGCAAGGCTTGGCTCTATTCCCGGCATTGTGAACTGTACCGGCGTAGTAAGACGGATCACAAGGGGGCACCAATGGTAACTTCGAGGGAATCGGAACCAAAAAAAAAAAAACGGAAGCGAAAGTGGGCCTACTTCTTCCAAAGGATGCGAATGTTCTACAGTAAACTATAGAAGGACACTCCAACTATACCACATTCATGGCTGATTGATGCGAGTTTCAAAAAAAAAAAAAAGAAACCTCGATGCAGGGCAACAAAAGCAGAACCTCGGTGCCACCGTTAACAGAGGAAACTGTTTCCCCGTATGGCTTCGATCTACACTTAAATTTACCATAGCAAGCCTTCAAAAAATTCTTCGAAAAGCAAAGGAGGTTAACAGCTACCACGCGGAATGGTGGCACTGGGAGTCTGCTTCAGCTACGCTACGAATTGTTTTCTTTTTATCTTGGTAAAATTTATTGATCTTCTTTATAGCAACGGGTGTTCTTGAGCGATAACTGTTTCTCAGTATTTAAAAAAAATGGGGATTTGGGACGCATTAATACTTTTTACTGTAGAATGTCCGAAACATTAGCAGGCAAAAAAGAACTCCTCATTGGGTCATCTATCTGTCTAATTAACTCAAGTTAGCTAAATAACTTCGTATTATCAACGTTAGGCTACCAAAGCCAATTGGAAATTTGTTGCTAAAGGTGAACTGGTAATAAATTGCCCTTTAAAGCTGACGAAGAGCCCTTATTCAAAGCCCGCTGGCACGAAGATTTGCGACTCATTTTCAGTGCGAAATCGAAAGTAAGCGCGTCAAGTGTCGAGTCAAGGACACCGCCATATGAAAGAAGGAGACAGGTTTTACCGAATCCAGCCACGGCAGTGGCTCGAGACGTGCCATACAGTTTCGTGTTCGAAGTCGGCTGGGGGACACGACGCAGCCGGTTCAGCGGCCGACGCTCGCGGTAAAGAGCTGCGCGATGACGCCGTTTAATTACAGAGCTACCTTTTTGGAGCTAGCATAGCCAGGTGCTGACGTAGACTGTCCGGGATTTCGGGATGTGCGGGTAAATGATGCGTATCAGCCAGTGGGACATTTATTTGTCACTGTCATTTTTTTTTTCTGGAGTAGTCGGCGTTCGCGGTAGCCTATTTTCCCGGGCTCGCGTCATTTAATTCACAAAAAGAACAGCCCGTCATCGGTGTGCCGTCAAGATGAGGGTGCGCGGCTCGATCGTATCACCGCTTTTGTTGGGTGGCGACCGTGGCCACTTTCTATGATAGTGACAGCACCAGCAGAGGCGTCGGAACAGCAGCACTTCACTACATATTACAGGTTCAGCATTTAATGTGAAGTTAAGGCTGCGAATATTCATGCATTGTGTCTCGTCAAGTCACGTCATCTTCTATGCGATTGTAGGTTCGGCTCGAAAGTTGCGCCCCCTTCGTGTGCCGGGTGTCCCTTGGGATTCCTAGAGCAAAGGGGCGGATAATGGAGAATTTCGCACCCCCTGCTCTCCCTGCTTGGGAGAGCTGGCGGCATTGCAACGCCAAGCCTCATACCGGAGACGGCTCTAATGGAGCGTGCAGTGCGTGAAAACCTTTGAGTTCGAGGGAAAAGGAATGTTGCCAGCTGATTGGGCAGTAGGCTTTCACACCACTACAGAAATTACGCTTCCCTCGCTGTTCGATTTTAGCTGGTGCCTGCCGCATTGCCCTAGTACGGAATGTTCAAACATATCTACCTCAAAATTAATCATCCCTAGCATATATTTGCTTTCTATTTCTGGTGAACATCCGTGCCTTCTCTCTTTCTTTCCTCCTCCTCCTGCTCCTAAAGCCTTCCGCCCTCGCGCTTTCTTCAACTCTGGCTTCTAGCCACACCAAATAAAAATTTCTTGCCAATGTATTCGTAACATTGGATTTAAAAAGAAATTAATTTCTAGTTCCTTGCAGCAACTGTCTGTGCGAACACTCCAAGAGGAGTGAAGAAAATAAAGTGTGAGAAAACGCGGCTGGGGTTACGCTGAAAGTTCTATTGTCTTCCTCAACTCACAGC
The DNA here is from genome assembly GCF_050947875.1 of Dermacentor variabilis. NCBI lineage: Eukaryota > Metazoa > Arthropoda > Arachnida > Ixodida > Ixodidae > Dermacentor > Dermacentor variabilis. Next base: position 34,619,610 of record NW_027460280.1, on the reverse strand, counting down.
ACAGGCGGAGAACATCGTTTGATGGTTACCCTAGCCCCCCACCCTTGTGTCCTTGAGTGTCCCTTACCACATGTCCTGGACAAAACAGCCAGCGTCTCGTTAAACGTGCCTGCTTGCGCCCTATAGCGTGTATGGAGGACCCGGGTTGCTTTCCTGCTCTCCTCCTCGCCCACGTGGCCTGCGCTCATTAGGCGGGCCGTGCGCTAAGAGCTGCGGAGAGAGGGGCCTCCTCGCTGCAGGGAAGGAAATTCGCTCTCCGGGGAAATGATTGCCGCCACGGCCGCGACACACCCGGCGCGGCATCTCTCATCCCGAGCACAACGTGTTCCGCGCGCCGCTTTCAGAACCGAAAGGCGAACCGATGATTGGGCCGAAAGCCAGCGGCTCAGTAATCACTCCCGGAGATTCTTTCTTTCTCCGCCGCCACGAGACGCCACCAGATAGGAGCTGGTGCCCCCAGAGGTTGCCCAGCGGCACGCGCGGCTGGCGTCTCTGCGCGATCCTTGCCGCTCCTCTCTACCGCGCGCCGCGGCGCACGAACCGACGGCGAGACAAGACAGAACGGGTCGGCCGCAAAAAAGGGGCGACCTTGCGCTACGTTCGCTGTAGGGGCGATCGCAAGGCTGCTGGTTCCGTCGCTCTATTCATCACGCGGGTCATCCGCCCTACTTGGTAATGTCACTGACCTATTGCGTCGACCTACGTGCCTGAGGGGCCGAGTGATAGTGCGTAGGGCGAACAAGAATAGGGAGAGAAACGTAAGTGATGTGTCGCGCGCCTAGGCGACAACGCGTCACAGCTAGGCATGCGCCGTGGTAGCGGCGCAAACGTTATCACTCTGTGGTTCTGCTTAAAAGCGCCGGCATGCAAGCTGGCGCGGGCTTTCATTCCTGTGACATAGAACCGGGCAGTTCGCCCGCCGCTGTTAAGTTGATGGCTAAATAAGGCCGCATTGTTCTCGCTCCACCGTTGCGCTGTCCTTCCTCAGACGCGACATAGACTGGCGACGAGGAGGGAGTGCTGCCAGCAAGGAACAAGCTCCTGCCTGACAGCAACGGAATTCACCTGCTGACGGAAAAGCGAAAAAATTCGGTTGATTCTGTGCTGATGCGGGAATCGCTGTTAATTAAGCGATCGTTTTGTAGACGCTTTCGGAATGTTCTGCAAACCTAACCATAATGATGAAGATGAAGTGATGACACAGCCAAATGATATTTTACGCAAATTTAACTGCTAACGACATCAATTCAATGCAACGTTTATCCAAACATAATGCCATCACGCAACTGTAAGATAAACAAACGGTCCAATGCAGGTCCTGCCTCCATTCCAGCGCGATACCAATGCACTTACCTAATAAGCACATGCCCCGTGGCACGTATACCCAGTGGCCCAAGTTGTACTGTCGGCAGCACATCAGCAGTCAACACCCGCAAATAGGCTAGGGCACACCAGCATAACCTCTTCCAACCTGGCTCCTTTTTTTGTTATTTTTTGTGCATAGTTTTCGCCCTTGACCACAGCTCTACGGATGCCTGCAGGAACTTATTTGCACTCCTTGAATGATTCCTACGCTTTGCAGTGCGGCGTACCCAGGCTACTTTTGGTGCTGAGCTTCCTCACCGCGTGTTTCGCCGTCTGCGCGCTTTCCGAGAATGAAGTGCGAGCACAGCTGTAGTTATCACGCGTTGCAGTGAGACATGATATCAGCAGAAACATTTAGGCCTGTCAGTCTTGTTTTTCTCGGTTGTCCTTCTCATTAATAACTCAATGGGCGCTCTAGTATGAACTCGTGCCAGGACAAAAGAATGCTATAGTCTTTCACAAGAGCATCAATGATTTCGGCTTTAGTCATATCGATGGCGAGGGGCCCCCTTTCGCTTTCGTTCAGGCGGAGTGCGAAACCCCTGAGAGGCCAAAGAAAATAGTATTAACGCTCAGCAAGGGAGCACACGCAACGCTGGAGCTGTGGGAACACCTTAATGCTCGGCGTCCCACCTCCGTAAATTAAAACGCGATAAAATAGAAAAAGCGCCGGAAGACCTTTTCACCTCGGCGCTCCCGCGCAAGGGGGGCACCTACCATTCGAGCGCAGTTTACGACGATCCGTAGGAGCCGCGAGGGAGGACCGTGAGTAACTGCACCTATATGCCGAGTTCCTGCTAGTTTCATTCAGCGCTAAGGATGCTGAGGCCACCTATCGGGCAACCGAACATACCACAGGGCCTATTTATTCTCTTCGCACGTGTTCTCGTGTAACTGGAAAATTGTTTAAAGTCTGCGTGTGTTCCCAACGCCTCGCGTCTGAGTTTTCACGATGACGTACAGCGTATACTATAGCATTCGCTTAGGATTAGTCTGGCGACGAGCGCCATGCTGCGTTGCGCAGAGGACTGCACTCGAGACTCGCATTCTCTTAGGCGGCCTCAGCTTTGTCAGCGGTGCACGCTATAGCGAGCGCACAGTGCAAGACGCGCTCGGGTCATCCATCAAGCCGGCGCTTTCAGACGACGACGCCGACCCGCGCTCGGCAAGGGTCCACTGGTGTCGACGCACGCGGCCGCTACGTCTCCATTAGCGGTGGCGCGGTGCCCAGCGTCGGTGCTCGCCAGCCGCGGGGCCAGCGCGGTGCTTCCGGGCCGGGCGGCGGGCTCCTTGCGCCGACAGGAAGCGCGAACGGTGAAACCCACCCTCGGGGGGACGCACCGCCCGCGGGCAACGTCGTGATCTGGCGATTGCAAATGCCGCGCGCTTTCGATGCAGCTGCGCCTTCTGCTGTCACTGCGCCCAACCAGTTGCACGCAGCGTTGCATTGCCCACAACGCAAGTGCTTATGTGCGAGAAAAGAAGGTTGCGCGCACAGACACGGGCCCGAGGAAGCGAGGACGCGGGACAAGCAGGCGAAACGTCGAAATCTGGAGGCCGACGGCTGTCCTTTGTGTGCCAATGCCGGCGAAGTTTGTGGTCACTATTTGCAGGCAAATTAAATGCATGCTTTCGCGGCACTCGATAGCTTACGTCCGTCAAATGACCTCGGCTTCATTTAAGGAAGCAGGTAGCACTGGCGCCGCACAGGGGTCTCTTGCGGAGAAGTATCTACTGCATGTATATTTACTGCAGCCTAAGAGACGACAAGGTAGCATTCGGCTAACCCAAAGAAAGGCAACGTCTCTCCTGTCAGTGTGTCATCACTCAGGATGGGGCAAGACCAGCTATCCTTTCCACGGATAGAGCGGATGCCCATAGCCAAACTTTGTCGCGTGAGTTTATTATGGTCGTTTCGTGGGGCTATTTGAGGATGAGAGGGCTGTGCATGCGATGGCTCCCGTCAAGTCTGCAGGCGTGGATCGGAACACGACGAAAGAGAGAAAGCCCGCAAAAAGGCCTAAGAACGATAAAGCGTACAGCAACGTTCCGACACACGGTTACTGGGCCACACGAAGTTGCGGCTGGCGGTGCGGTGCGCACAACTAACAGCAGCTGTAGCTGTCTGGCGGGGTCCCTGTTGCCGCCAGTGCCGAGCGGAAGAAGGGAGGACGCGCGGCAGGGAGGAAGGGGGCTATTTGGTTTCCCAGACGCGAGATAAGCCTCAATGCGTCCGCTCAAAGTCGATAATTAGCCGGCGGCAAGCTGGGATCGCCCGCGACTCGTCGGTGCCCGTACGCCGACTAGCGGCAGCAGCAGCCGACCCCGAAGCACGTGCTCGACGGATGCGCGTCGCCCATCCGCCTTGCGAGAAGTGCGTCGTCGAAAAAAGCTTTCGCTGCAGTGAACAAAAAACAGTGGCAATAACTTCTTATTTCGGCTGTCTTGTTGCCTTCTTGCACAACCTATAAACACGAGCGAAGATACTAGCAATGAGTAATGAATTCTGACTGTTACCGAGAAGTGATGCGTGTGCATGTAAATAGGTAAGTATTACGAAATCGTTGTAATTTTTTGTTTTTTTAGTCCACTTTCAACGGAATTGGTGACTTTCTCTTCCATTCTGTATGATCTTTTCTTACTTACACCCACCTGCTTCTTTTTTATTATTAAATGTGTGAAGGAGAAGTTGGCACCATAGGTGATGTCCGCTACTCCTTCTTTCTTAGGTAGGCACTACTTATAAAAGAATTGCCGGCTAAAATAAACAAACGAGACAAAACAAGACAGAGACAGTACGTAACAAATATAGGCTGGCTAAAATAAACACAAGAAATAGATACAATATCAGCATAAAAGGTAAATATACATCCGAAAGCGCTAACGCAGAGTTCACATAAAGTTCAAATTGGCTCGTTCTCGTGGCACGTCACAACACAGAATTTGCGCAACATGTAATGGCATTTAAGAATATATAACAGTTGCTTGTAATTCACTTGTGTTTCGTGGGAGCGCCGTCTACCCTGCAATATTATACAAGCTTGCACCGCAGGTTGTAACGAATTCAAGATCAAGGGCACTTCGCAAAAGCATTGTCGCGCATAACTGCAGAACATAATTACTACGCTCTGGCAATTATCTGCAATCCTCGCCACTTCCAAAACTTAATTTAAGGCTCTAACTGCGTGCTTTTGCTGTTCATTTGTTGGATATGAAACCAACATTTTCCCCACGGAGAGTAGCCATCTGTCCAGAGCACATAACTTTTCTCGTATTTTTTTTCAATGCTGATCATGAAAACTGTTGTGCAACATAGGTCTTCATTATCTTCTTCGGATTCAGAGAAAGAGCGCACCACACTTTCAGCTCATCCTATTCTATGTACTTTGTGTAAGCGGTGGCAAGACGTAATCTGTGTATTACTGCTTCGGGAGAACGCGTAACCGTCACTGGAATAGTCAACTGTGTTTTGGGGTCAATCTAAAAACAAAAACAAAAGGGGGTTTCGACCATCGTTTTGCGTACCTCCATGCTTATACACGGCCAATATACCATATGCAGTGGTATCGCGCTTTTACTGTATTAACGGCTCCGCTCCTTCTTGATCCTGACCGAAGCTTCCTTTCAAGTTTCTTTGCGATGCTCTACGCTTCGGCGCTACACTGCAAATATAATGATTAAAAAGTGTGGGGTCTTAAGGTCTCACAGGAGTACCGACCACCGTGGGTTCGAGCTTAGCGAGCCATAGGGCCGCGTCAGGCGTCAGCCTCTAGCGCTGCTGTGCGCGAGCTAAGGTCAAAAGGGGTTACCGAGTGACGCACGCAAGAACACAGTATTGCCCTGAGGTGACGTAACCCGTTTATAGTAGCCGGCGGCACCCGACACTGCACAAACGCCCGGTCCCGGGGCGGCCGGGAACCAAAGGGGACCCGCAGCAAGGGCGAAAAACACAGTCAGGGGCGCCTATAGCATATCGCTGCGAGAGCACAGGCTCAAGCTGGGAAACGCCGCTAGGAAGAGTCCCGGCGGCTATGCTACTTGCTCCCGCGATAACCGATGGGCCAACTCGCGAGAGCTCGGGCAATCTCCTTCGGCTTGGGCCTCCGATAAGCACGGCTCAGCGTGGTGCGACCTCGCGCGAGCACTAGGCTCCCGTCCTTCGACTTAGCGTCGGGACAGGATCAACACGAGGTACGCGCTCTCCGCACGGGCAAAGGCACCGTGCGTGAGCTCAGTCCTAGTCACAAAAGTGTCGGCGGACGACAGGAAGCATGTGCGTACCCGGCGCAGTCCCAAGGGAGAAGAGACACGCTACCATCACGACAGTAGCCACCAGGTAGCCAGTAGCCACGACAGTAGCCATCACGACAGTAGCCACCACACGCTTCATAACGTCGTAGCTCCGCCCTCACCACGAACCATCGCGAGTGGAGCGCCACCGCTGACATTTGGTTCGGAGCAAGGAGGGAGTGAGGCGTAGGGATTGCAGAAACAGGTGAAATGCACCCACGCAATGGAGCGTCGAATTCCCCAAATACCCACAACAGGTAACCCGTTCCAGGTAAAGTAAACCGGTGAACAGCTTTGTTAACTTCGCAGTTATTGCCAAGTGAGATCCAACCAAGGGACGTATTCTCGGACGATCACTTTCGGCGGTACTATTACCTCCACGTGACGTAATGCGCAATCAACCAATCAACTCATCCGGTGTTGCTCAACCAGCCAATCATCGCGCTCCTGCTGGCCGTGGCGATAGTGCCGCCGAATGTGATCGTCCCAGAATACGTCTTCTATTCTTATTCTTCTGCAGATGCGCTGCTCATGGTGCCGGTGCTCCGTGGTGACGAGTACTTCGCACAATCAAAGGCTCTCATTCACTGCTTCAGCAGGGTGAATAACAGTCGTTAATAGTCATTCACTTGGCTAGACTGCTGAACATTGTTTACGGTTATTGTGCAATGAAGTTCAGACGTAGCTGCGAAGTTGCGGACCAAGAAGCTGAGATCCTAACTTCTTTAATAATAACACGTAAAATATGACTATCCGCTGGCATCTACAAATTAGAATCGTTGTGGCATGCGAACTCCGCGAATACAAACAGGATCCAAAAGTGTCAGAAACTTCAGATGAAACAACTGCAGATTTTAGATTCAGCTCGTTGATCAGCTAAGAAGTTCTCTTTTTTTTTTCTTTGCTGAACTTTTATAACTTAAGAAGACTAAAATAGAAAGCTACTGCACTGAGTTCATTTGTAAGAGCTATTTGTCACTGACTGGCCACCTTCACTAACACTACATTCGCAAACACAATTCGGCAGCGCCTGTTCTTACGGACTGATTTAGCGTACTAATTGATTTGTCGATAAAGGCCATGATTTATTAAACTAGAACATTGAGCGACAAGTACCTGATTTTGGCAATTAGAATACAAGTGAGGCGCGCCAAATTGTCCTTCTCAACGAATATGTAGTATTCATAATTTGAATGTTCAATTCAAGCAATGCATTGTCTAACTTATAGTTGCGAAAATTTACAAGACTTAGTCGATACCGCCGAGTAAGTATTATTCCAAGAGTAAATAAGTATTGAAAAATGCTGTCGGTGCGAGTTGAACAATATAACAACCTGAGTTAAGAGGCACGATATTACAACAGATCGTTATACTTCAGCCGTTCTCCTAAAAGAAGCTCGAGATTAGAAAATTCATAATAGAAAAGTACTCCGAATTTGAGGAGTGTTCTAATAACCTTTCGAAATGGTTGGTGTGGTGAAAATGTGACATAGGCGTGGAGTTCTCTGAAACACGCTTCAAAAAGCAGAAGGCATATATATTTACTGGCGTGCATGTACTGTTACTAGTTTATTGTGTTTGCATCTGCATAAAGTCAGAACTCTTGCAGAATAATTTAGGTGATTGTGCATCTGTTTTTCTCTACTTGACTCTATTGTGAAGCACCGTCATTTTAGCGAAAGCATGTACGTTGCTCTATGTTGTGTACATTTGACGTTACTGATAGTCCGTTACTGGCGTATGTATAGACTGAGCAGGCGAGAGTGTACCGGCACGACGAATAAACTAGTCCGTCTAAAAGCTTTCCAGCGCTTTCGTCAAAATCAGCCTGACTTCAGAAGAGTCGGGGAGATCAAAAGATCTTGATGGCGCGACGGGAACGACGCAAGGAAACCTCTTGAATCACTCAAGCGTTTGATCAATTCGAAGTAGACATCAAGTTCTGCTGCCTATAAGCGGCGCCATTACTAACGACCTTCGTTTGCGCAATAATTCTCGCAAGAGGTACTCTCCTCCATTCTTTCCTTCTCCCCGCCTCCTCCACAACTTACCGCTAAGTCTCGCGTTCTTTTTCGCCACGGAAGTTCCCATCGATTGCGTCTGAACACAAAAGACTCGCGCAACAACGTAACAAAGCCGCTTCAGCAGCGAAGTATCTCGGAGCCGGGCTCATTGGAGTGGCAGGCAGCCAAGACGTTATGGAAGAAATGACAAGCTGCGTCAGCATGCGCCTGTCGGATCCTCAATCCCAAGCAGGTCGGCTTCTCCACGTAGTATCAGCGACTCACTTCTCCGGTGAAAAACAAGCCGGCAGATAAGGCGCACCACAAATAGCGCGCGGTGGCTTGCTGGCACGACGACGACGTCTCGAAGGAGGAACGGGAGGGACCTCCGAGAGACGTCGCAGACACACGGCGGCACATTGATCGGGCGCCAGCCCAAGTGACAACAGCGCCAGAGAAAAGACAGCCGCCTGTGTCAGGCCCGCCGACAAGACACGTTTTCGACAAAGTCCTGTAATTAGGACAACGTGTTTGAGCAAGCGCAGGCAGCCGGTCGAGAAGCCAGAGCGGCCGCGCGCTCAGGAGAGGAGGTGCGGGGCGAAGCACCGCTGTGTTCTTGACACGTTTGCGCGTGCGGCCGCCGGATAACGGTAGGGAGGGAGAGGGACGGGAGGAGGGGGGTTTGGCCCGACGCGGACCGGGCCGGCTTTAGTCACGTCGCTTTGTTACGAGTGGACAACGTAAACAAGGTGCCAAAGTGGCTCCATCAGCGCGAGGCATCTTGTGGCAGCGGGGCGGACGCACCCCTCCCTTCCGAGACACGTGGCCAAAGAGCGAGGGGGGGGGGGGGGGCGCTGGCTTGACGGCCAACTACCCCCGGTGGGCGCTCTTCGTGGCGCCAGTTGGTAGCGTGAGCCAGGTTTGGCTTCGTAGTGCCAAATTTCGTTCTCAGGTGCGGCCGTAATAGCGATCGCCCTGCTTATCTCTAGCTTCTCTGTCCAATGTGGTCTATATTCAGCAATAGTGCCTGACATCTTCTTATTGTCCTGGTGATCATGAAGTAAGATATGCCCTCCTATTGCTTTACTGAGCCTTCCTTCTTTCACCTCCTCTTCTTTCACTTCTCTCGCTGGTGTGGAGGAATGTTGCCTATATTATCCAAACAAGGTTGAAAAATGTGCTCAAACGTTTATGAAATAGATTGCCAGCTATCCTCGGTTGGTTTAAACTTGGTCTCGCCATGCGGGCCTTGATACATAACCAAAGATCTTCGTAGAATTATTCTGGTTCCCCGATTTCATATATATGGGTGCGGTCTAACGCCTCAGCAAGACGAAAGCCCATCTCCAACATCTCAAGCGATAGTGAATAGGAATCTGACCAACAATTTCTAGGAAATCATGGGAGGATACTTTCTAATACGGCTCTTATCGAAGCGAGATGTGTGTCGCATGTCCTTTGAAGCAGTCATTTCAGCATCACAACATACTCTGTTGTGCAAAGCGCATCATCCATAGCAGGGGAGACGGAAACAAGCGCTTCTCAATGAGCTCTAATTGAACGGCAACGACAAACCATTGATTCTGACGAAGCAGGGGAAACGCGTGTTGCGAGGAAGCGGCCTGACAGGAAAGTGCGCATCTTCTGTTCCTGCCTGAATCGTGGACCGACCAGACGCCCTGTAGTTTGATCGTAGCCTCGACGGTGCCATGTTGTCTCAGAATTGTGGAATTGACTGGCGCGCGGGCCGGCGTCCCTTCGCCTGCAAGGTGCGGGGCAGAGCGCCATGAGCGGGACGGGCACCAAGGGTCTTCATTAGGCGTGCAAACGGCGTCGCTCCTCGAGGCCCTTCAGCGCTTGCTTCATTAGTTAGAAAGGCTGCGCCACCTGCGGCGAATTTTAATTAGAGCCGTTGCGCGGATTTGCGCTGCGTTACGCCGTCGAGGCAGTGGTCATCGTTGCATAACAGGAACGAGATGCGAAAGAAGGAGGGAAGAGGCTTTGTAGGGTCCACGGTGTAAGAAGTGGTAGGGTCAGCGCTGGACGCCTGTGCCGAAACTTCCTCCTTAACCGCGCTCCCTCTTTGGTCCTCAGCTCTTTCGTACTCGCCTTAATCAACTCCAGCGAGTCGCGTGAAGGGCTACACGTGACAGGCCGCGAGCAGGCCGAGTTTAATTTGCATGTATACAAGGAGGAGACTTGATAAAACTTCCCCGCTGACCACGGCTGAGAAGCTGCGACGACGCATTCGCAATTGAAAGGGAGAATAACGCTGGCAGCCCAAACTTTACGCACTCTCACAGGTAGCCAAGGGCCTAGCTACTGGTCTCGTGTTTCATTTCCAGCCGTCTTATGCTTACGGACAAAGAAGCTGAGGAAAATGTACGTTTGAGACAGGCATGCATTATTTAGCACGCATGTTAAGTCATCGTGCTGTATTGGTGCTGCGACTGATGAGTGCAAGATAGATTGCGTTGCACTGGATGCTGCCGCTTACTGAAATGAACCTCGACGCTTACACCATCCTGCATATACAACTTCAATCTGACTTACCTTACTTTGGTGCGCGGTCACCTCGTGCCTTTTAGTAGTGATGTTTGAAGAACCGGGGGCCACATCGTAAGACACGACAGCGGTAATTCAAGAAATGTTGACAAGCAAGAACGCCGCCCATCAGTAGGTGTGTATGAATATATATATATATATATATATATATATATATATTTAAAGTTATTGTTTACATAATCTTGTCATTTACACACATATGGGGCATATCAACAGCGTTACAACCTGTGCTTAGTTCGCTGATGGGCTCTATTTTTATGCATCACTTTTATTTAGAAAATGCTGCAGTTGTTTTTTTTTTTCGCCATCAAGAAAGCGACAGAAAAATATTGTAGTGGAATAAAATATATTACTAACTACATAATGTATATACAATGCGTGAAGAACACGAAAAGCTGTCTTCCAGAGCACGGCCGCTCGGTCTCGCGCTTCTCTTTTGGGTGACCTGCCGAGTGATTTCATTCGCTCATGTATTTCTTGACCATATATGCTACTCGAATTCTCGCTAATTTCAGTGCCTATAGAGCGCTCCATCGTTAAGCACGAGCTTGCGGGTTCGACTCGCGGCGGCCGCATTCCGACGGGTGGCGAATGGAAGATGTGCTAGGTCGACTTCTGAGCAATTCAAAAATTCACAAGTGGTCGAGTGTATTCCCGAGTAATTTTTTTTTCTGAGGCGCACCTCGCAGGCCAGTCTGATGCTCTGGGATGTTAAACTCCAGCAATTTTCAATATTTCTTTTGTCACCGTTTTCTGCGCTTAGTTAGGTCTGCTCTATTGTTCGCTTCTCAGTTTGTTCACTAAAGAATTGTTTTCGATTTTATTTCAAAATCTAAAAAAAAGTAGATGAAAAGATACTTTAGCCTCTCATCTTGCATTCATATACATCTATTTAGACAATAACGAAAACAGCAAATGCTTACGACTAGTTGAAGTTTATAGTCGTTTAGCCATACGAGTGTTCGATGCCCAGTCCAAATTCTTAATGGACGAGGGCCTGCTTTCGCTTATTCTTTCGTTCATCTCGATATAAAGCAGGCAATTGGCCCGATTAGTCTTTGTCTTCAGGCGCGCAGTGCGTCTTTCATTATACACCAAGCGAACAATCTCATTCCTGTTCAATCCGCCGCTGGTCCCATCGCCTCGCTTCCACACTACCAGCGAGACTCAATCTCCGCGCAGTGCGAGTGAGTGACGTCACAGTCTGCAGCGTATATTTCGTTTCTAAAACGTTCGAGCGGCACACGAAACTCGCACACACTGGAACAGAAAACGCAGTTAAGACGTCAAGACGAAACGCACTGGCGATTGGAAAACTGAAAGCGCCCGTCTTCAAGGCGGCGGGAGCAAAGCGCCTATAAATCCGGATTCTCTCGCTTCTCTACGTTTTCGTAGCAATAAAGCCGGGCCCATTCCAGCGCCGAGCGAAACCGCCGGCGATCCCATCCTACAAGGAGACTTCATTCGAGACTCTGGCCGAAGAGGTCTTCAGGAAGCGATATACAGTTGTAAAGAAAGGGATTCCAATTCAACGGTAAACCCCCTTGGCACTTCCCTCTCCTGCATCCACTGTCGCCATATTTTGTGCTCCCCTCAATTTTGTTATGGCGGAGACGCCGTTTGCGGCAGAGTTAATTTGCTGTGAGCCTGAACTGACATGGCTGGACCGAAGTCATCGCTTATATATAGCACGGGAGGCCTGGCGGACTGACGAATTCAAATCAGTTCGCAAGCATTAACTATAAAAACGAAACAATCTCCCTGACTCCTATGTGTCACGCATTCTTTGATTTCTGCACAGTATGCTAGCTTTCATATGCACGCAAAAACTGTATGGTCGGTGTTATATTACCTTCCAAAGCGAGTGTTTCCCAAAAGGAAGGAGGAAGGACAACGAAACAAATAGAGAAGTCAGGGATATTAACCAGAAATGCATCTAGTTGGCTACCCTACACTGCGGGTCGGGAAAGGAGGAATAGAAAGATGAGATAGAGAGAGAAGTGGGGGGAATGAAAGACGCCAAAAAGGCAAAAAAAAAAAATTCATTGCTCCTAATTGTGACTGCTGTTCAGCTGCGCAGTGGAGCCCTTTTGAATACCTTCTGTTGTAGAAAGCTTTGGGGATTACAAAAAATAATGTCGCTTACAACTCTAGAAGCAGTCATCTTTTGATGTCTGGCCGTTTTCAAAGCACACTTTCTTGCTCGCGCCGCCACTGCACATTTCGAAGTTATAAGCTAATATAGCAGTTCGTAACTTGTTCTTGTGGGCTTGCAGAGAGGCGATTTCTGTGAGACGTAGAAGGCCACCGCAGTTTTCAACCAGGCTGTACACCTGTTTCCTTCCTTTTTCTAGCGGCTTGACATTGTCGGAAATCCTCTGGCTGAAAAATGCTGCCCGGTTGGCTTTTGAGAGCGCGCAGTTCACACATATTCTGTTATAAAGCGGACGGACTATTCGCACTAGACATCATCTTGGCTGTTTGGAACAATGCAAAACTAAGTTGGGCAACTTGGTCGAGGTTCAGGATTGGACTATTGACGTGGGACGCCTTCGGAGAAATTGAGCCTTCATCTGCTTACCCTTGATTCTTCAGTTCGGCAACAATTACAACCCGGCCACTCCCGATATACACGGGGGTCGCTTTTTAATTTTTTCCCCAATTAAAAAAATCGCCTGTTGCAGATCGCACATATCTTATCGTTGAGCTACATTATTCGAAGAGGCAGGTATTACTAGAACGAGAAATCGAAGCACATAACCAACTAATTAACAAAAATTTACAAATTGACTTCCTAATTAAATTATTTGCGGCACATATCGCTATTTAAATATTGTAGCCGGTGACGTTGTAATATGCATGTACTTAAGATGAATTTTCAGGAGGACATCGGTTTCAAGATATTATTTCCCAAAGTGTGGGATGAAATGCATCGGCGTTCCAGTTATTTTTGTGCTTCATTGCATAAAAGAGCGCGTTGTTAAAAAAGTAAGTGGACCAATAGTGCATTTTTACGCCGAGCTTGATGGCGCATATACTTCCAAACTGGCGTCATTCTGGAAATTCATTCCAAGTGGATCCCCCTGACAAGCTCACCGGTTATGATCCGTAAATTGCAACATGTGCCGTAAAGTAATAAATGAAGAACTTAATTAGTGGATTGTTGCTAATTAGTTGAATATGTGTTTTGAGTCTTCGTGCAAATAACCTCCCCCTCTCTGAACAATCCAGCTCAATGACTAGGATTGTGTTATCTGTAACTGGCTTTTTTTTAAATTCCTTAAAAGTTAAACATGATCACGCCGTACATGCAACACTGCCAGCTATGTCGCTGGAGCATGAGTGGAGTTTGTGTTTCAGTATTCATGCTCCTTCTTCATTCAAATGGCTGGTTCACTCACGAGAGATCATTGCAGATTAACAGGTATCATCCTATTTAGCTAAACAAAATTTGACTACAACAATTTCTGTCTCGAAACTTAAGAACGTTGCATTTGTGTAAGGCATTACTCATTTTTGTCTCTTCAAAAATTTAGGAGTTTGGCTATGGCGTTCTACTGCTCTACTCGGGGTCACGTGTTCTATTCCCGACGGCAGTGACCGCATTTATATGGGGACCAAGCGCAAAAACGCGTGCACTTTTATTGAATTGCACGTTAAATAAACCCAGGTGGTCAGGATTAACCCAAAACGCGCCACTACTGCGTGCCTCATAGCCCATCGTGCCAGTTTTCGAACGTTAAACCCCATGATAACTTGATTTCTTGTTTTTTTATTGGATCACGATTCACAGAACACTTCGTTCGTAAAAATTATTTGTCCCTCGCCGGACGTCTTCGTTAATATTATGTTCATGAACATTGGCTATAGAGTCTATTTTTGCTAACCGCATTGGCATGCGCGAACTGCATCGTGTACAATACGGGGCTATGTTTATAAGTGTATACGTAAGTGTGCTAATGCTGCGGGGAATCAAATAAATGTTCAATACATTTCTTGACAAAATTTGTTTTCACTGATTGGCTACATCGTTAAATCGAAAGTACGCGGTGATTTACGTATTTTTTTAGGCACTTTTGTAGAAAAGGCAAGCTTGCGTTTTTTTTTTTTCCATTTCCCTTCTTTTTCTATTTTTGTCAATGTGCTTCTTTGGAAATTACGCGGGTCGAGGTGATGCTGATTCGGAAATTGCGTTGTTCTTAAGCCAACTTTCTCGGGCCGCACTTTCGCAGGAGTGCTCGACGACGGACCGACGTCGACATATTCACCCGTCGCGGAGCGTCTTCGCTCCCGAATGCCGCGCTTCCTAACGCACTTATCTGTTGCGAGTGGCGCGAAGAAACACGACTTTTATCTTGTCAAGGGAGGCGCGGGGTTGTTAGGGCCGCTGTCGACAAACTCGATTTCCGCGGCTACCGCACGCATTCAGTTACCGGCGTACCGGCGCCTCACTCGCCAGCGTCACAAGTGGCGCGAGCAAATAAAATTCCAGTCAAACTGTTTCAGCTCGGCCGAATAGCGCCGAATATAGACGAACGCGCCGGCCTCTGCCTGGAACGTCGGAATTAGCGGTGCGCCGCTGCGCGCGCGCCCTCAAGCGGCGAAGAACACAAACAAAGAAATCTCCAACAAAGTGTCGGGCATCAGACTACGCACGACGTCCAACAGCTCATCAGGAGGAGTGCTTGCACCGTTCCTCCACTCGAAAGCGCGATTGATAAGCTGCCGCGCGGAGCTCCCGGCGTACTTCAGGCTGCATACTAAGAGGAGAATCTGGTGCCCATGTAGGCCTGCGGCTAAAAGGGGAGCCGCCGAGACAAAGCCGTAGTTAAAGCACGGCGCGTGCTGCAATCAGCGAGCGATTGAACGACAGCCCGGCGGCGGACGGAGTTCACCAAACATGGCGACTGGCCATCCGCAGGAAATGATGCAAAGTAAAATGAATCGGGTCTCCAGAGCGAACATCTGGAGTGAGAGATAGAGCGAGGGCATGTTGTCGCGGGACCCGTGCACGACTGACGCAGAGCGCCTCATTACGCCTAATAAGAAGTACCGGGTCGCAGCCGCGCTTCAAGTTGAACGCGCGCGGTGTCGCAAGGCTGCGTGTCGCTTTGAAGACCTAAACGCGCACCACTTTGTGAGTGCACCCAAATGAGCGCTTGCAGAATCAGGGAAGGGCTTGGCTAGCACGCAGCCTCAAATGCATTTGCTATGATGTCAGCGCCATGACCTTCCCTTGGGAGGCTGCAGATCTTTCGATGCCTTCAGACAACTTTCTTTGGTTCATTGGTTCCAAAGCAACCAGCTTTCACGTTTTAATGTTGCCTAACGCACCCCTTATGCTTTATTTTTTCTTTATGGGTTTTTATTTGGCCTTACCGAGGCGAAGTTAAAACGCAGGCGAGAGCTTGCGCTTACGCAGGCGTGGCCGCGGCGATGCGCTCTCCCCCTGACGCAACACCTGGCGCGCTACTGCAACGGCACGTGTGTCCTTTCGCCCGCTCTGCTCCGTAAAGGCGCGCTTGTGACGTGGCGTCGTAGTCAATGGGAATTTAGGTGCAGCTTCTCTGCTACAGACGCCGGCTTTTTTCGCTCAATGAGCCATTTGACGCTTTCGCATAAAAAAAAATGTCGGATGCATTATGTTTATGACGTCCGCATTAAAGCGAGACTAGTGTGCAAGCACACGGCATGGATTTCAGTCTAACTTCATTAATTGATTCATTCCAGCACGCATCCTG
This sequence comes from Dermacentor variabilis, assembly GCF_050947875.1. Taxonomy (NCBI): domain Eukaryota; kingdom Metazoa; phylum Arthropoda; class Arachnida; order Ixodida; family Ixodidae; genus Dermacentor; species Dermacentor variabilis. Next base: position 34,603,646 of record NW_027460280.1, on the reverse strand, counting down.
AGTTGGAGATACATGCGGAACTACATGAGATAGATCACGCGCACGAAAACGTGCTAGCCTTTGTAGTTATTACGTTGAGTAGTGTGGTGCATTACAGTTATTGAAATCAACACTTTGTGATGCGTTTTTCTCCGCTGGAGGGAATTGCTGCTATTGAATTGGTATACAACATACTATTTAACGCACACTGTTACTGCCGGCCTATAAACATAGTGGCAGGTACGTACCGACGAGCAGAGATACTGCTGTGATTGGGGGCTGCATTAAACGTGCTTTTTCCCCAGAGAGATAACTATTATTAGGATTTAGTAAGTTTTCCTGATATCTGTAGCAGGAGTCATCGGCCGCCGTAGTCATCGTCGTGCACGCCGCTGATCTTTGGCTCAAAACTTAAGGAAATGCGGTCTCTGGCCTCCAAGCTTTTATACAGGACCACATTACATACGCTAGTTACTGCCCAAACAAGTTGCTTCCAAGTTATTCCTAATGTTTGTTCACAATGTCACTCAAGCTGTACGTAACTTCTAGTACGCTGAAGTTTTATTTGTCATTTCCAATAGGGGGCGACGTTCAAAAGGCAAATACAGGGCATCATATACTTTATTGTCATCTTTTGGCGCTGAGACAAGTTTGCCTGTGCTCTTCGAACGCCAGCGGTCCGTGTTTTCCGTGGCGCGGGTTTCGCGTTGCCTCAAGAGATGGCGCCACGCTACGTGGCGTCTCCTTCAGGCGCTTTCCTTCTTCTAGCTGGGCATTGCGCTCTGTCTCCCTGACGTCTTTCGCTGCCTGTCGTGCCGCCTTCAGCCGGTTTTCTTCTTCTAGCTGGGCAGTGTCCATATGGAGCAGTGCACAGTACGGCGTGGTGCGATGTGGTGTAGTGGGCTGTGCAGTTGCGAACATGCACTACACCCATTTTAAGATTGTGGCTAGTATCATCTCCAACCAATCTGCTTTGTCGGTTGTCATTTTATGCTTAACTCTACTCTCGATTACGGGTACAGCCAACAAATCCTTTTGTCAATGCGGACGGTGATGGCGAGGTTCAGTGGTACAGTCAACTACAAAATTTGACGGAACACGAAATCTGAGAAAAAGCTCAATATCTGCGCAGCCTCACAACTGAGCCTGGTATTCGCATTTACAGCCTCTACCAGTATGTGTGAACAACATTGTGGTGGAATATTTTACTGCTACTGTAACAGGCTGCCCGGAAATTGAACGTTTTCTGAGATCCCGTGTTCTGTACACTTTTTGGGTTGACTGCACATTGCAGTTAATATTTTTTTTTAATGAAATGGAAATGAGGAAGACGAACGGCGCAACCGAACCCTATGATCTTTCTACCTTCCGCTTTTTTTTCTGTTTTCACGACCCTCATAATGTTAGTGCCAACAATTAAGGTACAATACTGGCCAACTTCCCCGGCTGCTCTCTTCTTGATTTTATCCAGGCAACATCATACGGATAAGTGCGTCACCAGCATTTTGTTAACGACGTCTTGTCTGAAGAACGGGTGACGTCAGTACATGTGAAGAGCTAAATATTCGCCAGGAACGCAGAGAGGAGGCAAAGAGACCGCGCACGTGCCTCCCCCCCCCCTTCCTTCTTTTCTTTATTCGGCTTGACCTTATAATGGTAGAATGCGTGGCTTTCTCCTGCCCTTCTGCCGCTGTTTCCTTTCGCAGTAAAGGAACAAGAAAATAAAGAAAGAAAAGCGAGTGGGGGGCGCACGCTACTTTCCTTGCGACGCTGTCTTCGCGAGCTTATGCCATTAGCTCCGTCTTATTCAACAATGTCTCCTCGCCTGTTGCAACGCATCATCTCCGTCTCTTCGGCCTCCGTCCAACCTTCATAAAAGAAAGCCGCCACGCGTGACTTGTCAGTGGCACAGCGGGAGCCTTCGACAGGGACCAGTTGCCGGAGGAGAGCCGAAGCACGCCGCGGCGGCGCCTTGGGACGGCGGGGAAACCTCGTTAGGGCCTCATTTGGGGAGGGCCAGTAATTAGGCCGTTCGCGTGCACCTGCTCTGCGCCCACCCTCTTCGTCCGGGGACCACAGGCACGCCAGTCTCGCTGCTCGACCGCGCGCTCTTCAGTTGACAGCAGTCCTCTCGAGGCGGCGGAACGCGCGACGCTGTTTGCCACCGTAATCGCGCGCCAATGGCTTGCGTCCTCGCGGCCATGTCGCAGTTGCGAAAACGTCACCCAAGAGGACCGTAGGACCTACCAGCTGTGACGCAATCGCAGGTGGCCTTGTAAGCGGCTCTGGCAGCCACCGCGCTGCGAAGTTGAAGTCAGGAAGAAGAACGGCACCACATGAATCAGTCTGCTCAAAGGATTTTCTGAACTTATGGCGGAATTCTTTTTCTCTTCCTTTTTTGTGAGTTGTCTTCCTAGTTAGGCTGCGAGTGGGAAGCAGGACACGCATGATCTAGTCAGGACGCCGTTGCTTCAGGTCGGCCTGTGATTATAATATGTCTCTGGATCGCTAGTGCACTCTATACAAGAATAAGGTATTGAGGTAACGAGGAGGACAGGAGGATGACAAAGCCGATGATTATATAGCTACTCAATTTCCTGCTTCGTGATCAGGGTGTAAACACATTTATGATGGGCACTCGATGAATACTCAGCGCTGATGAACAGGTATATTGTCAGCAGCGTCCCTACGGCATTCACTACTTGAATAGCTGTTTTCGCAAGAGGCGCGTTCGAACCATGGAGCGAGCAGAATGTCCTAAGCGTTAATAATTTATACATGCGTAATCCTAATATAACTCTTTGTAGACCATATTTCGCTGTGTTTTTCTTGTTGGCATGTATTTTCGAGCAAGCGGGATTGTTGCGATGTAATAGTACTACAGTTTTTACTGAAGGAAGCGCATAGGCAAGGTATTACGTCTACACATCTCCTTCATGCTAAGCACGCGCCAGTTAAAACAGTAAACTCTGTTTTGTAGTTACTACAGATTTATTCCGACGGCGCACACCAGTCGGCGGCTATAATTTAGAATACCACTGTTGGAAACAGTGGGCACGATCGGGAAAAGCAGAACACCGAGGTTAGATGGGCACGGCACACGAAGAAAGAGTTTATAAAGACCACAGAAAGAAGACGTCCCGGAAACAAGCTTCGCCAGCCTGTCAGCACAATATACGCAGGCGCGCGCTTACCGTATGGCACGGCGCACCTTTGGGCTATAAAGCGGAACGCGTGGCCGTGTTTTCCGCTGTTCGGGCGAGACCGGCCCACGCGTCGCCTCGCTCCAGCCGGAGGCGGCGTCAGCATCATTCTTCATTAGGCGCCTAATTGAAGAGTGAAACTGTCGAAATGCTCAGAGGGCGCCGCACGGCCACGCAGCCACTGCGGCGCGCGCATAAAGAAAGTAGCGGCAGGGAATCGACACGCGATATACGCCGGAGTTACTGGCTCCCTCAAGTTGGCTCCGCGAGATCTAATTAGGCTCAGCTGCAAAGTAGAGCGCTGCTGTCAAGTTGCGGCGCGAGAAACTTTCACCCCCTCTTTTTCTAGCCCGCTTCCTCAAGACTGCTTTTCATTAATTCTTTCTCCGCTCTCATTTTTGCGCGGCAACGCTCGCTACTTTCTCTCTGTGTTTGTGCCTGCGGGCTCCGGCCTGCACCAAACTTTATTTTGTCCCCCTTCGCATCTCGCAAAGCGCCAAGAAAAACATAAAAGCGCAAGAATGACTGAAAGACAGCGCAAGAGAGAGATGGCAGGCGAAAGAAAACTCAAGGAAACGCGCGCAGAGGAAAAGCGATGCGTGAAAGGTCGGCTAATTGATCAAGAGCCCTGAGCTCGGTTTCTTCAAGAAGACCCCGATGAAGGCGCCGGCTGCACTGCCGTTTAAGTTGTCGGCCGCCGCTCAAGAAATAATAAATCTGCCCATTCATAATAAGCGCAGGTTTCGCCAAAAGCAGTTTCACTCGGCTTCCTTTCGTTGAGCGCGAAGTGAACAAGAAAGTAAATCAAATGAGTTTGAGATATCGATAGGGAGCCGACTTCATTCATTTACTTTTATCCGGCTTTGTCTTCGCAGGATTTGATTGCTGCGCAGGGGAGATTTTTCTTTATTCAGTCTCTTGCTCGTTCACTCTTTTTTTCTTGTTTTCACATGTAACGGGCTTCTTTCAAGGTTTAGGCTCCGCCATCAGCTGCTCGCATCGCTTACTAAGTGACGAGGGCGCGGAAATTCCTCGAAGACCGGATTCATTCTGATCGCAGCATTATCAGCGGTGATGACGAGATAACGCTTCTGGGTTCTGAGTCACCACTGATTAAAGATGAAATGACAAGGCGGAAGTGCGGTGCGAGAATGATGACGTGAAACAAAATACACAATGCGCTGAACGAGTGTGTAGAACATGGAGTATATATAGGAGAGCCGACTGATCTTATAACAATGTTACAGCCTTGATGTGGCGAGGGGCAGCCTTGCCACCTCTTGTACAGATGGCGGCAGTCCATGCTACTCCGCGTCATCCGCTGGATTTGGCATGTTTCTTTCGTCGCCGTGACCTGTTGGCTGCTTCAGCTGCCGCTGCAGACGTTTGCGCTTTTTGTCGCTTGTCGTATATCAGTGTATAGAAATGTTGGTTACCTGCGCACCTTAACGCTGCATACGCTCACGTGTTGATGCTCACTTACCACGATCAGCCTGGGTAAATGTTCTCGCTGCAGAACTGCTAAATCAATTTGAACACGTTTACGGCGCAAACTGGTTACATTTGAATGCGCGTAAACTATTTACATGAAGCCCCATGGCCTGTTCACGCTATTATGCCAAACGGACCACTGGAAATATTCAGGCTCTTGCTAGATTTTCGTGCGTGCATAACATGGGGGGAGGGGAATCTTTTTTTGTTGTTAAGTATGGATGCAACAAAAATGCCATGAGCGGAAACTTCACCTTCAACTACACTCCGTTTCGCAGCTATGTTCACAGGCGCATTCGCGCACCACCCACTGAACACCCCTTGGCTCTCACGTACTTACGTGGCACGAAGAGGGGAAACCTTTTGTTTCCTTCGCCGTACCCACACCGTCATCCAAGAGCAAAACACTTCATCACTTCGCTAATCCGCCATCGAATGAGCTTAACAACCACCGCATGCGTGACGAGAAGTCTCGTTCCAGTTCACGAAACCCAGGAAAACCGACGTGCGCCCACTGAGTGCTGAAGAGAAAGAGAAAGAGAGACATTCATTTTTTTTAAATGCATAAACATTTGTATGCCAACCCAACGAGGAAACCCGTCCGTCTGTTTGTCCGTCCATCCCTCCGTCCGTCCCGTAAAACAAGCGATCGTCTCAATTCGCTTGCAGCAGTGAGCGAGTCGACCTTCGTGCGGCGAGAACACAGCGCACACGAAGCTATCAGCACTCGGCGTGCTCTATCCCCATCGCAAATCGGATGCAAAGAGAATGACGGCATGATGCCTGCGCAGAGGATGGGCGGATTCGCTGCATCGTTAGGTGCCGAGCAAACGCATTGGCGCATGCCGGATTTGGCGCTCCTGTATATCTGACCCCGTGCGCTGAGAATAATGAAAAAGGAATTATAATATGCCCAACTTTTTTTGGACCAACTATGAGTCAATCAAAGGAAGTGCGAGATTATATAGGCGGCAAGAATGAGAGGATTACCTTACGCCGGAGCGTAAGGCGCTGATAACTGCCGTATAGATTCGTGTAGGGGCCACAAGTTTCTTTCTTTTTTACAATTTTGACGAGGTGCCGCCCTTACATGGGACAGAACATTTGGTCAAAATAGTGCCGGCCTAGCCGGTGACGTGTGCACACCCGGGCTCTTGTGCCGACGTCAGCTCTCGCCATCTAGTAGCGGAATGAGGAAGCACGCAGCGCGCGAAAGCTCGCCGATGCGCGAGCGCGGTATCGGGGCCCCGAACGCGATTGCTTCTACGTTGGAATATTCTTTTATCCAAATTTTGGGTTGCCAAGTCGGGGGTGCGGCCCTTACACGAGTCAATACGGTAATAATGCTTTAGACCCGTTTGGAAGACGCACTCTTGCGTTCAGAGTTCATTGCGACCGTGCTTTTTTTCATTTGAGGAATGCAATGCGGCTAACAATGGCACAAAACACACGCTTATTTCCGAGGCCACCTTATGCTCCACCTGCGTACAGTTGTCATTGACCGACTGACCGGTCACCGATCAACAGATTGACTGACTGACTGACTGACTGACTGACTGACTGACTGACTGACTGACTGACTGACTGACTGACTGACTGACTGACTGACTGACTGACTGACTGACTGACTGTGTGATTGATTGACTCATTGATCGATTGATTTTGTAGATGTTCGCAACTTTCTTCGCCAGTGACTGTGTCGCGAGGCAAGATTGTATTTAACGTCCTTCTTGGATGTGCTTCAGATAATATACTGCAATCACGCCTAATTTGCGCAGGCAGTTTGATCGCACTGTGGCATAAAAGCAGATTGCACGGTCTAAGCGTCTTAAGAACCACTTTAAGGCACAATCATTTTCAGAAATATCGCTGAAATATTCCAACGTCTCATAGCTTTTCCATGCAGCAAAGCTCATGCAGTACTTTATGTTCTCATTACCATTGTAGTACCTTCTGCAGCTGTGCCATGCATTATTCATGGGCTTCCTAAGATACAGCCAGCCCATGCTGGGAAGCACCAGTAAAACGAACCTTTGCGCACTCCGGAGTGTACACGCCCAAGTTCTACGGACGTGCCTCGATCTCCCTAAGTGTGCATCCACAGCAGCCACAATCGCCATAGCACGTGACCACCCTATAACAACATACATTTCAGTCGACGCTCCAAGAGTGCACATTCGACATGTCGCAAGGGCACAATTTCACCATCTTGCTTGCCTGCCAACAACTAGGCCGCATGCGAGTTTCAGCCATCTCGTGACTACTCACAGAGCATCGCTACTATCGAATTACGTCCCAACAGCATGGTCTTCCCAGCCACTGTGGTCTCTGCATTCACCTAGAGTATGCCTTACCATTTCAGTCATCAAGAAGAAGGCACAAATGCCGTCTGCAGCACTGAAGCAGGCAGCATTATTGCGATTACATGAGGTCCACAGTGACCGCTTACATGTTTACACCGATAGGTCGGTCATGCACTCCAGTTCAGCAGCTGCAATATTTATCCCAGCAAAATCTATAATCATAAAATTCAGAACATCGCACTTGACGTCAACGGCGACTGTCGAACTTGCAGCTCTGCGTGCAGCAATTCAGTTGATCGATCAGGAAACGCCCCAGAAATGGTCCATCTTCTGTGATTCCAAGGCCGCCCTCCAAAGTTTGCTTTCTGCATTACGCTGTGGACGCCACGAGCGACTTGTCGCGGACACACGAGAAATTTACCAACGGGCAGTTGAGACAGGACATGACATCGTATTTCAATGGTTGCCAAGTCATTGTGGCTCCTTGGAAACGAGCAAGCAGACACAGCCGCTCGATCTTCCCATACCAGTGCCGATTGCGTTGCTATTCCGCTGTCAAGAACAAACGCAGCGGGAAAGCTTCATGCGCTTGCTCGACAGCTTACCTTGGCCCTGTGGAATTCGGCAGATTTTAAAAACCAGCGCCTTTCGTCCCTGGAATTTGATCTGAAGCTTCGCCTTCCACATAGCTTACCACGACGATAGGTAACTCTCATCTCTCGCCTATGGCTTGAAGTAGCGTTTACCAATGCGCACTCTTACCTCATCGGAATGGCCACAAGTCAAATTGTGAAGTTTGCGGGTGCAAATTGACGACAGCGCAACTTCTGTGTGATTGTCGTCGTTTCAGTGCACAAAGACAAGACCTCCGCACCACGCCCGACAGGAATCACAGCCGTCCCTTTACGGAAGGCGCAATTTTTGGACCCTGGTCCCAGCCGACGTCGGCACTAACTGCTTTAAAAGCGCTAGTGTGATTTTTAAGGGAAACAGAACTCATTGAAAAAAATATAAAATGTGCGAACTGATGCTTTCCTTATTTTTTAATATTCTCTTGCTTTCTTATCTTTTTTGCCCCTTACCCTATCCCCGTGTACAGAGTAGCCAACGGGACATTTAATTTGGTTAACCTCTCTGCCTTTCACCTCTTGTTTTCCTCCCTTTCTGCCTTCCTTCCTTCCTTCCTTCCTTCCTTCCTTCCTTCCTTCCTTCCTTCCTTTCTGCCTTCCTTCCTTGTAGTACCTTACTGCTCTAATTTCTTCTCTCACCTTTCTATCTATTCTTCCCCTTTCTACCTCCCAAAGTGTAGGGTAGCCAACCGGACAGATCCTTGGTTAACCTCTCTACCTTTCCCTTTTTTGTCTCTCTCTCTCTCTCTCTCTCTCTTTACTGTTCTCATGTTGTTGCAGCACTTTCAAACTGATTATCTCGTAACGTTTGCTGACTTCAATGTAACGCTGATGCTGCAGGGTATCAAGGTACGTGACACAACGTATATCAAGAAACCCCAGCACAGCTGAGAATCTGGAAAGAACAAGATGAACAAGCCAACGAGTGAGTGCATTGAAGGTGCTGCTCATATGTATCCACCCGCGCCTCACGACAGGGTCGCGGGTTCTGCTGCCAGTTGCCACGGCCGCATTCGGTTGAGGGACAAATTTCAAAACCCCACACTTTGTTGTGTGCTTTAATGCCCTAAGCCCAGTTACTGTAAACGGCATTGTTAAAGTGGCAATAAGTATATAAGCAGTTGTTGAACGAGGAGTGTCGTTGGAGCCAACGACAAGGGGACACGTCTTTGGGACAGCAGCTTTCCTTAAAAGCGTTTATGAGTATATGAGAACTTGCTAACGCTCTCCAAAAACTGGAGAATCGGCCGCTTTGCATGCAAGTGCTGCTGGAACACCGCCCCCACGTTCGCGCGAGCGTGACCTGCGTCGCTTGTGGTCGTGCTGCTTGGGTAAAGTTGTTTAGCATCAGTTAAGGTGGTGGTACTTGTCTAACATCCGCACCAGCTTCGCTGTAAATCCGCTTTCACAGGGCGGAATGGAGGCGGACTTTTCTTACGTTCTAGACTAATAAACAAGGGGTAAGGTTAAAACAAAGATAAAGCGAAGCAAACTATAAGCAGTCTCGAGGCGCTCGGGGAGCCGCCGACTCTGACAGCCTCGCACTCTCTCCTTATCTGGGGAACAACAAATCAAGGGCAACAAGATCGTCGTCACTTTTGTAGCGTCTCACGAGGCATCTAAGAGGAAACAAGCCAATAAAACCACGAAAGAAGGAACGTACGCACATAGTCACACCGGCACAGACGTATAACATTAAAGGGAATATACCGCCATACAGATACAGTTGGCAACACGAAAGTAATAATAGCGTGACTTTGGTAGGAAATGAGGGAAGGGGTCGGAGCGGACGAGAGAAATGCGCCTCTTGGAAATGAAATAGAGAAATGAAACGACTGCGAGTGTCGTGTGCTCTAGAATGTTCGTTTATCTTACCCACTTGCTTACATTTCATCCTATTTTTTCTTCATTCGCTACATGCGTTGTCTCTGTGTTACTTTACAGCTTTATCGATCGCTTTATCGGTTTTCCTTCTTTGGAAACACGGAAGAAACTTTTACAGGGTCTTAGTGATAAGGGTAGTGCAGCAGGCGCCAGAGCCCCGACAAGGCTTTTTCTTGCGCGTCAAAACGGAGGGTTCATTTCCTAGAGCGAAGAGACGGCCAAAAGCAAGGGGAAAGAAAAGTGAGGGAGAAGGCGCATGTAATAAAAGCGGTCATTTCATTGCAGTATCTTGCTGCGTCGCCAGGGAGAAGCGCCACGAGCTGTCAGCGCACAAAGACCATGCGAAGTTATACAGAAAAAGAACAAAAACCGAAAAGCCCAGTGAAAGCGGCGTAGAGACAGCATTTCGCTGTTGCGCGCTGTCCAAAGAGAAAGCAGGCCAACTGCGCATGCACCGAAGAATGAACTTTTGCACGACCCTACAGAAGGAAGACGCAGGGCCAATGGCGGTGGAGACCGGGAGGTGGGTAGGAGCTTTATATTGGCATTGCCTCCTTTTGGTGTTTCGAACACGTCTACGGGAGTCAATGTCCAAGCATTTGTGACATTGAAAGTATACTTCTATTAAATACCGATTAGTTAAATCTGGATACAAGATAATCAGAAGCGCTGTTGACTTAACAGGAGGGGTGAAAAACGTGGCGTGTGGCATTCAGTTCGCAAACAGCGTTGATTTGGGAGACTGTATGCTTGTCATGGTGCTTAAGATAGTGAAACGTTTTCCTTCAAAGCGAAGCAAAATGTAATTGAAAGGTCTTGCAGGCAAGTGTAGCGAGACGGCGAGTATTTGTCGAACAAACGCTGCTATCGTTCGCAAAAATTGTCATGCAGCCATATATAATTCATAAACTTTATTTCGCCCTATAGTGAGAACGCGCCACACGTATTCTTTTCTGTATTTTCAACTTCAGCCTGAAAAACAAAAAGGAATGTTTTCTGTAAGTAACTTTAGAACTTGAAGTATTTCTGAAAAGATAACGAAAATATGAGATTATGCTTGCTTTCTGAAGCAAACACCGTGGTTTCATCGGCGGTAATGTGGTATACTGTTTTCGCGTAGCAAAGAAATGAGAAATAATGAAGAAAACGAAGGATCAGAATGATAGCGGGAGTGTATGCGCGGGCACCGGCAAGCTGTTGCTGAAGCTTCAACTGTGTTTCGTGGCTGGAAAGTGTATCGGCTGAGGATCTGATGACCTTGCTATCAAGTTTCCAGTTTTGCAGCGCGTTCACGCAATGAAAGCCGTTACGAACCGTCTGCTCTATTGCTGAGTGTTAATTTGAGAGAGGGATATTCCGAAAGCCTTGAGCACGTCCGCATTAATCGTGCTGACAGGGCCTTTTGTGTTTGGTCTTCCCTGAATATAGAGATTTCGCGGTGATAATTATGAGAGTAAGCAATTCGTGCAACCATGGCAATGACTTCTTCAGGAAATGGCTGGAACACCTCCAAAGTCTTTTTAACTTTATTGTTCGTTTGTTTTTATCAGCTAACAAGATCTCAGGTCATGATCGACATTTCACCTCCGCATTTCCTGTCTCATTCAGAACGTCACCAGGCGTCTTATGAGACGTCTGCGCTATGCAACTACTGTTTGTTCTTACCTCGGATATTAAGTACTGAAAGCTATGCCTACATACACAGAAAAAAAAAGAATGTTTCATGCCAGAAAGAACCAGATGCCTGCCATTTATGTCCTCTCGGACTTCTGTTAATTATTCTGCTAATTGCGCATCGCACACAAATAACTGCGCCGTTCTCTCCTGTTAAACTGATATTATTATGTGGGAAAAATGGCTGATCAAAATTGCAGTAACGAACTTGTACTGGTGACAAAATATTGAGACAATCCAAAGGAATAGTTAGGCGAGTCAATTCAGTATGTGAAGCATTTAGGCGAAAAAAAAAACTTTGCGTTCACCAAGGCATCTGTCATATACCGATGAATTTCAAGCAGCACGCGCTCTATATAAGATATTCACAGATAGGACAGGGTGATATCGCCCCCGGTATGGTGCGTCTTGCAGGACAGCGTCAAGTTTAGCATTTCTGAAACATGCAGGCATTGTGGTGAACAGGGCGCTATAGCGTAAAACTACTCCAAACATTTATATTACAACTCTGCAGTCAACCTTCCGCGATTGGTCAAAAACTTTTTTGGGCCACCCCCACTTCAACTGTAGGTCACGCGACGTCACGAAAACCGCGATAGCTCCCCATCTGATATGACGTGCCCACACTGATTATGCATGATTTGACCGAACAAAAGAAAAATAGTTATTTCTGATTCGACGCCTTTTCGGCACTAGCCCTCGGCTATTGGTGAAAAGTTTTGGGGCAGCACCCACTTCACCTGCCTGTCACGAGACGTCACAAAACTGCAAAAACTCACTGCGTCAGAGTGACGTGTACGCGTCAAAGGTGCATTAATATGCCGAACAAAACTGAATTTTCTTCTGAATAACCGCTGGCTGCCCCGTTCCGAAAGGAATAAAAGATGGCTGCTGCCGATCGCTGATGCACTAGCTACTCGCACCTGTCGGAGAGCATGGGTTTATTTGCGTATAATGAAACATTTTGCGTAGCCGTGTAACGTTTTCGAGCACTTCCGGAACGTTTACGACCGCGTTCTGCCAACTCTTCTTTGGTGAGGATCCGTTTTAGTGTCATTCTTAAGCTTCCGTTGCATGCTGCCGCGATTGTCGATCAGCCACCGCAAGCTAAGTAAGGGAAAGCGGACCAATCGCAGACGCCGGCACCACCCTCTTCATCCAGTTATCGATATTCAGTGCAGTGGCTCGGCCCCATCGAATCCCTCTCCATTTGAGCGTGCTCCTCGCCTCTTGTCAGTCAATTAGATAAGACAAGCCGCTCAGTGTAGGCAATGTTATTCGTTTTTTAAGTAAACAAAAGTACCCTCCTACGGACGAGGAGAGCGTTTGATTGGTCTACTTAGACGACCCTACGGGTGATCACCCGATGCTTGCGTCAGCGGTTACGCAAATTTGACGTCAGGAAATTGGAATAGAAACATATTGCAATAGTTTTACGTTATAGGGCCCCAGACTACGTATTTGAGTGCGTCTTGTAAGTTGGTACTGTGGTGAATTTACCCATTTGCGCGCGTAAAGAGCTCCAAGGACAAGACATCTCTTCTGCGATGACACTGTTATATGCGTTTTCGCTACTAAAATGAGCCTTAAGTGAACAAGGCTGGTTAATATTTGGAATGAGTGAGCGAAACAAATGGGCCCATGCAGGAAGAGAGAAAGAGAGAGACAGAGAGACTACTAATGTCCCCGATGTGAGAGCTTTAGGGAAATCACATCCGAATGAAGCTATAGATTCTGCAGCAATATCTAGTCAGTGCCTCACCAGGAAGATCGATCAGGCTCTATTCGATCGCAAAACAGCCCCGATTTCCGCCTCCTACGTCACGAGTCGCTCGTTGGGATGACATAAAGCACGCGAAAACGCCACGAGTCTGTGTTTTTTTTCTCATTTACAAAGAACTCACTTTCATTCGGTATCCCTAAGGTCGAGATTTACGCCACAGCTGCCGTCCAAAATCACTCGTTAGCTTGGAGTGAACCGATACGCCGGGCGTCGAACACTCCGGCGGTGCTTGTCTTTTTTTTTTTCTGCACACTGAGAGCACTATCGATAATTAGCGAATCGCTTTAATTATCCGGAGTGAGTAACGAGCATTGGTGAGACGTGCGACCCGCTCTTGCCAACATATCTCAGCTGAAAGCCGGCGTAAAGACAGCCAAAGAGCCGGGAGACCACGATGGACTCTTCCATGAAAGCGGCAAGAACAAAAACGAAGAAGAAAGAATAGAAAGAAAGGAAATGACTGGGAGAGAAAAGCGAGAAACTTTGGGTGGCGAGCCGGGGGAGGGCCGAGGACTCTGTCATCAGACGCAGAGAAACCTTTATCACCGGATGTTTCCCCGGAAGCAATGCTCGAGAAGAAAATACGCGGCCCCCTCCGCTTTCAGGGTCCCGGGGCTTTCAGGGTGGCCGGCCCGCGGGCTGCTGCTCTCTGGGTGCCGCACGTTCCGCATTCGAGCGCGGCGGTTCGGCATCGCGAGCGGGGTAGGCGTAAAGCACAAAGAATGCGATGCTGGAAATATATATTTATGGCAGCCACGGACGAGCGCGCGTCACAGAAGGCGGAGGAGGTTAAAGGACGCTCGTGAAATAAACGGGACGAAAGAGTGAACGCCAACAAATGCGCCACTTTTCTTGCCGTTGCTTATTTCTTAGCACGCTTTGTTCTCTTAGCGAGACGAGCACTGTCTCGGGGGCGAACACAAGGACTCCGAGGCAGGGAACGGGAACAAAGCAAGAGACGCGCATTCCAAGGTATACGGCGATGAAAGGCGTAACGAGTGGTGAAGGCGCAGCAGCTTTTTGGGCACGTTCTCTGTGCTTCTCTTTCTTCTGCAGACCACGAGCACCTTGTTTATACTACACGTGAAGGGAGTCGACCGTATGTCATGCAAGCGTGCTTTGCGAGAACAAGAAAACAAAAACAAACAGAGATAGTAAGGTCTGATCGGATGAGTGAACGATGTTTATAATCGACATCATTCGAGTGTTACGGGTTTGTTGAGAATTCAGAGAATTTAGCATCGTTTGCCACAACGTTCCCAACTGGGACACCTATAGCTTCAACTGTGTAGTGACAGTCCGCTAGCAGCGAAATCAACAATTGCAGCCATATTGAGTGCATGTATGGTATTTCTTGCCCTAAAATACCTTTCGCTGGTAAAAATAGTTTTTACGAATCATTCTGTCCTGAGCATAGACCAGCTTTCTCGTGGTATTGATGTTGTATAAGCCAAGACTGCCCACAAGGCAGCTCGAAAATCATGCCCACGTACGAGGTGATTCTTTCTGCGCGGCTGCTCTGGCGCAAGACCTCCGCTCCGAATGGCAGCTTTGGCCACAACGCAAGCGGCGGGTCGTTCAAGCCAGTGGTGACGTGAAAACAGATTCCGAAAATGATCAGCTTTCAACAGAGCTCGAATGTAATCGTATTATTCCGGGCCAGGACTCTCTGCCTTGAACTACGCATGCGAGCTTTGCTTGTATGGGTTGTAAGGAACGCGCAAGCTTTTCCAACTAACGCGCTGCTCCTAAGTTTGTGCTGTGTGGGCTTGCTGCGATTCTTTACGGTCTTCCCTGACCTAATACCCGTTTCTATAGTATAGCACGATGGCACATCGAGCAGTGCAATATGCGACGTTGTCTGACCCTTGCGGGTAATTTCAGCCACTTTCTTATATTTCTGCGCCTATGCTGTTTGCAATGTAAACTTATAGGGAGCTTTTGAAATGACGTGCGTAAGCGATTTAGCGTACGCCGTAACCCTCTTGGGTCCTCTTCCAAGCGGATTAGGTACCCTAAATTTGCCCCCCTGTTTCTAGTATTCCGTGCTGTTTTGCACTGGGCAAGCAAGATAACTTTTCTGTGCGCTAAATGTGCTCTCGCTGGTGCCATCCTGCGGTAATACGGAGTCACCGTCGAAGCGATGAGGTATTCGTACGTCAATAAAAATCTCCGCACCTCTATCGTCAGTGGCAAAGCATGGCGGAGTGCCGTGACGTCATTTCTGTGTTTCTGCTTTTTTTTTCTTTTTTAGAAACCAGGGTATCGAAACGGAGCTGAACCGAGAACCTAAAATTGAAAAAGAAAAGAAAAGAAAAATTTTATTTACCCTCACGGAACTGAATTGGAGTGTTGCGACTTTTTTTCACTCCGGAACGGTGCCCAAAGGAAAAAAAATAACGGTTTCGGTTCAGGTTGGGCATCTGTAGTGAAGCTTTTAATCCATGCATTGCTTGCACTTGTGGCTTAACTATGCTACCTCATTTGTAAATACACACCGTAATATTCCCGTGATTTTAAATGTAGTACCACCGTATGATTGTTTTCAGCGTATTCTGTCAGGGTGTTGACTGGGTGTTGTGTTAACGCGGCAATATTGCCACTGCGACGCGTTCGAAGTACCTTCGACAATGCAACATATGCTTGTCTCCAATATGACTGTGAACGGTATGCACTAATCTTTCATTAGCTCCAATTGATAATAGGTTGTTCAGTGAAAAAGTGTTACTGGACCATTGAGCGGATGTATACATGAAGCGAGCCATCAAGGCTCCCTTAGAATATTGAGTTAACAAACGTCTAAATTCAAGGCATTTTTCATAAGTCGCTGGTACTGTATCATCACGAGCTTCGCGTTACAACGCTGTAGTTACTTTCAAACACTGTACAAGTGTTTTTCTTCGTCTTCTATTAATTCTTGTGCGTCCAAAATTTATCTTGTTTTATGGAATGTTAACTGTTCCTCCGAATAATTTCGCTGCTGTACATTTTTTTTTCATTCTTTGTTTTGTTGTTCTTGTTTTACTATGCCCAAGTGTTCTTTCTTCTTGTCCTTGCTCCTTTGCCCCTAGTTGCATTGAGCTGTAGTTTTCTGAGACTAAATTATTTATTACTGTACCTGTGCGGGGGGGGGGGGGGGGTAGCAGTATTCGGACCTTAGGGTTGTTTCTGGGCACGTTAATTACACATTCGAATAATTAATTACTATTCCCTTTCTAATTTAGCTAAGATTTGGTAATCGAGAGAAAAGAAAGGAGAGACAGGGAGGTTTGCCATAGAAAATGTCCGTTTGGCTAGCGTGCACGCTGAGCGTCGTAAGAAGTAAGGGGGAAAAAAAAGAACCAAGGAAAAGAAGAGATTCCCTTCGCAGTGAAGCGCATAACGACGTTGGCAACCAGCTGCGCAGTCTCGACGCCATTGTTTTCTTCTTATTCCTCTTTTATCTTCTTCTTTCAACGTAACGGCGCGTTTAACGGCAACCGTGGCTAATAGCACGATCCAATGTTCGCTTTGTCCGAGAGAGGGCAGGCGTCGGATTCGAAAGAGCCGTTCTCTGCGCCTTGAAGCGAAAGCACTCGCTGAGGAGGTGCGCGATCACTTCTCGGTACCTCAGCAAGCCTCGTATGCCGGCGTGCCGGCTATTCCGATTAGTAAACGCTGCGCACTTGTGAATACCACCTTAAGTTTAGGAGGAGGAGGAGGAAATAAAGAGAGAAGGCGGGGATGTTAACCGGAAATGCTTCTGGTTGGCTAGCCTACGAGTTTAAGAGTCGAGTATAGCCAAA
Organism: Dermacentor variabilis; assembly: GCF_050947875.1. NCBI lineage: Eukaryota > Metazoa > Arthropoda > Arachnida > Ixodida > Ixodidae > Dermacentor > Dermacentor variabilis. The sequence goes on along the minus strand of NW_027460280.1, from coordinate 34,586,915 downwards.
GGAGATTTACCCGTGCGACATTTACAAGTGCGCTCACTCTTTATTCCGGAACTACAAATATCTCAGCTGCGCAAGGACACCTGAAGAATAAGCAACTCGACGGGAGACTGACCAGCTAAACCAAGTATATATATAAAGAGACAGAACCTCAATTGGAGCCTGAACCTTCGCAGTGCAGTATCGTTAAGCAGCGGCTGCGGAGAACGTATTTTCGGCATGTCAGACATCCTGTGTCTGCGAGCATTTTACGCCACGCAATAACCACGCTGTATACACAATTAACCAAAGACAAACGCGCACCCATGCGTTTTATTCAGTAACCAGCAGATACACAGTTCGGCCATGTTTAGAGCAGGATATTGTGCCGCGGAAAAATGAACGCGCCCCCACCGTTCAACACCGCGCCGTCAAAAATCACGGTCGTTGACACAATTGAGCCTATCCGATACACGGTTTTTTTATCGGTCTTTTGAACTGCAACCTGGGGCTCATTGTATACGCCAAAAGCCGGTGCGTTTTTCGTAGTAGAAAGGTACTGCGCCATGAAAGCAAAAATTGAGATATTTTAGAAATTACATCGACAAGGCACTTTCTCTTTGCAATAGAATTGCCTTGGAGTCTTCGTAAGCGGCTATGGGCGCATACAGAGACGGATCCGGAGCGTAACTTTCCGTTAGCGCTACACCTAAAAAAATGACGCCGATTTGGTGATCTCTTCAGTGAGTTAATGTTGACAGAATGAAGCTTCTATCGCGATAGCACAAGCGCACCTATAGCCATGGGGCAGTTACCCTACTTTCGAGAATTTGGTCGATTCATATTTTTCATCAGATACGATGCTCTTTTCAAGTTTTGTGTATGTCTATGGAGACAAGCGAAACACACTCTGTAGAAGCCATTAAATTTTTTTATTTTATTTCTGTGGCAGCTAAGCGTTTAATGCTGACAAATAAATGCGCTTACGATAGGTATTCAACTAAAACATGCGAGACGCTGCGTAGCGCATTGAATTATTAGGCTAGATGTAAGCACAGATCTCATTGGCTACCAGGCGGTCATAAGCCTTTAAATTTGAGTAACACCGGAGAAGCCTGACGCAGAGGCGTGATATAGATGGATTTGATACTGAAATTTCTGCATTCATGCAGTTATCACCTGCCTGTATTCGCTAGATGTTCTGGCGCAGGCGGTAAAGCGTTCTCAGCATGGGCAGGGTATTGTTATATCTACCATGTCGCGATACGTTGAATATAGCCAATAAAGTAACGCACAATGCCATAACGATCTCATAAGTGCCGGTCATGGTTTTTATATGTATTATTATTTTTCATTGCGCGAACTGAGTTAACGCTCTCGGCGGAGTGCTGCTGCATCCGCTACTATATTGTAATAATGTTTTTTTGCAGCTGTGCTTTAATAAAGAGGTCATTTCAATATGCACGTGAGCAGTGTAAATGTATGAATATGAACGTGGAAGACCCGGTATACCATAGAGTTCTCGTGCGAAAGAGGGACATTCACTTGAGTGCTTTCGTCATTCATTAGGCTGTCCCTCTCTGTGAAAGTGAATATGGATATTGAAACAAATGCATCGAGCAGCTGCTGTTTTAATAATTGCTATACGCAATTAATTCAGCATATAAGTTCTGGTACACTTGCATATATGTTAAGACGAAACAGTCAAGTTCTCCCTGTATAACATCTCTGCAGCAACTAAGGCATACGACAGTGTTCAACTTTTATTTATGAAAGGTCGTGTGCTCAAACGAATAGCCCTTGCGAATCTCACACTGTTTTAGTTGTGCGCCTTTACGGCACGCTCCGCTCTGAGTTGCCCCGCTAGGCCACAGCGGAGCGACGGGCGATTTTCATGTTTTAGTTATATGTTTAGCGCAGCGGCGCGGACCTTTCGTAGTTGTAGCGCCCTCTGGCCAAATTCGGAGTAATGAAAGAAAACCACTCATTGATCACTTTTATAAAGTAAAACATATATATATATATATATATATATATATATATATATATATATATATATATATATATATTGCCGCCAGCATTGCGAGAAGAAAAAGATGACCGACATATCCCAACTGCGTAGCCGCCACACCGCGAGCGTCAAGCAAAGCACCGCAAGGCAACGCTCGGCCGGTGCTGACAGGCCGGTGGCTCGTGCGCGAGAATCGGACGATTGGCACGCGACAGGAGGCGACAGAGAGGAGAACGACGTTCGAAGGAGCGAAGCTCGAGGGACGTTTTTTGTTGTTGTTGAGTGCTCAGTCGGTTTTTGTTGACGGGCACAGGTTCGCCCAGCATAAATCAGTTTTCGTAGAAACGGCTGTTGTAACTGTTGGTTACAGTATATATATATATATATATATATATATATATATATATATATATATATATATATATATATATATATATATATATATATATATATATATATATATATATATGTACAACTTATTTGTCGATGAATTATCTAGACGTGCGCTTGTAATGCTGCGTTGCCAGTCTATTTCATGCAGTGGAAAATAAAGCGCCGTCTTGTACAACGCCACGGGATAGCCAGCAAGCTTGCTTTCTGCATCCAATCCAATCCTTTCTCACGCCAACGCTAGCGTACGCGCTGCGCATCACGCTCCCCTCAGGCAGCTCCTAAGGGGACCGTGTTCCTCACTCCGCTAACCAGTTGACGGCTAAGCGGACGGCGCATGCGCATTCGCGCTTCCGCTCCGCTCAGCTGCTGAGCGGAGCGTAAACACGCTCAACTAAAACACAAGAGGAAGCTTTAGCTCGGGTGATCCTATCTAAGTACATGTAAAAGGAGAATTCATTTTTCTCGGCAACCACAGCACCAAATTTGACGAGGTTTGTTGCATTTAAAGGAAAAGTTTAAGATCTAGTGACTGTTGCTTTCGAATTTTTTATTTAAATCGTTAATCATTATTAAAAATTGGCTAAAATTGAAAATTTTCAATAAGCGATACTCTCAAGTTTACAACTCTCTAACTCAGCAACGAAAATGATATCACAATTCTGTTATTTGCACCTGGTAGTACGTCTAAAGTAGACAAAATTGATATGTTACACATGAATCTAAAGAAAAAATTAGTTACATGGAAATACAACTTTTGTCATAACCCTTGTACACAACGTAACAAATTCAGGTAATATATAAGTTGACATATATAATTTGTCCGCTTTGAATGATCTAATGCATGCCGTTTACAGAACCGGGATATCTATTTTTGATGCAGAGCTATCATTGTATAAACTTCGTGCGTCTATATTTTTCGTACTTTCGAATTTTTGACTATCCTTTTCATAAAATTGAGGCCCTAAACCGAAATTCCGCCTAAAGCAGTCACTAGAATTTAACTTTCTCTATTAAATGCAACAAATGTCATTAAAATTGATCCAGGGGTTATCCCAGAAAAGCGTTCTTGCGTTTTACATGTATTTGATTAGGCCACGTCGGTGTTTGGCCCGAGTCATAGAGTTTCTCACTATAACACCTAGAGGGTAATCTGGCGCCACCGTCTATGGGAGTTTATTAAGGGGGCACCGTGCCGTCATGGGAATGACAGTATGACGGAATATGTGTCTGCGAGGCTCGCGTTGGCTGGTGTTGTAAGACGCTTCGTCTAAAACGTGGATATGGCTACGCAAATAACGCGTTCTCAAAGTAAAATCTTCATAAAGTGTTTCCATTCACGCATATTACATCTTTACTCACCCACAATGCATGACCAAGGGAAGAAAAGCAAGAACAGACGACCAACTGTTTCAAAGCGAGCGCGAACCTTGTCGTCTGTCCTCCAACTTCAGCGGCCCGCTGATACTTCTTACGTAACATGTAGTCGTACACACAATAACAAGTACCCATAGTTAAAGAAAACATGTTTTTGCGTAATAATAAAGCCAAAACAGCTTTTCACGTGCTGTTTTAGTAGAAAATGAAACATTGTGACAGACGGAACGGTGCTTGCCAAGCGCTTCTTCAAGGTGTCCAGTCTCTCCGAGAACGATGCCAATCCGAAGTCACAATATACCGGCATTCCCATGCACACCACAGCGCAGCAGCGCCAGATTTTCCTCTAGGTAATGCAGTGAGGAACTCTATGGGCCGAGCTAAAGCTTCCTCTTAACGCGACAGCCTTAAGGGCCCCGTGTCGCAGAAAATCCGGCGTCGGCGTGCGGCGTCCCGCGATCGGTGTCAGGTGTCGGCAAAAGAATTTCGTACCACATTCTGAACCACGCACACCCAAACACTCTTCTACCACCAAAGTTGCTGATACCTTGTCTTTCATTCTTTACAAAGTTATTCATCGGAATTTCGAGAACGGCAGCCCACGAACCAATCTAATGGAAAAGAAAAAAGAACCATCAACAGTGTATATATCTTATGTTAGCTCTTCTCAGACTGAAATATTAGAAGTACTAAACAATAACAGGAGGTCGACCCACGCAAGAGGCCACGTTTCTACCAGAAAGCTTGTCTTCGTGCATAACGTTCGCCGCCAGCGTTTGCAGTTGCCGGGAAGCATGAAAAGCAGTCGGGGCTCTTTGAAAGCTATCGCGTTCCACTCTTAAAGGCGAAGCTTAAGCATCCTCCAAATTTTTTCAGTTTCTTTCGCACGAAGACGTTTTATTTCTTGTTTGTCGTATTTCGCTCACAGTTGAATCGGCCAATTTATTATAACACTCACTACTACATTATAACTCGTTGTGTACAAAGTAAATAGACATCCAAACCAAAAACTTTTGAGTGGGATAAAATGTAGGAGCATGACAGCGCGCTGGTTACGATCATGTATAGTATTATGGCCGTTTTACTTAATAACCTTTCCTTTTGTTTCATGCGTAGCGCGGGAACTTTTCGAAAAGGTGGTTGGAGACGCCAGAACAGACGAGGTGATGTAAGGCAGCACTCGAAACTCTTTTTCTTTACCGAGCTTTTCCCAGACGAATAACGCGGCTTTGAAGTCACAGCCAGCCGCGGGCTACTTCGTTCGGGATCCAAACACGGAGGCTCTTTGTAAATTCAAATCAATTTCAGAGAGTTCACCGCCTCACGTCAAACCACGAAGGCCGCCCAGCTCGCGAGTCCCGATCGCATCACTTCGAAACGCGAGCCGACGGGGCGCGCACAGGGAGACCACGCGATGCGGCAAAAAGCCACGGACGGACGTCATAAACATGCGGGCTGTATTTCACTAGAACAACTGACTCTGATATTCAAATTAGGCCCTCGACACCCCTCCCCGTCCCTCTCGCTGTGCTCGTGCGCTTTGAGACTGCGGCGCTTCGGGCAAAACGCAGCTCGGCTCGCGAAAGTTTGGGATGCGTTCTCGATTCGGTGCCCCCCCCCCCCCCCTGCCTCCTCTATTGTTTGTCTTGTGAACCGCACCCCGATCTGCGAGCGGCAGTTCCTGCTCCCGCAAGGTTAATTAAATTCTGAGGTCGCGAGACACAAAAGAAACCTAATGAGGAGGTAGTCAACGGGCGCAAGGATTACACCGGGAGGGCTGCAGGGGCTAGCCGTTGCCTAATGCCGGCCCCATTGCGAAAGAACAGCGGCAGGACTACTTGGAGCCGTTGACGAATGGCCTGACTCCTCATTAGACGGCATCGGGAGCAAAAGAATCCTTAGCCGCTACACAGCGCGGGTGGTTTTGTGTTTGCTGCTCTCAGTTGTATTGTTGTACTACATGCGTGTACAGACAGACACAACGACTCTGGTCTGGTCTGGTCGTGCTCTTATAAGAATCACGCAGCTAGCACCCCAAATGAGCGGAAGAATTAGTCGGCATGATGAAATACCCTCGGCGCTAAATGGCAAATTTCTGGAGCTGTTGAGCGAAGGGTCGCAACTTTTGTAAATGCCCAAGAGTCGCACGTGACAGAAACAAACCTTCCATGAAAGCGTGACGCAAACAACAAATCACACCGAATTAGTATTTCTTCTCACTGAAAACCGAAAGTAACCGGCACGTTTACGTGCACTCTCAAAGAAAATTGCTTGTAACAGAGAAAGAAGGCTTAAAACAAGGAAATGAATTACACTGGAGCGGCAAGGGGGAGGAGGTGGATATAGCATTGAAGAAGAGGCATGCGAAGGAGGAATATCCCACGGATCGAAGGCAAGAAAAAAAACCCTTCCAGTAGAGCCGAAAGAAGACGGGCCAAGAAGCAGCGAAAAAAAAAAAAGAAGGGAAATGGGAGCGAGGAGCCGAAATTGCCGCTGCGCCATTAATAACGACGCGAAAGCAGGCAAGTAATTCGAGCCATTTTCCGCGCGCTTCCATCGCTCTTCGTCAAAGCTAAGTGTTGTACGCGTGGACGGCGGCGGCCAAGGCCCCCTGCAGTCGCGTGCCTGGGCAAATCAAATGCAGAGCTTGCCCTTCCTTAGCGCAATTACACGGTTGGCGGGGTAGCAGGGAGCAGCGGCGAGCATAGGGGTGGGGGGCCACGCTCTGTGATTTTGTTCCGCAGGACTTAAACGCGTTTCACGAGCTCCGCTGGTCGCGCCAGGTTCAAATGCGCATTCATGAGTGCTTGCCGTGGGAGCTCCTCACGGGTGCCGATGTACGAGACGGAAATGAACAGGTCGAGCGTTCAGTCGGTAATCATCTCTGTCTCCGTGCTTGTTCCGGCGAGAACTATAGGCCAACATCTCCATTCGATAAATATTTCTATTTATTGTTCTGCCCTTTATGAGTACTTCATAGCCTCCCATTTCCCTCATACTCACTAGCGATGGAACATTTCACTTCACAGTGTAAGAGTTTCAAGTTCCTATAGCAGAGATGCAAGGAATAGAAAAAGCATGCAAAAATGGCAATTATGAATCTATTAGGATGTATTGTACGGGCAGGTCTCTTCTTTATAAAGTCGCATTGGGATCATCATAATCTTTGTCGTCGTCATTGTCGTAGTCATCACCATCATTATCAGCATCATCGTGGCCGTCGTCATTGTAGTTTTATCTCTGCTGCAAGATGGATGCCTCTTTTATAGATAAGCAATTACGCCTTTCTGCGTTTTCTTTTTATCTTATCACACCACCCAATCATCTGTCGCCCTCAACTATGTTCCCTGTCGCTGGGAACCCACGCTGTTACTCTGATAGGCTGCCTGTTATCTGTTGCACGAGTCACTTGTGCCATTAAAAAAAAGACGTACAGAAACCATCTACGATGATTGGTAATGTAAGCGGATAGCCCAAGCGTACGAAAGAGCGAACGGGGGCGAGCGAACGACCGAGCAAGCAAGCGAACAAACCAGCGAGGCAAGCAAACGAACCAACCTTTTCGTTGTCGAGGCGCACCTCAAAGCTCAAGTGTGGCAAAATAATAAATAAATAAAGCCAGCTGGCGGAGACAATTATACCAGGTGTTTCCGCATGCCTTCTCTCATTGACCATGTGAATATTGGGAAACGCCAATTAGTGCTCATGGTTTAATCAACAGCGCATAGGCCCTTCTGCTAAAGCTACACAACGTGTGCGTTAATGTGCTTGATCGTCTACACCGGCAGTGACAGCCACCGAGGGCCCTTCAGGCTTGACTTGTGAAATATGCAGCGAAACACTTCAGCACTTGCTTTTACAAACACTCACTGTTAAGCCATCCTCGACCGGAGTTGCTCGTTCACTGACTCATATTGAAAAACTCGAGCGTATATATTGAGTCGCTGTTAGACTCGCAAAGCTGCTGTTGAATTGTTTTCATTAATAACATCTTGATGAGGGCTAGTTGGTTCATATTTAAAACTGAGCTCTAACAGCGCGATCAAACGAGGACGTGAAGAAACATGCACCACAGACAAGCTCTAACTGCCGAGTGGAAGTTTATTCGAAGTTCACCGGCCATTTTTGCACCTGTTCCAGCACAGGCATGCGTACACCAGTCACATGCCGGGTGTTTCAGCGAACACTTTCAAAGACTTTTTAAGGTTGGCTGCGGCATATATCACAATTTTTGTCCATGAGCTCGTCTACTCGAAGAGGCGGACATTACTTGCGCAAGAAATTCAAGCGCATATTCGACCAATTAACAAAAATCTACTAGTTAAGTTTTTAACTAATTGCCTTACGGCGCATATTCCACTTTACGAATTCTACCCGAGGAGTTCGCAAGGCGGATCCACTTGGAACGAATTCTCAAAATGACACCAGGGCCGCTATTTTGTAGCGATGCCTTATGCCTTATTCTATGCTCTTCTTATCATCCACCACACACGGCCGCCCGATCCCGTTTGATAATGTGGGCAGACCGTCGCTCTGACCACTGGCCACGCGCGAAAAGTCTGAAAAAGAATAGAATCGGAAAAGGCATCGCTGCAAAATACCGGCCCAGGGGCCGTATAACGTAGAACTATTCCAATATGTTTTTATTCCAATCTCCTGACGTCAAATTTGCGTAACCGCCAACGCAAGCATCGGGCGGAGACCCGCAGCGTTGTCTGAACAAACCAATCAAATGCTCCCCTCGTTCATAGGAGTTCACTTTTGTTTGCTTGAAAAACGAATAACATTGCCTGCACTGAGCGGCTTGTTTTATCTAATTGGCTCACAAGAGGGGAGGAGCATGCTTAAGTGGAGAGGGATTCGATGGGGCCGAGCCACTGCACTGAATATCAATAACCGGATGAAGAGGGTGGTGCCGGTGTCTGCGATTGGTCCACTTTCTCTTACTTAGCTTGCGGTGGGTCGTCGACATTCGCGGCGGCATGCAACGGAAGCTTAAGAGTGACGCTAAAACGGTTCCTCAGCAAAGAAGAGTTGGTAGAACGAGGTCGTAAACGTGCCGAAAGTTCTCGAAAACGTTACACGGCCCCGCAAAATGCTTTATTACGCGCAAATAAACCCATGCTTTCCGGTAGGGGCGAGTAGCCAGTGCCCGAGTGACCGGTGGCAGCCATCTTTTATTCCTTTCGGAAAGGGGCAGCCTGCGGCTATTCAGAAGAAAACTCACTTTTGTTCGGCATATTAATGCATCTTTAACGCGCACACGTCGCTTTGACGCGGTAAGTTTTCGCGGTTTTGTGACGTCGCGTGAGAGGCAGGTGAAGTGGGTGCAGCCCGAAAACTTTTCACCAATAGCCGACGGCTAATGGCGAAAAGGCGTGGAATTAGAAATAACTATTTTTGTTTTGTTCGGTCAAAGTATGCGTAATCAGTGTGTACACGTCATATCAGATGGGGAGGAATCGCGGTTTTCGTGACGTCGCGTGACAGACAGGTGCAGTGAGGGTGGTCCAAGAAAGTTTTTGTCCAATCGCGGTGGGCTGATTGCAGAATTGGAATAGAAAAGTTTGGAATAGTTTTACGTTATAGCGTCCCAGTTTCGAGATATTAATTCCCGAACCTTGCGGTGAAATGCCTTGGTGTTCCAGTTACTTTTGTGCTTTAGTGCACAAAACGATGTTTTCTTTAAGAAAGTAGGCGGAACGAGAGTGCATGCTTACCGCAAGTTTGACGGCACACACCTCGTAAATGGTGCAATCCACACAATTATTTTCAAGTGGATATGCCTTGCAGTTTAATAAAGTTTTAGTAAACCTTGTTGTCCTGCGACAACGCACACTCAGAACCGACTAAGGATGGCGTAGCGACCACATGCATTCAGGCAGCACCGAGTAAGACGTGGGAGCACGCTAGTGAGGGAAGTTTATTAAATCAGACAGCACGCTAACAGAACGCAGGTTTTCCCCATTCTGTCATCACTTCAGTATGCGAAGCTATCTTGCAGAAATAAAAATATAAGTTGGAACCAGCACACCAAGAAAATAATTACGACAAGGGACCAGTACATGTACCTGCACAGGTTGTCATGCATTCTAAAGAACGTTTCCAATCGACGGATACGTCCGCAAAATCAGCATAATCATAATCTTTCATTCAGAAAACTATTTCGTTTCTCGACAAGGCCAGAAATGGAGTGCTTACACATTTATCTCCTTCCTTTCGAATCTGATATTCCTCTATAACTTAATAGACATAATGTTAAGTTACTCTTCAGTGCCCCGCGCAAGCTCTCCTTGGTATGCGATCGTATGAAAAAGCTCGAAAGCCCCCCTGCACCACCAATCACAAAACTTGTTTCACTGACTGCACGCGCAACGTTATCTGTCTGATAACGCTTAGCTGTGGTAAATAATATATTGGACAAACGGAACAGTGTTTCAGTGACAGAGCTCGTCAGCACTGCAGTAACGTGAAGAATGGACGTGGAAGTCATTGGGCGGGACATTGTAACAAGCGCGCATACACTCCCATGTATGAAAAGACGAAGTTCACAGGGAAGGGAAATCCAAATTATAGAGGCATATCAGATTCGAAAGGAAGGAGGTAGATGTGTAAGCACTCCCTATGTGTAAGATGTGTAAGAAGCCGACGTTCCATTTTTTCCCTATATTTAAATAAAAAGCTAATAAGTAATAAAAGTGCTTTTCTTTCTCTTTTGTGAACTGTTTAAATGTTCTGGTACAACTACAATCAATCAATCAATCAATCAATCAATCAATCAATCAATCAATTAATTAATCGAGTATTTATTTATTTAATGTACCCAGGAATAACACTGGCATCTGGGTGCTGATGAACAGAAAAAGCAAAACGAAAAAGTAAAAATGTAAAACAACCTATGACTAAAAGCTAGGGGATAAAAAATAGAATAAGAAAACAAAGACAATAAGGAACTGTATGAGAAAATAATAATAATAATAATAATAATAATAATAATAATAATAATAATAATAATAATAATAATAATAATAATAATAATAATAATAATAATAATAATAATAATAATAATAATGATAATAATAATAATAATAATAATAATAATAATAATAATAATAATAATAAGTTGAAGAAGAAACATGCAAGAGGCGAGTTATGCATGAGCAAGCACTGTATGCAGAGAAGAGACAATGACGAAGGCGGACACGCTGTACTGCACGCGCTCTATAGCAGGAGTCATACTCCGGGCACAGCGAATACAGGATACAAGTATGCATTTAGTTTCGTGCATCAAAAAAAAAAACTAAACAAACAAAACTAATCAACCTAAAACAACATGTGAGACCCTGCTGTTAGAGCCTTTTTGAAATGTGCTAACGGGCGGTGATGACCTCGAGCTGAGAAGGTCAATGACTTCAGACATCCATAACTGCACTACACGTGAACTTCTTCACAATATGGAAATATATGGCGCAAATCGATTCACAATCCATCATTTAATTACGGAAAAATGAACCAACAGGTTTACTGTGGACAAATAGCGGCTGGCATCTATTGAAAGAGACACCAGCTATTTGATTCACTATTTAAGGGAAGCAGAACAGAACGCAGTGAAAAGCTAGTAAACAGTATACAGTGAAAGGAAAACAATATAGGTCACGTTTTTACGTATATATGGAACCCCGCTAGTTTATGTACAGGTGAGCGTGCACGTGTAAGATATGCAAAAATAAACAATTTAAGTATCGGACGCAAAAAAAAGAAGGCGTTGTGTATGTATCGTCATAGACGCTAATGCAAACCGTTGTCAGCCGATTGAAAGGGACCCTAAAATGAACTCGTTGTAGTGGTCAATTCCACTTCACCAACACCAAAATGTCAACTCTTGCCACCAGAGGAATCCTGGTAAGCCAGAAAAGACGCGAAAACAAAACACAGTGGGCCAACGCTGCACTAAAGTTCCCGCAGCAGCTCACCGTGACGTCAGCAATTTTTACAGTGTGAACTAGAGTGTAGTTAAGGATTTATGGGTAAACGAACGCTACACTGCACTGTCCTGCTCTATAGTGTTTCTCTAAGTTTCTCTGTGTCTACCCGACGCAGTGCCTTAGAGGCTATGGTGTTGCGATGCTAAGCACGAGGTCACGGGATCGAATCCCGGCCGCGGCGGCCGCATTTCGAAGGGGGCGAGACGTCAAAACGCCCGTGTTCCGTGCATTGGGTGCACGTTAAAGATTCCCAGGAGGTCAAAATTAATCCCACTACGGCGTGCCAGATAACTAAATCGTGGTTTTGGCACGTGAAACCCCGGAATTCTTTTCCTTTGTATTGCGTCACAGGGACCCATCCCATAGCTGCTAATTTTCCTGTACTTTTTCACTGTACCTTTTCCTTGGCCGTTGTCTCCTGATATTCCTTCCCTTTGGTGCCCATTCTAACAAGACCAACAATTTTTTTTTTATTTTCTCTCCCCCTCTCACTGCTGCCGCGCGTGGCGTTGTTCTTTCTGCAAACGCATTGACGAACAGGTGGTGTATCTACCTTGTTGTTACGCGTTGTGGGTTGCTGTGGTCCCCTCAACCGCAAAGAAACCGAATGAAGCGATCGGGAGAGATGGCGTGCCGCCCGTCATAGTGTTCATCGTCCCTGAAAGAGGTGTTTGACTCGCACAATAAACTGCAATGCGCGCAAGGAACAATGAAGCGTTCCCGTGATGGATAAGCGGCGTGTATACATGCGGCTGGCAGGCGCCGCCGATGCAGCGGAACCGCGACACGTCTTCGCCGCGAGGTGCCAGCACTCCATCAAAAGCGCTCGCTCGCGATGCTCGCTTAGATTCAACACTGGAGATGCGCCGCGACTGCGGTGCGAGTCAGCAATCTGCGCCAGTCGCGCCGAACCAGAGCGACGCATGTCCTGCAGGCGCATACATCGCCTCTCCTCGAGCGGAACGGCTGTGACGAACGACGGAGCATAGCGCACAGGGTCAGCGGTTCTCCCCAGTGCGGGCAGGCGGAGCGCCGGCGGGATGTCGTCCTCGTCGCCGCCGTGATTCAGTGCGCCGCCGGGCTCCTCGAGGAGCTCGCGCCACGAATCAGTCACGTCGCTGCGCTGCGCGCGCTTTCCGCGGCGGAGCTGTCACGGCGGAGAAGGGAGCGAGCCTCTTATTGCGACTTCGCGTCTCCACCAGTCAAATGGTCGGCGGGTATTTGTAACCGCGCCACCGCTGACGACGACGACGCCGCGCGGTGGCACGCAATTCTGGGAGCACTGCACCTCTCGTACCGTTCCAAGGTCTCGTTCCAGGGTGCCCCGTGAGCCTCGGGGTAAGACTGAGGAAACGGGAATTGGGGACCGGACGACTCAACGGCCGTGGTGGTCTCCCGATTTGTTTCGCTCATTTTGTTTTTCTTTTTTTCCTTTTGCCCCAAAAGAAAATGACCGTGCGCGTTATTGGTCGTTCGAGTGATTCGTAGAAGGACGCACCGATCATTCAGGGTTAAGGCACAGTCTGATGTCATACTCGGCCTGAAGGATCAACTAGAAACGAGAAAAGAAAGGAAATATCCGAGCGCTGGCGGCTCAGATTTATGGCTTCGGAAAGCAACGACTGCTCTCCGCGAAGCAGTTCCATCTCCCGTTCTCTCGTGATCCGTGTTCTGTGGGGCGACTATTCTTCATCTGGGACAGTCGCTTAGTCGATGAACGCTCCGCCATGATGCCACGGGAAAGCGCATCTAGGAATGCTGAGTTGCTGCCGCTATCGTACTATGAAATTTCCGTGCTTCTTTATCACTGCTTTCCTGCTCCTGGTCGCTTCTATTTCTTTTTACTTCCTTCAGATTTGGAAGGTCAGCTCTCACATAGATAGAAACAATTATATCTACAGTTATGGGTCGCCTACTTGAATGTTGAACTAGGAAGGTTTCGTGGAAAGCTGTCTCCTGGATTGTTTGCCCCACGAGTGACATTTCCTAAAAAGAACCATAAAAGCGACGTAATTTCATGCCAATGTTCTCTAACTTGGCACTCCTCCATCGTTAATTTGCTTAAGAACCGAGATTAGCAACTTTTCATTTTCTCTTTGCACTCGATAAAATTTCCACAGAATATTTCCGGCTAAGAAGAGAGAGAGCCGGAGAGAAAAAGAGGGAAAAACAGAAAAAAAAAAGAAAACGAGAAACGAACAAGAAAATCCAGATTGAAATGGTACGAAATACCGCATGTGCCAGTATTCAGCCGTTAATGTGCCGTTTAGCTATTACCAGTCAAACTAAGCAAAATAGCGCGCCTAGCTTACAAAACAGTGCTGATAATTAAGATCAGCTTTCTTTATTCGAGAGCAAATAACGATAACACCCAGAGCCAACAATTCTTTAATTTAAATTTTAATTCACCCGAAATTACATTGGCAGCAAATACAACCGCAAATCACACGCGCTATTGCGCTGCAGGAGGCAGGTATGTTCGTCAGGAAGAAAAAAAATAATGCCGCTTTAATGAATAGTGTCGAAATAATTAACCCACCTACACGTCATCACAATTCTATATCGCTGAGGTCCAATTATCAAGAAATTACGGGGAATCAAAATTTCCCTATCTCAGTATTTTTATGCCTGCATAGTTCGAATATGATCTTGATGACTCCGCTCAACGCACAAAGTTATGTTCGCAACATGACTTGAGTCGCGTCGAGAAACAAAGGCGACAAGAAAAATGACACTAACACAGTGCTGCTCTTGTGCCATCAGCGTGATCTTACCGTCATCTCGCTGCACAGCGTGATTAATGACACGTCAGTAAAATATCAGAAATATTAGCTGGCGAAATGTTTCACCTCAGAATCGTTGCAAAATTTTTTTCCGGAGTTACGTGCCAGTATTGCGTCCATAAATTAAGAAGTTAAATTAACAAAACGCGTTGCTCTGATTTCTCAGACGCTGCACACACTGTTCCCGAACGAAATAATAAAAATAAATACTCGCTTGTGTTCCTACCATTCGATAAGATCGATTCAAACGGAAATCGTCGCAGGTAACGCTTGGAGATTTTTTAATACCTACACAAATTATACAGACAAGATATACTTATAGAAATTAGACAGCAATGCAACACTATTATTATTCCCTCTTTTCAAACGAAGCTTGTATTCGCTCACAAGTTTCGGTGCCGGTCTGGTCACGCAAAAACCGAGATGCTACCAGAGCAGAGCAGCTGCGGGAAAGGGCGGTTTGATGAGTGGACATGTGCGCCGGCGCTGGAGTCATTAGCAAGTATTCCAGCTGCATAGGCGCGCGCTCGCGCCACGCGCGCAGCCAATCATATCCGTTTCCCTTCCGCCGGGGAGGGAAAGGGCAGGACAGGGTTTCGCACGCGCTGCGGCGGCTTCGTTTCTGTTCAGTTCATTGTTGGAAAACGGATGGGATGGCCACGCGTTGTGCGTTCCCCCGAGGAAATGGCAGCCTTCCACGAGCGGCGGCGAGAAGTCACCCTTGAAAGGGCTGGCGTCGGCGCGCCGATCCAACCGTTATAGCCGCCCGAGCCCAGGCAATTCGACAACAAGGAGAAGATCGCGAGCTGACAGAGCGGGAGGCCGAAGCAAAACCGGCACCGTTATCTGTGGGTTACTTAACCGCGACGAAGGTCAGCCGCACGGAGGACAAGCTTCGCTTACCCCCATTTTCCGGCAGGG
Source organism: Dermacentor variabilis (assembly GCF_050947875.1). Classification (NCBI taxonomy): domain Eukaryota; kingdom Metazoa; phylum Arthropoda; class Arachnida; order Ixodida; family Ixodidae; genus Dermacentor; species Dermacentor variabilis. Next base: position 34,571,472 of record NW_027460280.1, on the reverse strand, counting down.
GAAGGGTTAAATTTTTTTTACTGCAAATCCCACATTAACTAACTTTTACTGTGCATGGCCAAAAATTCAGTAGTGGGAGCGAAATGCAATTACAAAAAGAAAGAAGGAATCGCTAATAATTTGACAGACCGGCGAATAAACACTATGTCTATTACTTGACGTCAACGGGATGACTTCTAACTTCAGCAGCATATTTAGAGCTTCCCGACTTCGTATGCATTTCAGCATGATAAATGAATGATCTTCATGACCATCTCAACACAAATTCAGTTCCAAGTGCATAGTTCTGCTCGCGTATCGCTTTGTGTTCCGTCCCAGTTCTGTGGCGTAGTAATTTGATCCCTATACACAAGTTCTATCGGTGCAGGCGGGAGGCAAGAAATAACTGGCACCGTCAAGTAAAGTCGGGTCAGGAGATTTCGCGCGTGAGGCGTTATTCCTGTCAGGTCCCGATGGCGCATGTATACACGCTATTAACCCCGCTTGTTAATCGAGGCCCGCAACAGAAGATAGAGGCCAGAAAGGGCACGAAGAGAAAGGGGGGGTGGGGGATAGAGAAGGGTAAACAGCACTGCCGGGGCAAGAGTGACCAAGAGTCGAGGGCTCAGCGGCGGTCGTGTGTCTTGGGGGCGCGACTGCACAGCCAGGAGGACGCTCGCGCGCGCTGCGACGCACGCAGGACGCGACGAGCATCCCCCCTCCGACGCATCGATTGTCCCCCCCCCCCCTCCCCCGGATCAATGGCCAACGACAACATGCGTCGCCTGCATCATTTATGCGGCTCGCGAAACAAAGCCGCTCAGCCGGACACGCGATCGCCTCTGCAGACTCGACGCCGGCCGAAATTCGCTCTCTCTTTCTTCCTTGCGAACGGCCCCACTAAAGAGGTGGACTTACGCCCGCCGATCAAATATTCCGAGGCCCCGTTCTCTCTTTCTTTCGTTTTCTTTTTCTTTTTTTTGCTGACAGCGCTAATCCCACGTTGGTGCATTCCGTTTGCTGCTTTCGTCCAGAAGAATGCCTCTGTCGCTCGCTGGCAAAGCCTCGCTGTGCCGGCATCGCCTTTCGGCCGCGTTGCTTAATATTTTCATTTTGTTAGAGAATATGGCACCTAAATAAAGAGGTGACCAGTCAGACATGTTACCTTAATCTATATAGTCTATTTTCCTCTTTTACAATTCTTCTCTTTCTTCCTTTTTTGTGTGTCTGTTTGTTTATTTTTTTTTTTATTTATAACATACTGCAGACCACACATTGCTCCTTGCAGGAAGGGACTCAAGCAACGAGTCAAATTAGAAACAATCCAAGGAAAAGAAAAGAAAACGCAAATATAGAAATACGAATACTATACAATAAATACAAATAAATTTGCATAACAGAGAGCATATGAGTAACGCACTTCACTAGGAACGGGAGTCGCACTCAGACACTGTTCTGGGGAAGAAAGAAAATTTGTATGTATTTGTCCTGGCGAAAAGAGGGGTTAATGCATATGTGTGATCATGACGTGTACGGCTTGTGGACAGAGGGCCCACGTATACCGAGGGGTCTCAGGACAATTCACGATTAATTAGTTGCTGTAGGAAATTCAGGCGAAGCACCTGCCTCCGTGTCTCGAGGAGGGGAATGTCGTCTGCCACCAATTTTTAGCTGTGTGGGGAAATCTGTACGCTGAAACTTAGAATAAATAAAACGCATAGCCTTTCTCTGAATTCTCTCCATGATTTAAATGTTATGTTTAGTGTATGGATCCCATGTAATGCAAGTGTATACTAGTTTAGGCCTGATGAAAGTAAAATAACTTAATAATTTAATGCTGGCAGGTGAATTTCTCAGTTTGTTATTGTCTGATCTGGCGAAGTGGAGAAAGAAGTAAGTGTAAAGCCTTCTGTTATTCCTTCCCGACAATTTCTGTTGGTGTTAGTAATAACGTTATACCATCCGAATCTTCACCAATCCTCCGCAATGTGTATGCGCCGTCAGTTAAGGAAAACAAAACGAAACGAAACGAATCGTAAGGCCTAAGTTTGTGGCTACGTGAATGCTCACAACTGGCGGGGCTACTTGCCGGCTCGCTACAGTGAAACGCAACGTGCAGCAACCCCTATTGCTGCAAGATGGCATATCCACGGAGTAATCGTTACGTCTCAGTGCACTTACATGACGCATGCATTTATTTTGTAACGCTCCCCGTTTAAGGCTATATTCTGAGCATGAGTGCCAGCTTATCGCCCAAAAAGCATTGTCCCGTTGACAATTTGAATTCTGTAACGGTCCTTGCGTGGTGGCTTACACAACGCTACTTTTCTTTTTTTTTTCTCTCGATTACATGTCACGTGCGTGAAAGGACATGCATGGAATACACTGTTACCACGGCATCACATATCATGGCGGCTCCTCTGTCAGGTCATCATGCACAGTCATCCTTGAACGAGCAGGTATTCTAAATCTTATAAAAGTTATTACGATCTCATAATTCAAGTGCTGTAGCTCCAGAAACGGCTGCCGCCTTCGAAGGCAAAGAATAAATAAACAAAGGGAAATATGCGCATTAGCGAAGTTTCTTGCAGGGTCTCCAACCACGTATTTCTCCTCAAACCCATTTCGTTTCCTTTTCACGTTTCAATGTTCAGACTGCACAAATGCCTTAATATCACGCACTGGCACTTGTTATTAAAATTGAAGCGGGGTTAAAGACAACTAAATTGGGCAGTAGTAAAGGGCGAGCCACTGAAATACGCGCACCCCTTAAGATGGAGTGAAAGGCAATGGAATAAATAAAGAATTGGAAGAGGAATCATGCCCTCCAGGGCGCTTCGCTATCGCCGTGAATGTACACAAGTAGAAAAAGAAGAGCATTATGATAAAGTGGCTCGCAACATACACTTCAGGATCATTTCAAAATGCGAACCCTTCCACAGTGACACGCTACATTCAGCGCATTGAAAAAAAAAACTAGGGCATGCACGTTTGATATACATTCGTTGCTCATTACACTCCCCACTAGCGCTCCGTTGGCCGTAAAAGCGCCTCGCGATGGCGGAGGCGCGGGCCGCGCTCGCTATTTTGAAGAATAAACTCTGCCGCATGACAGATTCGCTCGTGCATCCATCGGACGAAGCGCGTTTTCATCTGCGAAAAACGCACCGCGCGCCCGCGCTTTCTCGAAGCCCATTACGCGAGATGAGAATTTGTCACCTTACTCTCAGGACGACGTTCCCAAAGTTGGGTACGATGCTTCAGTGGGGAGGGATGAAAAAAAAAAGGCATCAAGGCACGAAAGAGAAGGCGCACGACAAGGCGGCTAAGACGCCGGGCGCGCCCCGAGCCAAGATGGCATAGAAAGGGAGCAGAGGGCACGGAGGAGTTCGTCAGTTTGCTGCACGGTACGAGCGTATCGAGGCCCTGTCCCAACGCGACTCCGAAGAAAACAGCTCGGCAAAGGAAGCCATCTCGGGGGCGCGTCTAATCCACGAATGATGCGAGCGAAGATGGTCAGCGGAGGGAAAGAGGAACTATCGGGCGCTTTCCCCGCGGATGGCGGCGGCCGAAACGAAACTACCAGATACTGCCGCGACGCGCGCTGCCTCGGATCGGCGGCAAACAGACCGAGATTAGAAAACATACAGACGCGTCGCACAGTGCCCACGTCTTGCGAGGAAAAGAAGCTGCGGGGACAAGATCGCGAGGGGCGAGCATAAAACGAAAATCGGGTGCGTACACTAGAAGCGAAGGGAAAAGAAACACGCGGAAAAAAAAAAAATACGGAGAGGCCGCGTAGTCGAGGGTCCCTTTCTCGACGCTCCGCTCTAAAGCGAAATCCGCAAACATTAATTTTTAGCCCATCAATCTCGACGACCGCCCTAGCTTTCTCGTTTACTCCTCTATCCAGCAGAATCCCATGGAGCAAAAGAAAACAGCGCAAAGCACACAGCTGGCAAAAAAAAAAAAAGGACTTGAGAAGAGAAAAGTGCCGGAACAAGTAAACATGGGAAAGGCTGGGAGAAAAATTGAAAAGGAAGAGCAGTGCAGAGAAGCCTCGTGGTCTCGGTGCAGTGTAAAATCTGCAGAGCGGTATGGCGTATGCTGCAGACACGGAGCACGCGAGTCCGCGGTGTTTACGCGCCAGAGGCAAATAGGTTTCATTGTGCATCACGCGCGCCCACCACGCACGCGCGAGCGTCTCTTGAGGGGATGCCTCCAACTCGGCCGGTATGATTTCGTCCAGTGTACCGCGGCATGAGCGTACGCTTGCGTAAGCTCGCGAGGAGATGACGAGAAGAGTGCAGCTGTGACCTGGGCACACGAGGTCTCCTCCAGGCCACAGTAAAAGAAACCCAAGGAGAGGGCGAGGCTCCTGAGAGAGGGGTGAGGGGGCAGTGGTTCGAATCCGGCTGAAAAAAAGAAAACAACGAACAAAATCGTACCCAACAGCACTGGCAGCGATCTGTCCTCTTTCTCCTATGTCGGGGAAACAAGACGAAGTGCTGGAAAACAAAGCGGCAGCAGAAGAGATGTCAGCAAAAGAGAGAACAAATGGAAGGAGTGAGGTAAATAGCCACCCGTCTGGGTTTGAAGGCACACGGAGTGAAAAAAAGCAACACAAATAGACGTGAAAGAAGACAGCTAAACTAAAAGCCTCGCGCAACGGGCGGGAAAGACTGGCGCATCCGCGACCGCGCCGGGTCTCGACGGAATCCATCTCCCGTTGTCCGCCATCCCGGGGCATATAAGGGACGCGCAAGCCGTCGCTTCCGAAGCCGAGGAAACAAACAAGGGAGCAGCGGCAAAAGACGGCGCAGGCCTCGCGGCAGCGAGTCATTCGGCGCCATCGCTCGCTCTCTGCCTTCGCCCTGCACCGGGCGATGTTGTTCGCCGAACGAACGATCGGCAGCGCAACTGCTCAACGACAAAGCGTCGGAAGCGAGGAACGCTGCGGCTGGAAACACAGATCCGCTCGCGGAGCCTAAGACAATTCCTCATCAGGAGCAGAGCCGCATGGCTTCGTAGGGTAAGCGAGAAGAGCATACATGTGGAAGAGAAGTTGTATCGTCGTAGTGTGCTCACTATGGTCGGAAGAATAGGCCAACTTTTCGCTCTGCAATGAAGATGCAAGAGGCGAGTTAAAACAAGGAAAACATATCTGTAAACATGGCAACATCGCGAATTCTTGCCGTCATGGTGAATGCGCAGGCGGCGTCCATTGCATGAGGCTGTCTCCACAAGTGGAGAATGGAGAAATATACCACTGATTAATTTGGGGCCTAAACTACTAACATTCCACAGTATCCGCCATGTGAGCCACTCACTATATACGCGCACGCTTCAAGAGGAAAGAAAAGAACGCTTGCCCACCTATTCATTCTATTAGGTTCGCACCAGTGGAAATGTTTGGCTTGAGAATTGAAGCAGGCGAACGCAAAAGCAAGGCGCTTCATGGGCGTTTACGCCACACGGAGTTCATTAACGCGCGCCGAGAGCCCCGGGTATACGAGTGTTTTGGCATTCCGTCCCCAGAGGAATGCAGCAGCCGTGGCCGGGACTCGAACTCACGACCTTGTTCACAGTAAAAGAACGTCGTCGCCCACTGCACCACCGCAGCTGACCTAGCTTATTCAAATGTACAAATGTGATGACATCAGTTTCGTTACAGCTCGCGGAGAAAGATCCGCGAGGTCCCTCAGAAAAGCAAAGAATATCCTTCTTACGCCATGCACCAACATCAATGACAGTAAAATTAAGGATTTGGTAAACATTGCAGTTCAAAATGTTTTATAATGCGAGAGAGAGAGTGAGAGAGAAATGACGCATAGAAAGGCAGGGAGGTTAACCAGAGGTAGTTCTGGTTGGTTATCCTGCACGGGGGGAAGGAGTAGGGGGATAAAAATAGAAACAGAGTGGATGGGTGAGAGAGGCAGATATATATATATATATATACATATATATATATATATATATATATATATATATATATATATATATATATATATATATATATATATATATATATATATATATATATATATATATATATATATATATATATATATATATAGAGAGAGAGAGAGAGAGAGAGAGAGAGAGAGAGAGACGAGCACAAACAAACCGGGTACGCTATAGAGCGGTATGGGGTGGCATTATTCAAGTCTATCGTGAACGCCCGTAGACCGCAGGAACATTGGTAACGCTAGTAAGGCCTTCAGCGCGGAGGTTCCTTGGGAGCACTGACCTAAAGCTTTTAGTTCTGACAGTGGACGATAGGCCAATTGGTCCAGCACTCTGCACATCACTTCTATGTGGGCACGATATCGCGGGCAGGCACAGATAACGTGTGCGAGCGTCGCATCGCTACTGCCTGTATCGCCCGTAGGGCTGTTGGCCATTCCGATAAGGAAAGCATATGCGTTTTTAAATGCAACGTCTAACCACAGACGGTACAGCATGGTCTGTTCACGTTGTGGTAACCTAGGCGGTAGTTGCATCCGTATATCAGGAGACAACGAACGCAAACAACACAGGGTGAAAACGTTCGAGCCTCAGAGGGGCAAAGAACATTCATGGGACATCAATCGCAGCCTAGCAGCAGTGTCTGTTCGCGAAATCGGAACCAAGACACATTGACCACTTCCATGTGCAGGTCGGGTTGCTTCGTCTGCGTGGTCATTCCCGCTGATGTCGCAATGTCCTAGAGTAAACACAAATTTGTGTTCACGCTACAAAGACTCCTTGAAAGGCAAGCAACGTTTGAATGAGACTGAGTGTTAGTTTACACGAGAGCTTAAATAATCGACAGTAATAGCAGAATAGGAGTTACTGGTCTTATAGTCGCTCACTCTAGGCACGACAATAGCTGTCGCGCCACCCACCCGCGAGGCGCAACAATCATGTGGGAGAGGGCAGCCAAAGTTCCCAAAAGCGCCCCGCAGAACTCAACACCAGTAACTACGAATAATTGTCGACGTGTCTAATACGTCCCAACGTACCCAAAGCAGACATGAGCACTAGTATGCAGGCGGCTCTGGACAGGATAGAACGCCAAATGGAGGCCCCTCAAATAGGGATTACGGAGCAAGTGAAATCATGTATAGAGTGCGCTTTCGCACGCATGCAAGTTCCTGAGCTTAGCGGCAACAACGAAAGCACGCTTTCCGACCAAGGCTCTCGGCCGCAACCTTCAAATGTGGGCACCCGGCGCCCGCATCCCTATGCAGGACCGCCTGCTTCCTCTCGCGATGATGATGGCGCCGCGTAACGCGGAGCAACTAGTGGTGTGGCAGTGGAATTGTATAGGCGATTCCAAAGCACTTCGAGAAATAGTTGCGCGCAGAGCGTCGCGACTGTAAGTTTGTCACGAGAGATGCGACCCCATTTCTCCGGCTCTGCATTTCATTGATTCCAACGGCAACAGGCTTCGTCACAGCTATGCGCACAATGTTGTCTTTGTCTGGTAAAATATTGCCTCCAGCGGCTTGCGAAACATGGGCGGAATTGAAAAAAAAAATATCTTCGTTCGTAAGCACACTTTGCTATTGGGCAGCCGCCTGCGCTAATAATATGTCCGGTTATCAGGGTACCGTTACCAATCATTCTAGCGTAAGAGCTTTTTTTATTTAAATACCGGCCTAGGTGGACAGAGGCCCAATGGCCCGCACGAATGGCCGAAAGTAGCACGATAACTGAGTGGTCTATAGCTTAATGATTAAGATGAGGAGGATACGAGACGACACGGCCTTGACGATTGCGATATGACGAAGACACACAGTGAACCCAGTGTCGAGCTCTTAACTCTCACCGCAGTAAAACCACATGCTGTCGGGGCGTGCGCAGTGACATCCATTTTTGCACTGCCGGGACAGCGCGTCACCGGAAGCCACGCACGTATTTAGAAACTTCAAACACAAATGGAATAATTGCGTACGCGTGCACACTATCCATTCTATTCGAAGCCACCTGAGTCAATTATCATCATTAAGGCCAACTTCGCAAAGCGAAATCATTGACCGAGGCAGCCTTTACTCGAATGGCCAATAAAAAAACTCGGCAGCTTTCCCCTACTGAAACTCTAGATGTTCTGGTTAACCTCATTGCCTTTGCGTCTTCCCTTGTCTCTCTCTCTCTCTAGATGTTTCCCTTCAGTTTCTCATTCGCCGCCATTAGCTAAAACCGTTCGAGCTAATCAGAAAACCAGTGACATAACAGGTTTGACTGCAATCTTGCTTGACAGATTTAAACTACTATATCGCGTGACGTTTTTCAGAGCTTGCACGATTCAAATTCCATCACCTCAGGAGAATGGATCGGTCGCTATCAGACACACCGCCCGCGGAACTTAGTCGAACGTACACTCTGTTTCGATACGACAGTTGCGTGCGCAGCGGGCTTCCAGTGTCCGCCGCGAGCAGACGCACGGCTGGCGTTTCTGCGAAGACCGGTGGGTGGCGTTCGCTGAGTTCGCAGTCAGCCAAGGTGCCCATAAGCACTGCGAGGGTTGCCAGTAAACAAAGTTCTCGGTCCGCGCCATGTGAACACTCTCGTATCGATGCCGTAAGTCATGCTCGAAGTTTCCGGCGCCGGACCTGTAAACCAGCGAGGAACAAAGCCCTCGCGCGCCTCCCCTCCCCCTCGCAGCGCCACGCGCAACGCAGCGGAGGGCGCCGCGATGGCGCGCTCGCGTGCGCGCGCCTCGTTCCATTACGGCATGTGCGTGTTTGCTCGCCATCCACGTTGCGATCTCAAGCGCCGCCGAAACCGATTTGAATTGTAAATGGCGCGGACGCCCGCGGCGGCGGCATTACCCTCGACGGCTCTATTACCGCGGGCCGCCAACGCGCCAAGACGTGTCCGCAAAATAACGCCCGTCCGGCGCTATCCATCAGCGGCCCAAGTCGAGCACGCAACGAGCCATAAGCTTGTCCCGACTGTACCGGAGGACAGTGCGTCAAGCGACGCACTTCGGCTCGAATGGACCGCACACCTCTCCATTAGACCGCATATGCGCACAACAGCGGAGGCGACGGCGTACGTCTCACCAGCGTCTGTCTTGCTTGTTTAGTTTAACTCCCGCAACAGAACATGACAAGCGGTGCATACTTCGAGATTGTCAAGCTACATACAGGGTGTTTCAGCCAACTTTATTCAGAGTTTAAAAATATGCCATGTAGCTGGACCGAACAAAGGTGATGTTGTTTGCCGTCGCTGCGGCCCTGATCTGCGGCCCTGATTGTTCATTGAAACCACGCAACGCTTGATTCTTACGACAGTCTGTTGCATCTGAGACGACGACGACTGTGCCTGGTCATTTTATCGTGCGTCTGGAGACAACTCATCTTTGAGAAAAGCTGCGGTCGCAGGTTTTGCCAAGACCGCAAATCAAGAAAGGTATAACAGAATTTTTTTAAGCAGCACGCCGCACTATGGACTCTGTTTCGATAGCGTGACGTTAAAGTAAAATGTTATGGATTAAAACGCACGCAGGGGGGCTACCTGCATGTGGTACATTGAGGACTGAATGTTCATTCAAGCATGGACGTCGGAAGCTGAACTTGTTTGCGTAAAACGCGTTAGCCTTGCAGTGCATGAACGCTGAAAAGTAAAACACGCGATTACAGCGCTCCGCCAACACTTTCTCTTTTCTTCTAGCCTCTGCGAGGCCTTTTCGTAATGCACGATAAACATTAAAAAAAAAAAAACCGAGCCTCTTCTAGCCCGCTGAAATTGAAGCCCCTTTAACACACTTCCCGCAGAGAAGGCCAGCCATCTGGGTCATTAACTCCATTGCAGATAAGTATGAAATACAACGCGAAAGTAACGATGCGTGATGAAGTGAGCCGAGAACACACGACGGACTACAGCGTCCATAGACTGGATCTGTACTTCACTGCCGCCGAGTGTCATGGCGTCGATCGCGCCGTCACTCTGGCTCACCATCGCTTCACCAATGACGTGTACAACAGTGCAGTGATGCAGACTCAAGCTCAGCACTCTGCGTCGGAACCACACCCGATGCAATCCGGTCCTGAACGCTCTAAGGCACACCGTACCCACGGTAACACGGGTTTTACTCGGCACACCTTCCACGGAAAGTTGCGCGATTACTTATTTAAACCCCTTGACTGTTTTTTCTTGCGAATTCTAGAAAATGGTGCACCAAAGCGTGATCAATTCACTTGGCTTGTTTTCTTCTTGTTTAAAATCGCAGCCTAAAATGCAGAGCGCCTGCCTGCAGAGACGAGGACGCAGCTTCCGTACGCCCAGAAATCTCGCGCTGCCGTCTCAGATCCCTCGAGGATTTGGTGTCCGGCCTTGTTACTGTCGCCACCGCTTCCGCATGTATTATTTATTTATTTGTTTCTCGTTTGCCTTCTCCCACTGTCTACAACCGTTGGCGGAAAAAGGCGAGGCGCGCCGTATTTTTCAGCATTTGCTCCGTGTCAGTGGTCCCCGCAGTAGTTCCTCGCCGCTGCTCGAAGAGGGAGAAATGTGTCCCCGCACGGCCCTCTGCGCGCGCCGAGACTGCGGAATAGTCAGCCCTCAGAAGTGCTCAACGACGATCGGGCCGAGACAAAAGGAAGCAGTAACAAATGAGTCGAGGCGCAGTAAAACACTCCCCGCCTTCGCCGATCGGCGCTGCGAAGGTATAGCGGCGAGGGAGCGGCTCCTCATTTTTCTTCCTCTCGCCTTCACGCCTGGATGAAGGGAAAAAAGAAGAGAGAGAGAGACGCCAGCGAGGGAGGCTAGGAAGGGCACGAGAGCGCGACGTGTGAGAATCGCTTCGCTCGATTAGGTGCCTATGAATTTTGCACGGAGTGAGGAAGTAAAAAAAAATGAGAAAGGAAATACGGGCCCTCTTTGCCGGGTCACGCATTTGCATCCCTAACTGTCTTTTTCTCGGTCTCTTCAGCATGCGTCGCTCTGCCGTGAAGTTCCATTTTTTTTTCTGAAGCGCGCAGATCACGACCGGTTCCATATGAAACGAAGCGTGCGAGTCTGTGAACGACGGCAGCGCTGGCGGCTCGCTAGCTTTCATTTTGCGCAAGACGCGAGTGCATTGAAAAAGGCACTTCCACTCCTTGTTTAGGTTTGTTTAAAAGCAGAAGCGATGCTCAGGTTTGTCGTGCCTTATATTGCCACTTGTCAGACCCGGAGTACGCGGCACGGCTGCTGCACGGGTTCAGACATAAGGCTCAAAAATTTCAACGTGGAAGTGCGTAGCCAGCCAGTGACACAGGGTCGCTTGTTAGGAAGGCTTACACACAGAGCCAATGAGGCGTGTCTCACCTAGTGTATACGCACAGTTATCCAAAACGTTTTATTTTTCAGGTTATTTTTTCCTACATCTGGAAACTGGAACTTAATGTCAAAGTGTCTCTTTTCAGCTTTCCAGCTATAGAAGCAACTGAAGCGTGAAAATTACTTTGAGATTGGTGCTTTTTTTTTCTTTTTGCGCGCCACGTGCCTTTGCGCCTTTTCAAATTGTTCGAAGACTGCAGCTTTCACGGAAGAAAAAAGATCATGTGACTATGGCTTCGTGAGTCTGCGAAGCAAAGAGCCATCGCTAGTGTCGTGGAAAGTTTACCTTTCTGCTCAGGCTCATCAGCGCGGTATAGGCTTAACGTATTTTACCAATTCACTCAAGTACGCACCTTATTACATAAATGTGGTTCTGCGCTTTTGTTGTTCAGCTGTTCTTTCTTTCATTTTTTATAGCTTCTCCGGTCAGACTCTTGAGCTTCCCGTCAGTATAAATGCATTTACTCTCATTCCCTCCAGCCTGCTCCTCGCTGACCCTTTCCTGTTAATTGTATATATGTGTTCAAAACAAATAATACTAATATTTCTTACTCCACTCTCCGTTTTCCAATTCAGAAGGCCAAGCAGACCCAGCTTAGTACACCTGCATACGTTTAGCTTTTCATTGCTTTCTCTCTCTCTCTCTCTTTTGTTAAGCAGGTTCGGGCCACAAAAAATTTGGAGGTACGCTTGAACTCATAATCTGGGTGGAACTGCTTCTGGTAGATGTAATGGAATTGCTCGAAACTGTTTTGTCTACCCTAACAAATAAGAATGACAACCATTCCACTCTGTGAAGATGGAATGGCAGCGAAAGCTGACGACAATCAAAGCTCTCAAACGAAAAGCAAAGTACTTTCGCTGCCATTCCGTCTTCACAGAGTGGAATGGTTGTCATTTTTTGCGTTGCGAGTCTGGCGTCGTTGCTCGTTCGGAGGCGCTCGGGCTCGCGATTGTCGTTTTCGCTCGGCATCGCGGGAACGCTCTTCGTCGGTGGTCGTTTCGCGCCGGCGCCGCTCACATTCTCGTTGCTGTTCCCTCTGGCGCTTCTCGTACGCATGTTGTTCTTCGAGTGTACGAACTATTCGTGTCTGCCCCATTGATAATGCAGTTATTTTTACCGCCGATAATTCTTCTGCTTAATTACTGCTATAACCTTGACGTCACGCTACTGTTCACGGCGAGCGTTCCGCTAATATCTTCCGAATTTTGACATCTGCGCCACCGAACTGCACGCGTATGGGTTTGTTAGAAATCGCTAAGTCCGTTAGCTTGCCTGTGGTGACCAACACCTGTAGAATTAATATCCGTACACTCGAAAGCGTCCAGGCCCACGCACTTAGAGTGTGTCTTGGATTGCCCCGCTGCTCGTCAACAGCTGAAACAATTGCGATTGCACACGATTTCCCAGCCAAGACCCTTACAGTCATGGAAGCTCTCAGTGGACACGTAAGACACCTTGCTCGAGCCCCTGCCCATCATCTCGCCTCACTGCCAGGGGACAGACCACGTGCCTCCTTTTGTCAGACTGTCCTGCCCTATCGTGCATACCTTCCATCAGGTTATACAGCTCCAGCAAGAGTTCCGTTTCCCCCATGGTGCTTGGCTCAAGAAAAAGTTCGACTAATGGTACCAGGAAGACGAACAAAAGCACAACTCTCTTCTCCAGCGCTCAAGCAGCTTTCACTGATCTTGCTGTACGAGACATACAACGAGCATCATCATCCATATACTGACGCTTCAACCACGGTGAATGGGTCTGCAGGATCGGTGATCTTTCATGCAAAAACCTGTACCGTGAAGATTCGACTACCTCACCAGACTACATCGACTGCTGCGGAACTCACTGCTATTCGTTGTCCACTTCGCGTAATATCTGAGGAACTGCCTAAGAAATGGAGCGTGTTCAGTGACTCCAAGGCTGCTCTTCATTGTTTGGTTTCTGCCTTGCGCCGCGCAGACCACGAACAACTAGTTCAAGAAATCAGAATGCGGCTTCACCACCTCGTCGAGCAAGGACACTACATCACGTTACAGTGTATTCCAAGCCACTGTGGCATAATGGACAATGAACATGCCGATGCAGCAGCGAGATCTGCACATGAGGAGGTCTTGCAAGACTCCATTCCATTCTCAAGAACAGACGCAGTAATGAAAATTCATTTGCTTGAAAATAAAGCAATAAGATCTTAATGGAACACACCAAGCTTGAAGCACACATGTCTACACCGACTGGATCCGTCCCTTCGACTTCGACCCCCATCTGGACTGTCTCGACTCGAGACAGTCCAGATGGGCGACTGTGGTTTGGTGTCGCTTACACAAGATCTTTCGCCTTCCGAGTCGGTATGGACGAGAGCGCGGCTTGCAGTCACTGTGGTGCCGAGGAGAATGTAGAACACCTACTTTGCCACTGTCCTCGATACAGCGCGCACCGGCTGCCACTAGCGGCCGTGTTGGCACGACTTGACGACAGGCCACTTTCAGAACAGTCTTAGAATGCCGACATGAACTGTCGTCACACCGAAAGTCGGTCAAGACCTTTTTACGTGGGAGTGGCCTATTAGAAAAACTATAATGAACTCATCCCGTCCTTTTTTTTTCACGGCTTTCTTTTTGTCTCCGCTCTTATCTCCTTCTTTACTTCCCCTTTCCCTCTTCCAGTGCAGCGTAGCAAACCGGAGGCGTTACCTCGGGTTAACCTCCCTGCCTTTCTCTCATTTGCATCTCTCTCTCTCTCTCTCTCTCTCTCTCTCTCTCCAAGTCCGTTCTGTCGCCGGACACCGAAAAAACTACGGAAGGTTAGTTATATAGAGCTTTCGCTGTAATAAAAGCAAGCTAAACAATTTCATACTGGCTTAAGCTGAAGGCACGCTTTACTCACAAGGTATGAGTACATAAAGGATAACTAGATATAACTGCTTTCAAATAGCGTCGAATATTCTTTTTAAAAATTCTAAACGATGCTGCTGTACGTACATTGTAATTTGTGCACGTACCTGTTCTCTTAGACCTACGATGACATGGGGCTACGTATCAACTGAACCGCATGTCTTTACATTCACATCCAAGTGAGGGGACATGACCTTTATTGCAGCTAAATGATACTTGAATTATTTCCGGCTTCAGTGAAGAGTCTTTTGTGAGCGGGCTTTACAAAACGGTAAGAGGTCAGATTTAAAAAAAAAATGTTGTTCAACCCCGCTTTAAGCAGGTACTGTCCCGAATGCTGTCTACTTAAAGCGTAAATTAACGGGAATATTCACGAAAAAAAGCATCCACCAAGAAAAGTGCACTTGATAAAAGCATTCATCAAGTTTAAAGTATAAATACTGATATGGAACAGCCGCCACAGTGTGGCTGCACTGAGGAGAAAGACGACGACGTGCATGTGCCCGCTTCATATACCGTCGCCATTTCGGCCTCCATTGGCTCCCCTGTAAATAAATTGTAAATAGCAGTGGGCATCAGCTACACGTAAGATTAATTTGGTGGAGGTACAACATTGAGGCTCACCCAACTAGTCCAGAAATGAGTACTTGAAAAGTGCTAGCAGAGCTCTCGGCAATCCCTCTTTGTTAACCTAAACAAATGATTCACAGATCATTTTGCTCTTTACGTTGGGCTGGAGCAAAGCTTCTCCATACAGGCAACTCGGACCTTTTAGGATGGAGGGAAAGTATTCAGCCTTGTACTTCATTTCCACAATACACGCATTTACGCGTACAATGTTCAGATCATCGTATGATTGCATGCGTGTGCTACATTTCCCGAACACAGCAAAGCCTTCCTTATTTCCAATGACAAAAAGGAAAAAAAAATAGGAATTTTACTCGAACTCCTATTAAACGTCGCTAAATCACCTCTTATAGGGCACCAAACAATCGCCTCCGTCGTTAAACGTCGTCGGCCCAAGGGAAGCCGAGAAAGAGCGATAACAATTTCTTTTTCTACGAATGAACAAACGTAAAGGCAAGTAAACGAAAGCGAGATCTGTGTAGTTGAAGGTGGGAGGAAAAGAGGAGGCAGCTCGGGTCAGAGCACAGGGATGTCGTGCAACGTGCAACCGGGACGAGACACCGAAAAGAGAATAGGCCGCTCGGGTCGAGCGATATGACGCTGACAGCGGCGCGGCCTTGCCGAGAGCGAGCGGTAAATAAAACGCGAGAGAAAAACAGGCCAAGTGCGGCGAGCGTGGCCAGTGGCGCGCAAGTGGAGGGCAGCAGCATCTCCCGCCGACGTGCGCGCGCGCCGAGGCACTCCGCCGCCGTCACTTGAGGCAAGCAGCTCCCTCTCCCAAGCAGGCAGGCGAGAGTGGCCGCTGGCCGCCGCTGCGCCCGTGGGGTCACCGCGCCGCAACAAAATAGAATTAGCGCGTCGCCCCGTGCTTCCAGTGCCTGAGCGAGCGCCACGCGAGGAATAGACGGGGGAACGCGGCGGTGGCCGTGGCGCCCCCCGCGTGCAGGGGGCTTCTTCAACGCAGAATAACGGCGAATGCGCGGCGCGCGAGAGCACCGCTGGTCGGAGAAATGAGGTAACAAAGGAGGCGCCACGCAAAGCGCGTCCAGCGAACGAGAGATTCAAACGGGAGGCACAGGGACTGCTCCTTTGCGTCTTTCCCTAGACTCTCCGCGAGTGTGCCCGAGCACGAGATGCGCAAAGTAGAGGAAGTATAGCCGCGAGCGCCCACGAGATAAACAACAAGTGCCTCAGGAAACAGCGCTTCCTTTACGGGCTTCGTTCATGGTGCTTTCTCTTCCTTGTCTTACTCGAATGACGCGTTTAAAAAATATACAAAACGACGTTGATGGAAGTATGGCCATCGAAGGAAGAAAGTACGTGTATTCTAGCGCGTACGCGTCAGAGAGACTGGGGAATTTCAGAGCTGCATAGGAGCTGCGTCGCGAGATGTCTTTAATGCTGTATTGTTGATGTATTATGCAGCTTCCGCTACTTCTGCTTTAGGTGGTGTTTCTCTAATATCCTTTCGCAAGTTTAACGTTCGATCTGTATTGGGCGAAATTGATGTTTCCACCACCTGAGCTCATAACTTGTTCAACATATATATATATATATATATATATACATATATATATATATATATATACATATATATATATATATATATATATATATATATATATATATATATATATATATATATATATATATATATATATATATATATATATATATATATATACGAACTGTTGAGCTGGTTAAACTGGGATTGACGCACGAGAAACTTGTGAGGCTCTGCGTGGTGAATGCCGCCTGCTGCAACACGCGCACTATAAGTGAGACTGATAAGGATATCATATTTGTGCCTCGAGTACGGATGCAGTATGCATAATAATAGACCTAGTGGCAACTGAGGCAAAGGGGTGTGAAAACCAATGCAAAGCGAGCCTAAGAGTGAAGCCAGTACGGAAACTTTCTTGCAGCCAGGAGCATGCTCTGGAACAGGGAAAGCACGACAAGGCAGCCAAAATCGACAAAGTGTCGCAAGCATAAGATTAGGACGGTATCAGACATCAGACTGAGAATAAAAGAAGCCGCAGGTATAGTCTAAAACGCCTTCCCTGTAAGAAAGTGAACTCATATGCAGGTGATTTGTATGGTATTTTCGATCTGCACAAAATGCTAAAGATGGCTTAATCTTGGCAGGTATTGGGAGGAAGGCCAATAGAGACGCCAAGTGGAAGCCTGGAATTTACATCTTATGTCACATGTCCATCATGTCTTCCTGAAAGTTCCAAATGTAGAGGTTTGAGTGATCCGGCTGTCCCAGCCCTCCAGAGCAGTCTCTATTCTGAATGATCCACTCAGCTTCGTGCAATAAAAAAATCCAGCAGAACCCGTCTCACGATTACTGTCGACGGCATTGCAATTAGCATTCAAGCAATGTAGCGACACGCTCTGTTGCTTAAGACACATTTTTTTTAGAATCTGTAGCATTCATTCTGAGTCTTGTTATGATTGGGGGCTCAATCCCATCGCTCGTGATCCGTTGTCAAGATTGGAGTCGGGCATTAATTAGAAGGTAGCTAGCCCATGCCGTCGTCCAACTTATCCACGCTGAGGACGTTGATGAAGGGAAGCACTGCTTCTCATCGAGAACGAGGAATATGGGTTTATTTACAGTATTTATATCAGTCTAACATGACTGTTTGAGAAAGTACATCAGTCTAACTTGGCTGCTTGAGAGAGAGTGTCCCGAGCAGCCGCACAACAGCGGTTTTTAAACACTCGGTCCTCTCCCGATACAAGGTGATGCGAACGTTCGTTTAGTCATCGCAAACTAGCCGCCTCTCCGCGGCACGGTTTACACACAAACACGCACACACGCATACACACACGTGTTTACGGTCCGAAACCGACACCACACGAATTTCATAGAACTCGGAGCCGTTCTGGGTAGCGCGTTGTCTTGCGTCTCGGTCGGTGCGTGAGAAGGAGTGTCCGTCGGCGCTCCCGCGGCAGCTCCCCCGCCCGTAGGAGATCAGGTCCGCTTTGTCGTCTTACGCACAAAGCCTGCTTCGTCGAACTCCTTCAGTCGCAACGCATCCTAGCTCAACCGACGGAGAGTGGAGGATGCGCGTATTGATATCGGCACAAAGTCGACTTCGCCACGCCGTGGCTAGAGGTTGGCGGCGATGCTCCCGAGATGTTGCTTCCACAGTCGGAACTGGTCGGCAAAACTTGCACTGCAGCTGGCCGTTCTTAACAGTCTTCCATCGCTTTGGCTGTATACGACATACACTGTCCGGTATTTGCCCACTTTGTTATGACACATACACCTGCAAAAGTCGGCATTGAGCATGATGACATGACGACGACTGTATGAGCCCGACACAGTGTCTACGATGGAATGATGAAGGAATAATGTCGATGGAACAACGAAAGCGGTATGACTACGACGGGATGACGACAATGAAATGACGATTCCGAAATGATGACGATGGTAAGACGACCGCGCGACGACGACTGCGTGACGACGACGACATGACGAGAGTCGGATGACGAAGTTAGAACGACCACGACGGCATCACGACGACTGTATGACAATGAATGCTTGGTGACAACTATATGACGACGCTGGCATGACAATGGTATGATGTCGATGGTGTGATGTGCATGCGACGATGGAGTGACGAAGATGGCATAACGAGAATCAGATGACTAAGCTGGAGTGAAGATGCTGGGACGACCCCGACGGCACCACGACAACGGCATGACAACGACTGTATGGTGACGATGGAGTGGCGACGAAGAAATAACGAGAATAAGATGAATAAGCTGGAGTGACGTTGTTACGATCGGCCTGCAGGGGTACTGCTCTGCACACCTATCTCAGCCCGCTGCAGTAGTTTCGATCGACCCGCGGGGGTGGCGTCCTTCAGAGAACCGGCGACGACGACAGCGCTAACCTACTACGCACTTCCTTCGGAGAACTGGTGACCACAGCAGCGTTAATCTGCCATGCGCCTCCTTCGGAGAGTCGGCGACGGCAGCCGGTCTGGCCACGTTTGGCGGACCGTGTATTGTTGGTTGATTTGCCGTGGTCTTCATGGTCTATTTGCAGCAGGAGAGTGTCTCTAACAAAGGGTGTTTTGCGATGCATTTCCTCGGGCCCCAGGATTCGTCACAGTATGCAGACACTCGTGGCGGCTACCGGAGAAGACAGCTCTGGAATTAAGAGGCGCCGGCTGGGGTCAAGCGTGACAACCTGGCTACGAGGACCCGCTCAACACGGTGGGTTCTGGGAATCCAAAGTGCGTATGTGAGTGTGTGAGCCCTCCCCCTCAAAGGCCTGTCGACTACGCCCCAACGACTGTGGACGGTCCGACTGGACAGCAGTTTTCCCTCCCCTAGGGATCTAGGGAGAACAGAGGCATTTAAAGCAACAGTTTGTCGGCTGCTCGACAAGCGGTGTGCTTTGAGCTTGGTGCTCGTGTGCTGTGTGCTTCCTCTTGCGTGCTCCATTTGGGAGTCATGCTAGACTGTTGAAATGTATCTCATGTTTTAATGTAAATATGTAAATAAATCGTTTACTCCTAGTTCTCGATGAGAGCAAGTTCCTCCCTACAACCAAGTCCCAAGCGTGGGTGAGTTGGACGACGGCATGGGCCAGCTACCACATAGTTCATGCCTGACTACAAACCTTACAACTGGATGTCAGCGGTGAGATCGTCCTACAACTCTGACAACATCATACGGAATGTCGAGATGTCGTCAGAACCTTAAGTTGTTTACCGGATATGTCCTACTCGATTACCGAGTAAAAAACCACCGCAATAAGAAGTAATTAAGCTACTACGGTAATTCTTTCCATGATACTGAGGATCTGCAAAATACATTTAATCCTAAAGGGTGTTAGAATTGCAGCTCAATAGTCTTCGGGTAAGTTCTTACACTAATTTTGTGGGCGCAGCACCGTGGTGTCAGCAACAAAAAGATAGAGCCAAAATTTTTACCTTATATCTTTCGGAACCTGCATTTGCAAGCGGACTGTCTCGTTTTCTTTCTTCGTGCTACTGCGAATAAAAGTGAACAGCTTTGCAAGTGACAAATGCTAATTTCAGGAGGCCTCAAGCACTGTCTGTATTTGTCAGCACGTACGCGGTGCTAAAGAAACCCTTGGGAAGGCTGGCTTCTCCGCAATATTATGTTATTGAGGGAGAAGCCCGCTTCACATACTCTCTCTGATTTAACCTGTGCATTCACTGGAAGTATTTACGCGCGCGTTTAACACCGATTACGTTACTTTGCCAACAGTAAGCGGCATCATAGGCAAACAGGAAGAAAAGGTACGTTAGCCAGCATGGAACCTAGGTCCTGTCAAACCTTAGACTGGTGCTTAAGAAACTCCAGCTTCAAGAGCTTAGGAGCTAGCATACCCTGAAAGGGGACCATTCAATCGAGACGTAACTTGGGTGTGGCACTTCGTGAATTCTGGCAGCAATTTTAGCTTTCAGTAACCGGCTAGTGATGTGCAAATGGAGCTAGGCAGTAACAGGGAAAAAGAGCCGACGAGGTGAGAACACGCACGGCTATACTCCATAGCGTGGACTATGGCAACAAGCCGTGAAGCTTTTGCGTTAATTTATTATTCACGTCCTGCATCATTATGAACACGTTAACAAAGCTATTGAATCCCAATTATCTGTGCCTTCTGCTTTATGGAAGGTAGGCACACAGATGCAGATATCTGTACACGCTGACGGCGCTTGCACCTACATAGAGTAGTTTTGTGTATGGCTTCGCTAAGTCAAAACATATTACATATAGGGTTTTCTAGCTAACGTTAACCAATCTGTTGTTTGTTTCTTTTTCTCTAATTAATCAAATAATCAGTACATAGAAATTATGCTGGTGGAAGAAGAGGGCAGATGACATTGCACCGTATAGATGAACGTACGCCAAATAACCGTACATTGTACCAGTTTTTTTTAAAGCTTGGCTACCAATATCTGGTACAACCAGTTTTCACCCGCACAAAACGAAAACTTATAATAGTAGTGGCAAATGAATCGAAGTCTGAGGCTTGATCGCAAAGACACTTCGAGTCGTTCTGGATCATTGCACGTTAAGGGGAATCCACTTAAAGTTTACATCGGCATGAACAACTGAGAACGAGTGCGTTTTAAAGAAATAAGCTCAACAAGCCGCAGCACTTTCAGCACGCCTAGCACCATCGTTTTTGGAAGCGGCAGCCGGAGTTTTGATAACAGCGGGAAACAGAGGATGCGCTGCTCAGGAGTCATTAACATTCCCGAAAAGTGCTCCCATCGAAAAACAAGAATCGATATCAACACGCTGTTACTGCCTCCTCTTGTTTCCAAAATAAGAAAATGCTTAGGCCTGTGAGTCGTTCGGCAACCAGTTTCTCCCACAGAGCGGAAAAGAAACGTAATGCCATGAACAAAATAGACCTACCGAATGCAGTGAGACGCGCCGAGGGAAATAAGATAGCGTGTTTGAAAAAAAAAAAAAGACGCCTTTATTCGATCCACGGCGCGACTCTATAGATGCTTCTGCGGAGACATTTACAAACCGATCGGCATTTCCCCAAACGGAAAGCCGCCGCCTAAGATAGGGAGCGGCATCCAGACTTCCACCACTTAGTCAACGCGTACCGCTTTTCAATGACTCGGCGCGCTGCCGAGGCAACGGAGTCCAATCCGCCCACGGCGATGCTGACTCAGTTCTGCGCAATGGGGGACAATCTCGAAGTCGCTTCGGCAAACGGAGGAAGCTGCGCTGCTGAAGGACTCGTCCAGGCCGTCCCCAACAAGAGAAAGAAATCAACGAAGGGAAGTGAAGAGGCATCGAATTGCAGCATGCGCTTCTTCAAGCCGCGGAGGGTTCGGTTGCGAAGTTCCGGTGAGACGACGCTGCGACAGCTTCGCCGTGATCTTTAGTAAGCGTTTTCTCTCCCGCAACGCCTGCGCGCCGCTTGAGTTGTCGGATGGGACATTTCCGCGCCGGAGTGCTCTCTACGTCTGCGACTGCAGCGGTGCACAGCGTGAGTGGAGGAGGAGCAGCAGCGATAGCAATGCAAGCTCCTTGTCAGCTGCCACTTGACTACTTTTTATTCCTTCAATTTCTCTTTTCTTTATAAGCTGCGGACTCGCAGGTCACAAGATGCCGAAATATCCTGCGTAGTTCTCAGAGAAATTCAGTATATTGAGCCCAACGTTTCTTTTTCAGTTGACAGTGTTTGTGAAGCAGATTGCGCTCATCTCAGCACGCATCTTTGCTTGTTCTTTCCTCTTGAAATACCTCAAGTCGACAGGTCTTGGGATCCGTGTGTAGACTCGGTGCGAACCTTCCACTGTGTGCAAAAATGTGCTCTCCCTCCCTCCCTTTCGCCATTCTCTCTCTCCCTTCATCCCCATACCCCCTTTTACCCCCTTTCTCCAGTGCAGGGTAGCAAACCGGAGGTGCGTCTGGTTAACCTCCCTGACTTTCCTCTGTTCTCTCTCTCTTTCTTTCTTTCTTTCTCTTTTCCTCACTGCAAGTTCTGATCGTACATTTCCAGCGCTTCCAGCGTCAGTAGCTGAATGGAAAGAAGATGCGAGGCCGCCACTCGACTGGTGGTCTTTTTGCTGTTATGCACCCTTTTATAATTATAAAAGGAACGTAAACAAAACAAATGAATAGGACAGAAAAGGAGCGGGTAATACAGTTTTCGTGAGCAACGAGCAATTTAGCGACAACAGATCCCAAACCGACACCTCGCAGGTATCGCAACACACAAAGGGCGCTCTTTCTAACGCATCGCCATTAGCAGCGCGTCTGCTAATGATGTCGGAAGCGTCAGGTTGCTGAAACAGAGACTTATTTGCTTTGGTCTTTACTCCATCTGCAGCCCCTCGTCTCTCGTCCTTCACAAGGCAACAAACAGCTCGGCAATCAGCCCCTGGTTTATTACTGCTCGGTTGCATGTGGCATATTCCGGAAAGATACTAAGGGTCGCCAAAGGTAGTACAGCAAATGGTGTGTGTAATTCAGCGATGCACACTCAGCACATGCGCAAGCACTTTGCTTGAAAAACGTTTCGTGCGTACAACGCTGCCTGCAGTTAATATATCTTTCCCCACTCGGCCTCTTGATGCGCCGTATACGAGTTTCCAGCGCTCATTTCGAGATGATTCGTTTAAATCATAGCCGTGTTTGACGCGCTTTCATACAATGGTGGGATGCTAAACGAACGGACATGTCGGATTTTACTTACGCAGCTCGGGATGCACTGAATCCGCGCTGGCCTCAAATTCTCTGGTGCATTTCAGATTATGAGCTCAAAACCCGTTTTCTATCCTACTATGCGTTCGCGTACGTACTTCGGCACTCACGTTAGACTTCAGGTTATCGCGTATCTTTATGAATACTGCGAGTGTTGCCTTCTAAAATGATACTCTTCGCAGTCTCTTCCTAGTAATCGGAATGACAAATCTTGCCCCAGCGAAAGCCCGATATCAACGAAGCCGCAGTACCTAGTGTGGGTGCATTAAACAAACTGGGCATTTTCCTTTTTCGTAATTTTTTAAGCGCACAGAGGCCCGGCGCGAGAATTTCCGCCGCTGGCGGGGAAACGTGAAGATGCCGTTTCGTGACCATCTGGCGATCGAAGGCGCTCGCGCTCCTCAAGATTCTTCTTTGGAGAAAGCTACTCAAGCCCGAAGGAGTGAGGGTTGTCTCTTCTGCCGGCGGGGTGATAAGAAGAAGCGCCGATTAGGAAAACGCTCCGTCCTTCCTGCGCGACGAAATCTGGGTCGATATTTCTTCAGGGTAGCGCAGCATGCGCGCTTGGGGCGTGCAAGGGAGCCTATTTTCGAAAGGCAAAGCGCCCCCCCCCCCTTCTCCTCCACCCGCTAATCCGTCCCTCGAGGCGACAGCAAGGGGGCGACGACGACACTCGGTGTGTCCATTCGTGCCGCGGCGCCGGCCCTCGATTTCCGAACTGCCACTTAGCGCCAGCTGCGAGCCATACGAGCTCGCCTCACCACTCTCTCCGCCTCTTCTTCGCCAACTCTTATCGGCCCACGAGGCGTCGCGAGAGCGCGATCGGACGCGCCGCGCGCTATCGATCCCATAAAAGAGAAACATTTGCTTCCGCTAGTTGGTGCGTCCTTATTTGCATGTGGCCGAGTTTCTCGAACGATGTGTTCTAAAAACCTTCGCCGCTTTTTCTTCTCCTCGAGAATCGAAACTTTTTTGTTTTCTTACTGGGATCTGACAAACGTTTCTCGGATCGATGATAGTCGACCGGATAAATGGTGCCTTCGGTCGGGCTCTTTCCGACCGAATGCTGGAATATTTTGAATACGGAGCAGATTTTACTTCAGTTTTTGTTTACAAATCCTTATCTGGAAAGAGCACTCCTTTGCATAGTGCTCTGCCGCTGAGATTCATCCTATTTCTGAACTTGCGACACTACAGCACTGCGTTGCAGCCAGCAGTGTTTGTAAGTTCACCATCTGTACGAATGGCTACCGTAGAAGCTTGCTACATACTACACCATAAATGCTTTTCTGTTGCTAAAGCTCTAGAGAGACAGGGCCGTACAAAGATGCACTTTAGACGATATAATAAATCACCACGATGTTCCATGAACACTACAGAAGTACATCGTTATCCAACTACTCTTACACTGTGTGGGCTTCCTTCGAGCCGAGGCTACGCGGACTGTGTCACATATGCACACCGCGTGTCTTTACCCATGCTGTCTTCCGATATAGCTCAAGAGATTTGTAGCTGAGCGTGGATAGTAAGGTGTTCAGAGGTCAGGCACATGGAACTATGAATGGTGGTTTTCTTTATCTCCACGTGTTTTTTTTTCTGAGCACTCCTTCTATTAGAAGGGAACTCTTAAGATAGCGTGGTCCCTAACGAGATAATCCGCTCCACGTCAAGGTTCTGCCCAAACAGAGCCACATATGGGTGAGCTGTCCGGCTGTGTAACCTTTATTGCAAACCTCGTTCTACAGCTGTATGAAAGACAACCACGCACTTGACCTTTCTTTTATTTTTGCTTACACTTACCCCCCCTTCACTCCCATTCTCTGCACGATATTCCTTGGAGTCTAAGCTATTCGCGGAAGCTTGTTCCTCGGAATGAACATCGGCTGCACAAATGCAGGCAAAATTGGAAAGCAAACCAATTCCATCCACTTGCACATATGGTTTTGTTTTATTCTATGCACCAGAAACTTTTATTTCCTATTATTCACATCATACTTTCTTCGGTGCTCACGTGCCTTTGAGGAATTTATGCAAATAGTCGTTCATAGCGAATGAACGTGCGGAGGGTCGATCCTCGGCCCTTTGCCGCGCAGGCACCGTAAAGGTAAAAAAAAAAAATGAGGCTGCGTTGACTAAGGTCTGCATGTTGCTACAGCTCTCCTCTCAACGGCAGTCAAGGATAGAACAAAATTTATTTTGGACCAACTCCCTGGCAGCGAAAATGCTGCTACAAAAGTTTTTCGTGTAAACTACAAGGCTGTACCTTCAACAGACGGTCATTATTTGTTTATGGCACGTTCATTTATTCTACTATAGAAATCGGGCGACCATGGCCGCATTTATTCAAGTTACGTCGGTGGCGACGGTGCCCTGCGACGGCGCCCCTTGATGATGCCCCCCTAGCGCGAAGCGCGGTAAAGCATTTAGAAAAACGGCCCCCAAAGTAAAGAAAAAAAGAAAAATATGGCAGTACACGGCGGAAAAAAATGAATGATTAAAGTAAGAAACTCAGTAGAGAGTATATCACGGAAGACCAAGTGCGAGAATATGTACAGCTGTTTAAACTGTATAATATATGTCGGGTCTTTCGTTTTTGGGTATTATGTGCTTTGAAATTTGAGTGGTATTTGAAAAGGCGGGTGTTATTTTAAAAGAGGAAAACCGAGGATAAATCGGGATTTTCGTTGGCTGACGGTAAAATCGGGCAGGAATCTGGGTTCTTGTTGTCCGGTAGTCCAAAGTTCGAGATTTTCCGCTAACTTTTACAAATGATTAACAGAAGCAATGGAACCCTTTTGGGCGCAGACGTTCCATATTTAAACAAACAGAATCACTCACAGCCACATGTAATGTCAAAGAAAACTGCAAGCAAATAGTGTCACAAGCTCACCTTTACTCATTATAACGACGTTTAAAAGAAACCCCCACAACAAAAATCACCAAACGGAGACGGGCTAGGCGATGCCTTCCGCACTTTGTTCTCTGTACGTATTTAACAAAGGAAAGAAAGTACAAAAAGTATTGCACATGGGCATGCATCGCAGGAGATGTGATCCATTTCCGCATCTTGCAAGCCCTTGTTGACATACATTATCGTATGCATTGCGACTCTTTCTATTTCCATCCTAAGGGGAGGGGGTGGGAGACCGGTCGGGAATTTCATCCTTACTTGTGGTTGCCCTGTTTTACTGGCTTTCAATATATGCTAGTGCAACAAATCTATTAAAATTACCCGTCCTTGAACGTAACGTAGTTGGGTAAACATCCTGCCGAAGTCTCAGCTTCTGTTCTGAATGGCGAGCAATGTCAGCGCTTCGTTATTTCCCGTCCTGCCTCATTGCCATCGTTTATGCATATGCGACATGGAGAAAGTGCAATGCAACGTGATATTGTCATATTCATGTAAACGGGGCTGCTAAATAAGCAACAAGCTTTCGATCGCTCAACGTCGGTGTAGGCGCTGAATATATAGGGTGTCTCAGCGAACACTTTCAAAAATCTTTAAAAGTTGCCTGTGGCAGATATCGCAACTCCACTTCATGAGCTGGTCTACTCGAAGTGGCGGACAATACTTGCACAGAAAATTGAGAAGCAAAATCGACTAAATAATAAAAATTCACCAATTAAGTTTATAACTAATTTCATTATCGCCCATATCTAAATCTAGTCGGGAAGTTCGCAAGGCGGATCCACTTGGAACGAATTTTCAATATGACACCAGTCTCGACATATAAATTGCCGAACTTTGCGGAGAAATGCATTGGCGTTCCAGTTACTTGTGTGCTACAGTGCATGAAACGACGTTTAGTTAAAAATTAACTGGAACGCCAATGCATTCCTCCTCAAAGTGCGGGAATTTACATCTCGAAACTGGTGTCCTATTGAAAATTCGTTCCAAGTGCATCTGCCTTGCGAAGTCCACTGCTAGAATTTGTAAATTGCAATATGGGTAGCAAGATAATTAACTAAAAAGTTAATTAGTGAATTCTTGGTAATTAGTCAATTTTGCGTTTCAATTTTTTGTGCACGTAGTGTCCGCCGGTTCGAGTAGACTGGCTCATAAACTAGAATTAAGCTATCTGCCACAGGCAACCTTTAAGCAATTTTGAAAGTGTTCCCTGAAATACCCTGAATATGGGCATAAAAGCCGCTTATCGCTTGAGTGTTAAGGAATACGGAGCATAGATCACATTTAAAAAATGATGCTGTTATTATTCCGATATATCTTGACCGCTTGTTCCCAAAAGAGGAGCAGTCTTGTGACGCTAGCATTGAATATGATTTAATATCATTAAATGCCACCCCCCTTATGTAATGCCCCATCTTAAGGGGCCTCTTAAGGGACAATAAATTATGATGATGATTAATATTTAAGAAAGGAGAAAATTAGGGTAGAGACTATTTTTAACTCGATTTTCATAAATTTCGTTCGGGGGGCAGAAATCGGACATGACCCTAATTACACGGCGTGCGGTGATTCGAGCGAACCCGGAGCTAATCCACCCAAGCGGCCGCGCTGTTCGTTGGCGCAAACAGCAGCGCCACTCGCCGTTGACATTCTTTGAATTGCAACGATCCGTATAGTTAAACTTTATTACAGCGCGTTATCAGTCGATAACAGGGGTAAGCAGTGTTATACACTACTGTACTTTGCATAAATGTGTTTAGGTAAATTCCCGTGACAATAAATGCGCTTAACGGTGCCGGAGAAAGCAGGTAAATCTGCGCGGAAGTTGAGCTTGAAACAAATAAAGTTGTGCCAAGCACTTACACGCTTAAACGGCCTGGTTTCAGGTTTTAGCAAAGCAGGCTCTCATAACACAGAGTGCTCTTCCACGTATGCATTATATTTACTCTCAGTACTCTGGCCTGGCTTAGTGGGCGGCACGTATAGCTGCCCCATTCCACGGTTGCGACACAAGTGTCGAAGTTCACCCGCTCGGCGAGCGGCAACCGGCGTCAGCGTGTTCCCTTCTCTGAGAGGGTATTCACGCCACGCTATACCACACACTTCACAGACGAGTCATATATTTTTTTATTTATTCCTCCCGAATGTTCGTCGCATGCAATCCTCTTCCTCATTTGCATGCATGATAAACACCCCCTCCAGTGCCCGGAGCACAGTGGCGTGAGCAAACAATGCAGGCGCCGCCGATTCGGAGCCTTCGGTTGCAGTGAGGTCGCGGGAGCTCGCATTAGCAACCGTACAGAAAACAGAGCTGTTCGGCACGTTTCCGGAAGTCCATTAGCAATGGAATTACGCGCGCGACACGCTCATCGAAGCGCTCGAGGCGCTGGGCACGCAAAACGTGCGAATGTTTGTCCGAAAGTGTCGCTACAGTTCATTCGCCAGCGACGCGAGACGTTTTTGCCGAGCAACGAACGACTAAACGTCAAAGTTGACGTCTGCTGCTCGTTTTGTTGTTGGTTTCGTCGTTGGAGGCGATAGGCTGAAACCGAGGGCGCCGGGTAGTGTCCACTTTCTTGTGCTCTCGATGTGTTTATACGTAAATAAGACACGGCGGCGACACGAAAAATTGATTAATTTATGGGTTTTACCATCCCAACAACGCACTGCGGCTATGACAGACGCTCTACTGGAAATGATCTTGAACTGCTAGAAATTTTGACCACCTAGGGTTCTTACGCGTGCACCTAAATCCAAGTGCATACATGCGCGTTTTTTTTGCGTTTAATTTACGTTTAGATTAAACCACTACGTCGTGCTCGGCCGCAGGACGTCACGGCCACTTTGCAACCCCGGTGGGTTGCGACATTAAAGCGAAACACCCGGTGCTTCCTGTTGGGCTCTGTCACAAAGGATGGCATCAGGCAAGATTTCTGGGTGCTCACGTACTTGTGCGTTATCGACAACAGCACTAATTTGATTTCTCGTCCAATCATTCGACGCTTGAAATTGAAGCACAGGTTTCAACTTAGCCAGAAATGCGAACATGCAGAAACAACGCTTATAGTTTACCAAACTATAAATTTACAACAAGAGTGTTTACCTAGGTTTACGGCCGGTATGTATTAAAGAAAACATTCAGCTCTCTAGGGGAGACGACGACGAAGTGTCCTGTGTGGAACGCTGCCTTTTTGTCTCTGAGATTTTGAAGCTACTTTGTGGGAGACGCCGTTCCCTCAACTACGGCGATGGACGTGGAGTCGCCTGGAGAGTTCCTGGTCCTTCTACATCAACAGCGGCCGCACCGAGAAAGCAGTCTAGTCGCCCGAGTGACACCGACAGCGAGGACACTGTGATCTACTCAGGGACCAATGATGAAACCTCGGATGACTGCGACTTCGTGCCCGTAGCGAAGCACAAAGCAAAGAGAAGATTCGTCAGGACATCTCCTTCCACAAGTAAGGCAACTGTGATCCCGACGCGAAAGCCATCAGACCTCACAATTTTATTTGTGCCTGTGGCTGCTAGCGACAATCTAAACCGGATCAACCACCAAGCCACATCTGTATCGCTCGAGGCACTTGTTCCGGGTCAGATCAAAGATGTAAGGATCAACGCCCGTAAGAACATCCTCGCTATAGATGTCACCAACCGCAGCTCGCTCTGAGCAACGTTATGGTGCTGGATAGCATCAACGTACGCTGGTATAAACAAGACGATCATGACTCTACGGCCGGCGTTGTGTATGACGTAGATAATTCCATAAACGATGCTGACCTGCATACACTCATCAAGCCGGCGACAGAGGGAATTGCCATATTGCAAGCCCGTCGCCTGGGAAACTCGCAATGTGTCAAGTTAACTTTCGAAGGAGACAGTCTACCGTCACACATCAAGCTCGGTCACTTCCGACACATTGTACGGCCTTTTGTGCCAAAGCTGCTTCAGTGCAGGAAGTGTCAAAGGCTAGGGCACGTTAGTGCGGTTTGCACAAATCCTGCCGTGTGCTCACGGTGCTCTGGGTCGCACAGCTCCAGCGCCTGTGGTGCAGAAAACCAAAAGTGCGCCAATTGTCAGGGCTATCACGATGTGACTTCAAAGAATTGCCCACATGTGGAGCATGAGGCGAAAGCCTTCAGGCAAATGGTCAGGGATGGCTCCTCGCACAGGGAGGCTGCCGCTAAGGTGCGACGTCGACGTTCACGTCGCCGAAGATCTAGGAAACCCACTGCTATTTCTAAGGAGGCACCGCGTCCACTGACAGTCCACAAACTTCCGCATACAACTAGCAATAGAAACAATGAGGTTCCTCAGCAGAAAGGCTCCAATATCATTGCCTCATGCGAGGAGTGGCCGCCATTGCCACGGCTAGATCCACCAGCGGAGCGACAAGATATAGCACGCTCGCCGAATCATGCTTCACCTTCTGGCCGCAACCAAGATGACGACAAACAAGTTGTCACCATGATAAGGGCCCTTATGAACACGCTACGAGCATTACTGACCG
Source organism: Dermacentor variabilis (assembly GCF_050947875.1). Classification (NCBI taxonomy): domain Eukaryota; kingdom Metazoa; phylum Arthropoda; class Arachnida; order Ixodida; family Ixodidae; genus Dermacentor; species Dermacentor variabilis. Next base: position 34,541,020 of record NW_027460280.1, on the reverse strand, counting down.
CCATACACACTCCGGCGGCTCGAGGCGCACTTCAAATACTGAATGCCCTGAATCCGGTACTGTCCGGTCTTGAGAAGCACCATGGCAGCTCCTCTACATTCATTCCTTAAAGAGGTCAAGGAAGCGTCTATCTTCCAATGGAATGTCAGAGGCATTAAATCCCGCATTTCGGACTTTCGTCCGTTTGCTTTCAAGAACAAATTTCCAATAATCGTCATTTGTGAACCAAACGTTGAGAGCGCCATCCGCCTATCAGGATATGAAGCTTTCATGTCTGCCACCTGTAGCGACCACAGCAAAGTCATCGTTTATATCAGATGCGATTTCACGTATGTTTCACATCCAGTGGCACCTGATGAGGACAATAAGTACGTATGTTTGACTATAAAATGCAAGAACGTCGCACTCATGCTCGTAGGTGCCTACATTTCACCTTCGAGTCGATTTGACAACGCAAGACTAGGTGCAATTTTAACAGCGACACCTGGAACATGGGTTATTACTGGCGACTTCAAAGCTCATCATCCGCTATGGGGAACCCTTCCGCAATCCGTCCATGTGTCGATCTATGCAGACGATATATGCATTTGGTCATCAGGAGCGATGCGTCCCCAGGTGCGCGCCAGACTTCAAAAAGCAGCCACACTAAAGTCAGGTTGCCTTCGAGCGCGAGGTCCGGAGCTGTCCTCCGAGAAGTGCTCTATAGTCGCTTTCACGCGCAAAGCAATGAAACCGTACGTTATCAGAATTAATGGACAACCAATTGCCTACGAGAAGACGCACCGCTTTCTAGGAGTGATTGTAGAGCGAGACATTTCCTAGAATCCTTATATCTCCTTCCTACAAAGGAAATTAGTCATGAGAACCCACGTGCTCAGATTTCTTGCGGGAAAGTCATGGGGTGCGTCTATGAGTGCGATGCTCCAAGTCTATAACGGACTGTTCCTCGGTCTCCTGCACTATAGCTTACCTGTACTGGGTGGGACTGGTAAGACCAACCTCCGTGCCCTCCAGTCTGTACAAGCTCAAGCTCTGCAAATTTGCCTTGGTCTTCCCAGATGTGCATCCACGGCAGCAACAACAGCCATCGCGCATGACCACCCTATTAATACGTATCTTCAAGTCGACACTTTAAGGATGCATATCAGGCACTTCGCCCGACTTCCATCGCATCATCTCGCCTCCCTTCCTGCCGCTCGACCTCGTTCAGCGTTTAGCAAGATTATTGCCGCCAACCATGGAACTTTACCGTCAAACTTCACGCCTGCAGCACGACCATCTCTACCGCTGTGGTGCCTCCATCCACTCCAGGCTCTTCTTGTTATTCCCGGTATCAAAAAGAAAAGGGAGATCTCAACTTTCGCCCTCAAACAAAGCGTGCTTTCATTCCTACATGACAAGCACAGAGGACGCATCCACGTTTACACGGACGGTTCTGTCTCCTCTAAAAGTTCAGCTGGAGCAGTGGTGATTCCCGCAGAGTCTGTCACCCTCAAGTTCAAGACATCTCACATTACATCATCGACGGCTGCAGAACTCGAAGCTATCCGTGCTGCTCTGGAGTTTATTGTTCACAAGTCTTCACATTCATGGTCCATCTTATGCGACGCAAAGGCAGCTTTCCAGTGTCTGATGTCCCCTTTCAACGACGGATCAAATGTGCAACTAGTCGCAGACATCCGACTACTCCACCATCACGGAACCAACAAGGGACAAAACATCATATACCAGTGGATACCGGGTCACTGCGGAATATAGGGACATGACAGTGCGGATGACGCTGCCCGGTCGGCCCATGATGGTGCCCAGATTATACCCATACCGCTGTCAAGAACAGATGCAGCAACAAGTCTTCGCTCCCTCGCCCGCGAGCTTACGCAGAATCTGTGGAACACCAGTGAATTCACGAACGCACGTCTCCACAGATTGGATCCACGTCTGCAACTCCGCTTAGCACCAGGGTTACGACGAGCGGAAGCAACACTTCTGTGCCGCCTGTGACTCGGCGTGGCATTCACGAACTCCTATTCATTCCTCATTGGAATGGCCGACAGCCCTACTTGTGACACCTGCGGCTGCGAGGAGACGATTGAGCGCCTCCTTTGTGACTGTCCCCGTTACAAAATGCCAAGAAAAGTGCTCGTGACCGCGCTCGAAAAACTAGACAATCGCCCCTTCACAGAGGAAAAAGCTCTAGGACACTGGTCCAGACGGACTTCGGCAATCAAGGCCTTTAGGGCTTTGCTGAAGTTTTTAAGGACATGCGAATTGTGCGACCGCCTTTGAATGTTGTAGCGCGTAGTATCGCGTTACTGTGGGAATTTTCTGGTTTCCATTTTTTTCTCTTCTTCTTGTTTCTCCTTTCATTCCCTTTACCCCTTTCCCCAGCACAGGATAGCCAGCCGGTACTTACAGTGGCTAACGTCCCTGTCTTTCCTCCCCTATGTCTCCTCCTCCTCCTCCTTCAGCTCTTTATTTTTATTTTTGTCTATTGCGGTTTGTTTACGAACCATGCGTTTCTCCCCACTGCCAGCATTCACACTTAGCACTTCTCTTCGGCTGTTACAGTGAAGTAATGATAATACAAGACATTCATACATTCATACTTGGAATAATCTCGATTTGAACACATAAGCTTGTCTTTGCTTCTTTGTTCGAGGTGACTGAGGAGCCTATCGATTCTGTTCCATTGGTAACAGGCGCAAGCTGCGGCACGGCACAACATGCTCGACGTCTCAGACCCTGTCTGCAAAGAAGGCACCATGGCGGCATTCCACAAGTCCAAGCACTCGTCCACAGGTCGTATCAAGTGGCGACGGCTCTCGCGATCGCGACGTGGGCCTTGTCTGACGCGCCAAAGTTGACTTGCTTTCGGTAATAATGCGTTGCGCCTGGCGCTCAGTGCATAGCCCAGTGCGACCACCGAGAGTCCTCTTTGATTGCAGCTTTAAATAACAAAGATCAAGCACGCAAGATTCTCGCGCGCCACAGCTTCGCACCAGAACTCCAGCCGCGCACGCCAGCAGTTGAGGACCGCGTGCACACCGACGCTGACATTTTTTCAGAGCCACAGCGCCGGCGGTCTTCGCACGGCGCTCCGATACGCCACCCTCGTCGCGTGCCTCTTCGTCACGCCGAGTTGTACGCGGCGTCGAGTGAATAGTTTTGAGAACGATCACGCATTCTCAAGATTCTCTGGACAAACGGTTTCTCGTAACGCCTTTCCCAGATTTTCACCGTGGAACGTGCTCGCCAGGCTCTTCCCAAGAATGTTGCGGAATCATGCGCACTGCATCGGGCTATTATTCGGAATGGGAAAACGGACGCCAGCGGATGTCCAAAGAGGCAAGTGTCATACTACTTCGCGTTCATCCTCGAGGTTTCTCGCCTTCGTAAAAGTGTGCAGTGAAGGTGCTTCCACTTCGTCGGGCGCGTGGTTTCAACTTATTGCGGCAGGCTTAACGGCAGTGCCGTTAAGACCTATGCTGTGGGGACTAAATGGCTGCTGAGCACGAGGTCTCGGGTTCGATTCCAGGTTACGCCGGTCGCATATCGAAGGTGGCACTTGGATTTAGGTACAGATGAGGAAAAGGGAACGAGAGTTAATGATCCCCAGTCAGCCTCTAGAGTATGTGAAGGAGTACGTTTACCTAGGTCAATTACTCACACTAATTTCTCAGATCATGAGAAGGAAATTTACAGAAGAATAAAAATATGTTGGAGCGCATACAGCAGACATTGTCAGATGCAGTTTGGAAGCTTACAATTATCATTAAAGAGGAACATGTACAATCAACGCGTTCTACCAGTGCTGATAAGGGGCAGAAACTTGGATAAAGACAAAGAAGCTTGAAAATAGGTTAAGGACCGCGCAAGGATCTATAGAACGAAGAATGTTACGCGTAACGTTAAGAGACAGGAAGAGAGCGGTGTGGATCAGAGAGGAAACAGGGATAGCCGATGTTTTAATTGACATTAAGAGAAATAAATGGAGCTGGGCAGGTCATGTAATGAGTAGGGTTAGATAACCGGTGGACCATCAGGGTTAGAGAATGGGTGCCCGGAGAAGGGAAGCGCAGTCGAGGATGGCAGAAGACTAGATGGGGAAATGAAATTAAGAAATTAGCAGGCGCTAGTTGGAATCGGTTGGCGCAGGACAGGGGTAATGGGAGAACTGAAGGAGAGACCCTCGTCCTGCAGTGGACATAAAATATGATGCTGCTGCTGCTGCTGCTGATGATGATGATGATGAAAAAAAATCCTAGGAGAGCCAAAATTATTCCGCAGCCCTCGACTGCAGCGTTCCTCATAACCCACTGTGAAGTTTTGGGAAGTCCAGTGCCGCAATTTATATTTAATGCCCATAAGATCGAGAAGCCTTGCTCTAGCTGAGATACTTGTACGGGTTTGATTTGTAACATCGAGCTGATTATAGGTGGATAACAATTTTTCCTTTTTCTTCAAACTTCCTCCACATAGCTTATTTATGTGGAACTAATTTTCTATTGTCTTCGCACAAAGTCATTAGAACATGAGTCACGTCAAACTATGTCAATTTTCGCAATAACCACGTTGCTACTCTCGCGAAGCCATGTACAGCTAACGTCTCGCTTTCATCAGTTCTTTTTACATTGTTTTTGTTGGTGTGCAAGTATTATTGCAAAGACGTTGTTACGAGAATCAATATCGAGTGTATAAATTGTTTATTAGTATCCATACAAACGTTTTCTGCTTTCCTGAAAAAGGCGGTCGATTTCTTAGACTTCACTGACGATTAATAACGCGCTTCGCCTCTATTTTTTTTAACAATGACAATACGCTGTTTGGCCTGCACCAGCCTTTAATGAACTATCCACGACATTTCCTTTCAAACGTTGACGTAAAAAAGCGAATCCCTTGAGTAGCCAATCCCAAGAAGATTACGAGCGTTGTGCATAATGAAATTGCTTGCAAGAACCAGTAAAGAAACCCACATAGGCCAGCTCGAAGCAGCAGCAGCAGCCAGCATGGTACGCACACAAAGCAGTAATACAGACGAGCGAGAAAAGGAGAAGGCCACTCATTAAGCAAGAGTCTAAGATGAAATCGCAGCGTGCAGTTGAGTCTTCTATTTAATTTTGCACCCACTGAAAAAAGAATGCGAGGAGAGCTAGTAGCACTTCTCGAAAGACTTTAAAAAATTTAACGCTTCGTTATTCACTCAGCCTTCTTTTGCGTTTGCAGTGGCTGAGTTTACAAATCTTCATATCCTATTGTGTCCTGCAATTTTATTTCAGCTACAATAAGCTTGGCCTGAATGACGGAGCGACTCGCTGCGTGTGCTTCTTCTATAAATACGCTAATAAGTGGCAGATTGCATAAAATCCTTTCTTGCAAGGCTTTTGTTTTTCTTTATGTTATCTATTCATGGTCAAGCAGGTATCACTTTTTCCAAGAGGACGATGATAAATTAGCCGGCTCAATTAAAAGAAACACGTACATTTAGGTATAAGCAAAGAAGACAATAAAAATTGATTGTAAGGGTTGAGTTCTCGCCTTGTTGGTGCGACATCTTTTCTAGTGTTTAGCGCAGAAACAATTCAGATATAACGCACAAAAGGCGAGGCACACTCCAGCGATACCATTCTTGGGAGTATAGCGCTTGTGGGTGTTTGCCTCTTGTCCGTCGCTTATGGATTGTTTCTGCGCTAAACACTAGATAAAAAAAAAAGGATTTTCCAACTTAAGTACTGCGAGGAGCTGCGCATGCATTAGCCCAGATTGACGAATACGAATACTGACTCACGACTTGGTAATAATTGCACAACCCGTTATTTCCAGTAATATCACCATCGCTCAGTAGCCTACACCTCGGCATTCCCTCACCCATCACTCACTCTGACCCATCACTCACCGGCATTATTAATGTCCCACCGCGAAGGTAACTCAGCTAAACTTTTCCTTTATTCTTTTTTTTGCAAAACCACAAGTGCTGTCACGCATCTTGCTGTGATATCCAAGGCCCGCTTCTACACGTAATTCTTCCCTTCAGTTCTTTGGGTGGCAGAAGAGAAAGTGGCAGCTCGGGGTGCGGTCGAAGGATGGCAACAAGTACATCGTCAAGGCTGACCTGCTCTGTGCGTCCCTTGCTTCACGTTCGCTCTCGTCCCTCAGACCTCTCGACTGATTAGGGTTTCGACAAGCCCCTAGCGGAGTTCGTGAACTCGAGCTTTCCTTTCGCGTCTCAGTAGACATTCTGTAGAAATCCTTTTGAGACTGGGCTCGCCACCCTCACAGGTGCTTTCGTGCTCGACCATGGAGTGCCCTCGAATGTCGCTTAGCCGCTTGACTCGTGTTGCGAAAGCACAAAATGTGTGGCACGAAACGCCATGTACATGGCTCACGCTGCGAGCTCGCGCTGCTCTTATCGAGGAGTCTCATTCCATCTGCCTGTAGATGGAGACAGTACGAGAGAGAGAGAGAGAGAGAGAGAGAGAGAGAGAGAGAGAGAGAACTTTAATGAGCACCAGCAGTTCAGTCGGCTGGGCCTAGGCCTCCCACGATGGCACGTCGAGGTCTTGCCTCTTCGCCGCTTCGTAGGCCTGCTGGGTCGCCCACAGTTGGTCGTCGAGATGGGAGCTGCGCAAGGCGGCGTGCCATCTCGACGAGAGGGTCACGGGATTAAGGTCTCGATATTGATGTTTGCACGCCCATAGCATGTGGTGGAGTGTTGCTGATTCAGTTTTAGAGACTTTGCACGTCTGGCTCGGGTAGATGTCGGGGTATATGGTGTGATAGCGTGTGAGGGAGGGGTATGTATTCGTCTGTAACAGGTGACGGGTGGTTGCCTGTGCTCTGTTTAACTTGCGGTGAGGGGTGGGGAAGGTTCTTCTCGCGAAGTAAAATGACTTTACAAGGTCCTTGTATCTTGTAAGGCAGTCGTGTCCTGCGGGTGCACCTGCACCGTCTCCGGCACGGTTGACTAGTCCTCGTGCTACGGAGTGTGTAACCTCGTTGAGGTTGGTGAGGTGCGGGTGGACAACGCCGGCGTGTGCTGGGATCCAGACGAGGGTGATTTGATTTTCAGACGAATGCGGGGCTTGTTGTAAGATACGGAGTGATTGCTAAAGAAATACGACCCTTGATGTAGTTGTTGATTGCTGCGCAAGAATCGCTCAGTATGGTGTGACAGGCTGGGTCAAGAGTGGCCAGGGCGATGGCCACTTCCTCGGCCGTCTCGGCATTTTGGGTAACGATGCTGGCAGCATGTCGGAGCAAGCCGTCTGCTGTGGTAACCGCCGCAAAGCGCCGTCCATCTCGGTACTCAGCTGCGTCGACGAAGGTGACGCCCGCGGTGTTGGCATGAGCTTTGATGAGGGAGGTAGCTCGTGCCTCCATATATTATTGGAGACTTCTATACCGCCCCCTCTGCTGTTCAGTTGCACGCATACGCCTCAATATAAAGAATGCCGACTAATGAAGACGGAAACACAGACCCATTATTTCACGTCATAATATTATTTCCCGTCCAGACGTAGGCCGGTATTACTGTGCACGTACAGCGCTAGTGTGCCTGTGTGCCGGTGTGGTTAATAGGACAACGTGAATTTCAATGCCCCATCCGTCACGTTCAACCTGCTGGCGCCCGGCTCTCGCGATCGTTCGCAATAGCTCCTTATAAGTGCAGCCCACTTTCTTTCTTTTGTCTCAATACTAATAAGGATACGCAGCAACGAAGCTGCTTACTCGAGGTAAAGCAAGCTCTGCATACGCCTTCATGCGACATGCAGCTTCACGAAGCGTACTTTGGTTGGTTGTTAGAACGGCGGCGGCTGCAGTCGCAATAGGGAACGAGACGATTGCAATGGTGTCGGGGCAATGGCAAACAGAATTTAAGAACGAATTCACCGTTGCGAATAAGGCCTCCGACGAGTTAAATAATGTAGTGACTATAGCAAAAGAAAAAAAAATGATGAAAGATACAGGATGGCTTACGAAATGACAATAACATGTGCGAGGAAAAGGTCGCTAAGCAACTTTTTTAGAAACCCACGCAGTTTGAAGCTCTAGTTACGTCTCCGTCCGCCTCTGATATGGGGATATTCAGGAAATTTGATACCGTGCACTTTCGGCGCGCGTACGCTCATTCTTTTCTTTGAGGACGACCCGATCGATGGAGAATTGTGGGACATTTTGATCCGCACGCGCTTGTGTGCGACAAAGAAATCTAAGCTATGGTGGCCATGTTCTGGCGTGCGCGCTATTCTGCCAGTTTTCATTTTAAGCATGAAATGCTTTTAGCTCCCGTTCTGGGCGACCTTCGAGATAATTCGAGCCGAAATCCTGAGCCGTTATCCGGGCACTCAAGACGAAAATAGAACGGGAACATCTGGGCATCGTTGCGAGAACAAAACGAGATCATCCGGGCAACCAGTCAAAACTTAAGAAAATGCGGTCTGTGGCCCCCAATCCTTTGTACAGGACAACATTACATACGCTAGTTACTGCCCAAACAAGTTACAAAAAAATATTGCTTCCGAGTTATTCGTAACATTGGTTCGCAATATCACTCCAGCTGTAACTTCTAGTACGGTGAAGTTTTATTTGTCGTTTCCAACAGCGAGGCTTAAAAGGCAGATAAAGGGCACTATACAGGTTGTCCCCCATAACTTGAGCCAAACTTTTCAAAATGAAAGGCACTCCCGACGCCAGTTAAACCGAATGCATATTGCTGGCACTGGCCTAGAGTTACTCAGGCTAGTTTTTATTTTCCCCTTAATTAACGGATTAGTTATGTGTAATTAATCAACTTTTTAAGTATTGGCTGCAGACCCCAAGTGTGATACGAAAAGTTGCACACACCTTGAGAAACCTCTTAATAAATTGTTTTCAACTCGGTGTATCTCACGTGGTCCTTTTTTCAGGGTTTCAAAGAAAGCCCGCGAAAGAAAAAAATATCACTGTTATGTTCCTCCCAAGCGTGCAATGGATGAACAAGGTCGGCTGCAGCGAGACTTGTCTGCGACAGGGCGTTATGTCTGGTGTAGGTATCTGGACATGGGGTTTTTATCACATGACGGCGCAAATGCGTACTGCTGGCCAAGCGGTGCCGAAGTGAGAAAGCATGGATAAAGCGTCTGAAGAGACGAAAGAGAAAAGACGAGAGCAGCATTTTGATTCTGCTCGAAAGAAGGAAAGGGCGAAGCGCGTGGGAACGATGGAAGGCGATGATGGCTGCTACAATTTTGCCTTTCTGCACAAATGACCTTATAGTAGTTTTCGAATTGAACGATAATGCTACAACTTTAAACCTTAGGGCTCGAATAACAACTGATAAATCACACGGGGAGAAAACTAACTGATGGTAAAAAAAAGGCCTTGGCTATATTCAAGGAAGATTACGCATGTCTTTTTCAGACGATGACTCTTTTCGCAGTGGCCCCATCTGCTCTCCTTCTCACACTTACTGTCTCCCAGACGTTCTTTTTTGATCGCGCACCCCGCACGTGCGCATCGCTTCGTGGTCACAGTATCGAGTGGCTGCGTCTGGCTTCACACTTGCGCACCGTGACCGGCACGTCAGTCCCTGAGAGAGTGCACCCGCAGGCTGTTACAGTTTACCGGATGTAGATCATACCTTATGCACCTCGTCTGAACCAATCCCAGTGAACTGCAATACATCCAGTGCCCTTGAGGCACCCATATTCCTCCTTGTTCTGCGCAGAAACGCTATTTGGCTGTGACCAACGTTGAGCAGCAGATATGGCTCACTCCAATGAGGAAAGAGCGGGTATGGTTTTAGTTCTAGGTGCGTCAAGTGGACATAGAAGGCGCGCAGTTGAGCTATTTCAACGCTGGCATCCAGGTACACGTCGGAGCTCAATGACGATTGTGCGTGCATATGAAACGCTGAGACAGACTCGGACTTTTACAAAGAAAAGACATAAATCTTCAATCCTGAGTGAGGACGTGGAGACAGATATTCTGTCAAAATGTTCTTCAGACCCACATGTAGGTGTTTGTAGTGTGGGTGCTGAAGCTGGAGTGTCAAAGTCTTCAGTGTGGAGAGTATTTAAGAGGTAACTTTATCCGTACCACGTGCAGCTGCACCAGTTATTAGAGCCCCGCGATTTCCAGAATCGAAAGGGCTTTGCAAGCTGGATTATAACCAAGACAGAAAATGACCCAGGCTTTGTTAACAAAATACTGTGGACCGATGAAGCTACCTTCTCACGGAATGCCCAAGTGAACATCCACAACCCTCACTATTGGAGCGACGTAAACCCTCATTAGGTTTTGAAGACACATCGCCAATATCAGTGGTCGGTTAATGTGTGGGGTGGAATTTCCGGTGGCACTATCATTGGCCCCGTGTTTTTTGATAACATGCTAATACGTCCACGACATTCCTGAAGGGGCGCTTGAGGATTTTCTTTGTGAAGTTCCATTGGCTAGGATCAAGGATATTTGGTATCAGCATGATGGTGCTCCCCACGCACGGCAGCAGCAAAGCTTCCAAATGGCTGCATGATGTATTCCTGCAGCAGTGGATTGGACGGCATGGGCCCATTGCTTGGCTGGCACGGTGACCAGATTTATCTTCCGTCGATTTCTTTCTCTGCAGGGCTACGTCAAAGATCAAATATGCCGGGCACCAACCTCAGGGAACCTAAAAGAAAAAATAAGACAAGTCTTCAACTCCATCCGTGATAAGAGAAGCCCAAAGTATCGCACAGCTGACGAGACTCCAGCAGACCAAAATGGGAAGGGAACTGCTAATAAGGCTAGGCTTCGCGGAATCAATCAAAGAAACCCAAAGAATGGAGGGGATTCCTGATGAATATCGGAAAACATACACTGTTAGCCCCCTACCCAAAAACATAGACCCAAAACTCCGCACGGCGCGAAGGGACGCAAGGGCGAAATACGTCGAAAAGTACCTCCCACATAAAACACAACAGTATACACAGATGCTGCAGTATACGTCAACCAAAGAGGAAGAAACATAATAAAGAGAGCTGCAATAGTAATAAGCCCGGACTACAAAGAGATCAGCAGCGCGTCAATGAAGGACTGCTCGGTAGCGGAAGCTGAGGAAATAGCCGTACCTCTAGCGGCAGTGGAGGGCTACCGATCCGAAAGGTCCTTAACAATACTCACCGACTCGCAAGCTACGTGTCGGAATTACATGAACGGCAGAATAGGACGCAGAGCGGTTCACATCCTCCGCCCCTGCAGGGCTAACAACAAAGTCCGGCATACAATTTTCTGGGTACCGGGACACGCTGGAATAGAAGGGAACCTAAGAGCGGACAAGGCAGCTCGAGAGCACACAAACCGAGCGGCCACAAGCACCGACCCTGAGGAACCCTTACCAGTCGACCCAAGCTACCCTGACATTCTGAATTACTATAAGGGGGTCCGAATCAAATACCCACCACCCCACAACAGCCTAAATCAGCATGAAGCAACCTCTTTGAGGCGGCTGCAAAGAGGAACGTACCCAAAGCTAAACACACTAAGCAAGATGTTTCTCATCCAGTATAGAGACATTTGCCCCTGGTGCGGCGCCAAGCCCACCTTATATCACATTACATGGGGAGGCGTTCATAATCAACAATTCCTTCAAATAAAAGACCCGAGTGCGGAGCAGTGGGAGAGGGTGCTCTCCAGCAGCGACCCGAAAGTCCAGCATGGACTAGTAAGGCAGGCTCACCTAGTAGCCACCCTCAGTGGTGCCCTGGAATAGGGGCGTCGACCCTGCGCAGATGGGGAAGAACACCGTGAAGACGGCCGACCACATCTGCCACCGCTAATTTCTAACGAATTAGAGCAAATAAAGTTTTTGCTCCTCCTCCTCCTCCTACCATGATAAGGAACGCCACGGAAAATGTGCCTATGAGATGCCAAATGTGCATTGCAGCAGATGGTGACCTCTTCGAACACGCATAATAATCAAAGGGCGCTGTTTGGATTGAAGGTCACTGGAACACCATCCAGCCCCTAACGCTGCCTCCCCACCCGACCCCATCACACTCCGGCGGCAGGCTGCCGGCTCTTACCAATTTCAAGCATAAAAAAATAAAGCTATGTCTTTGTTCTCTTTCGTCTCAGACGCTTTATCGCTTCGGCACCGCTCGGCCTGCAGCGCGCATTTGCGCCGTCATGCGATAAAAGCCGCATGCCAGATACCTACACCAGACATAACGCCCTGTCGCAGGCCAATCTCACTGCAGCCGACCTTTTTCATCCATCGCACGCTTGAGGCAGCACAATAACAGTGCTCAATAACCCGGTCACGTGGTATTTTTTTTTCATATTTCACGGGCTTTCTTTTGAACGCGGAAGGAGGGAACACGTTGAGAGGTTTCTCAAGGTGCTCTACAACATTGCGTATCACACTTGGGGTCTGCAGCCAATTCAGTTCCGCAGTTCAGTTCTGCAGTTCTGCAGTTCCGCTGTATGTATAACTGGTGAATGTTTTCTCTTTATTGACTACAACTATTGTATGTGTGTCTGATTTCTGTACCACTCGTGTGCTACTGCTTGTAGGGGTTTTCTGGACATAGTCAAGCTGCTCATTCAGCTTTTTTGCCAGAAAACCCTCCAGTTGAACCTGGACATAAACTTACTTACTTACTTACTTAAAAAGTTGATTAATTAAACATAACTAATCCGTTTGTTAAGGGAAAAATAATAAATAGCCTGAGTAACTCTAGGCCAGTGCCAACATTATCATTACCAACTCGCGCCCGGAGTGCCTTTCATTTTTAAAGCTTTGGCTCAAGTTATGTAGGACAACCTGCATACTTGATTGTCATCTTTTGCCGCTGCGACAGGGTTGCCTGTGGTCTTTTCAGCGCCAGCGCTCCGTGAGTTCCGCGGCGCATCCGGCGCGCCGCGAGTGGCTGTTTGGCCGCGACGTTGTAATTAGGTTCTGTCTGTGTCAGGAAACTATTGCGTCCATATGGACCTGTGCGCAGTACGACGTAGTGTGGTGTGCTGGAGTGTGCCGCTGCGAACACGCACTACACCCATTTTAGGATTATGGCTCGTGTCATCTCCAACCAGCCTGCTTTGCCGGTAGCCATTTCATGCTTACATCTACTCTCGATTACGAGAAAGCCAGCCTTATTTCCTCCGTTGCAAAAACTTTGGATTAGAAGTATGTGCCTTCAGCGCGGCTCTCAATATGCGTAATGCCTCGCCTCGTCAACTTTATCCGTCGGGGTCCTTCACGTACGAACGTCGAGGCCCCGGGTTTGAGCGAGCAGTCCGGCAAGGACGGGCGTCACGCAGGCCCTTTAAGAAGGAGAAAAAGACGACCTCATTTTCTAAATGCGCGCCACGAAATCGGAGATGTCGCAGCTCTCGAACTATGAGTCAGAGAGACGTCAGGCAAGACAGGATATTCGAAAAATACTGGCCCCAATCGTTGGAACAAAATTTTTTGTCTTAGTCACTAAACGCAGCTTGACTTTCGCATACGCCGAAGTAGAATTGATAAAATGAACATAAGACTATTGACAATAATGCCATTTGGTTGAGTACGCTTTGAATGTCCTTATTCAAAATGTTAATTAAATTTTCATAACCCATAGTGGGCTTGAGCTCACGCTGACAAAGGACGACGCAATAAATGTGTTTCGCATCGTACCACTGAGTGCATCACTGTGATGCATGCTGAGTACGAAATGGCACACGCACTCTTATTGTGGAGAGCATTAAAGCCTTTAGGTTACAACAAAGGTCCACTTTCGAAGTTTTGTTTAAGATATTTTTTGTTCCTTTTCTGTTCTCTCGAAGTTTTCAACTCTTCTGCTTAGATCTCCACGATCTAACCACAAAGGCGACGTCATTTGGGTATTTGTGTACAGAGAAGGTCAACTGTGAGAGAGAACTACAACTCTAATCCATCGATCTGCGCCGCAAACAGGGCCTGCAAACTTGCGCATAGAGCGAGAACTGGCGGCTCAGACGCGGCGGGAGCTCAAATGAAGCGGCCCACTTCAAATAAAAGAAAACAAGCAAAGGAAACAAAAAAAGAAAAAAAAAGAACCGGGGCACAAGAGCGCGGTTAACCGCCGGCCCCGACCCCAAAACCGGAGCTCGCGGTCGAACTTCAGCTCCGTAAGGCAAGCAGCCTTCGTCGCGACGGCGTGAGCTCTGATTGACGCAGTGCAGAGCGGAGAGAGAAACTGTAGTTGCGGGAGGTTTGTCATTCTTTTGCTGCTCATTGTCCCTTGTGTCCGTGTGCCTTTGCGACCTTTAAACTCACGCCCCATTCTCTTCCCACTACCCTCCTCGCTTTTGGTTCTTGCCGTGCTCTGTTTGAACGAATCGATAACATTTTGCTGAGCTCTTATATTCGGCAGTCACAGACGACACAGGGCCCGACATTCCTTGATGGGTAGCCGTGTCGTCAGTTATACAAAGTCGGCTAAACGTAAAAATGAAGAAATACCGCCGGTGAAATGTCGTATATTATATCTTTGTTATCTCTTTCTACATTTGCACTTTATATTCGTTTTCGCGTGTTTCCGTTTGTGCTCCCGTAGATCACGAGCGTGTATTCCCAACTGCTAAACTGCAAGTATTGCAACTGCGGCGGCAAAATAGACGTCAATAGCTTTCCCGCGCGAAGTGTACAAACAACGTCTAAATGATCGCAGACGCATTCGCGGTAGCTTAAAGGAGGCATCGTATAAGCGCTTTCCAAGCAAGAGCAAGGCCGCTTATAAAGTCGCCTATTTTACTCGCGGATCAGAACCATATCGTTCTGGCAGCACGTCTGGCAACTCTGAGGATTTGCCCTTCGAGCGAAAGTCTCCCAATTCACCCTCCACACACCCGACGTCTTAGCCTTCGGAGATGCATCAGTATCGTCTCGTTCGGAAAGACTTCTCTGATGCCTGAGGCTGGCAGACGCGACTGTAAGCTGTTTGGTGTACCTCCCGTCCATATGCGACTCATCAATTCCCGCTAAGCGCTGATAGTGTTTCTTTTTCTCATTTTTTTTAGACTACTTGTAAGTGCTGTTCAATATCTCCCAAAGTATATCGTGTATCTAGCCCCGTTCATGACCGCATGCGTACGGGAGACTCCAATACCACGATATTAGAGCCAATGAGAATTATTATGTTGGGTCACCTCTTGCGATCAGCGAAACCCGTATATCGCGGACAATTCAAGCATGTTTTCAGGCACGTAGGATCCTCTGGGCTGCAATTCTCCGATATAAGCTGGCCTGACAGCCCGCAGGGTTATCTGATTGAGCTAGCTTGGATACTCAGTTGCCACAGTCAACTGTTCGTCAAAGTTCGAATCCTCGCGTTCTTCTTCTTTTTTTTTTCTGAAGGTCGGAAACTGGAATTCACTTCCTCCAGTACACTACATCTCCTGGCTTGGAGTGGCGCCCGACACCAGCAAAAATGCGGACAGCAAGTGGGGCTATGCTAATCCAGGTACAACTAAATTAGGAAGACCCACTAAGCTTCAACAAAGACACTCCCTCACCAGAACAGCATTAGCCTCCCTGGTGCAGTATTCGGCCACTACCTCCCAAATGACTCATTCGATTAACCAATGGCTCTCAATCCCCAGCCGCTGCGGAGAAACTGACCAAAGCTGCGGTGAGACCTGTAACGCAGCAGCGGGTGCTAAGAATCTCTGGACCCGGACAGGCCGTCAATGGAAACTGACCCTAGCAGTGTTTAACACCCGAACCCTCTCGAGTGAAGCTAGCCTAGCAGGACTGTTTGAGGAACTATCAGGCATTGTTTGGGATATCATTGGCCTTAGTGAGGTTAGAAGAACTGGTGAGGCTTGTACAGAGCTGACTAACGACCATGTCCTCTGCTATAGAGGACTACCAGATAAGAAGCAGTTCGGAGTAGGATGTCTAATCCATAAGGACATAGCGGGCAAAATTGACGAATTCTACACCATTAATAAGCTGGTAGCAGTAGTCGTAATAAAGCTGAATAGAACAGAGAGAGACAAAAAGAAGGCAAGGATGTTAACCAGTCAATAGTGCGGTTGGCTACCCTGCGCTGGGGGAAGGTTGTAGGGAAATAGAAAAAAGGCAGAGAAAGAGAGAGACGGGGGCAGAGAGACGCCCACGAACAGCACTGCAGAATCAAAGGCGCTCTTACGTAGGTTTGTACTACCGTGAAGCTGAATAGGAGGTATAGAATAAAGGTAGTACAAATCTACGCTCCATCCTCCAGTCATGATGATGAAGAAATAGAACAGCTTATTAAGATGTTATATTAGCGACGCAAAAAGTTCCAACTCAGTATACTGTAATCGTGGTCGATTTTAATGCAAAAGTGGGGAAAAAGCAGGCTGGGGAACAAGCAATTGGCAACTATGGCGTCGATTCTAGGAAGGCTAGAGGAGAGATGCTGGTAAAATTTGCGGAAAGGAATAAGCTGCGAATAATGAACACCTGCTTCAGGAAGCGTAGCAACAGAAAGTGGCCCCGGAAAAACCCTAATTGTAAAACAAGAAATGAAATTGATTTCATACTTTCTGCCGATCCCAGCATAATGCAGGATGCAGAAGTGTTAGGTACGGTGAAGTGCAGTGATCATAGGTTAGTGAGAGCTAAGATTCGCCTCAGTTTGAAGAGAAAAAGAGTAAAGTTGGTCAAGAAGAAACAGGCCATCCTAGACTCAGTAAGGGTAAAAGCAGACCAATTCAAGTTAGCACTTGCAATCAAATATGCAGCCTTGGAACAGAGAGATGAAGATGACATAGAGGCCATGAATGAAACCGTAACTAGGCTGGCTTCAGAAGCAGCAATTGAAGTGGGAGGTAAGGCCCCAAGGCAACCAGTAAGTAAGCTCTCCCATGTTACAAAGTACCTAATAAATAAACGACAAAACGTGAAACTGTCCAACTCAAGAGATTAGACAGAATTAGCGGAACTGTCAAAACTAATAAACATGGAGAAAATAAGGGATATTCGAAATTATAACGTGAGAAAGACTTAGGAAGCAGTAAAAAATGGGCGCAGTCTGAAATCAGTAAGAAAAAAACTTGGCATAGGACAAACCAAGATATATGCACTGAAAGATAAGCAGGGTAATATCATCAGGAGTCTCGAAGATATTGTAAAAGAAGCGGAAGGATTCTATACTGACCTGTGCAATACCCAGAGGAGTCAGGATACCTGCATTAGAAACAGTAATGAACAAGGATACACAAACTCCTAGCGATGAGCAGAAAAGGCCTTTGCAACATATCCAACGGCAGAGGAAGAGCGGCAGGAGAAGATGGAATAACAGTCGACTTAAGCAAAGATGGAGGAGACATAATGCTTCAAAAACTAGTGGCCCTTTATACGAACGGTCTATCGACTTCAAGGTTCCAGAGAACTGGAAGAATGCCAACATTATACTAATACACAAAAAGGGAGACGTTAAAGAATTGAAAAATTGTAGGCCCATTAGCTTACTTCCAGTATTATATAAAATATTCACCTAGATATTCTACAATAGAATAAGGACAGCACTGGACTTAAGTCAACCAAGAGAACAGGCAGGTTTCAGGAAGGGATACTCTACAATAGAACACATCCGTGTCATCAATCAGGTAATCGAGAAATCCGCAGAGTACAATCAGCCTCTCTATATGGCTTTCATAGATTACGAAAAAGCATTTGATTCAGTAGAGATAGCAGCATTCCCAGAGGCATTACGTAATCAAGGAGTACAGGACGCTTACGTAAATATCTTGGAAAGTATCTATAGAGCGATTCCACAGCTGCCTTAATTCTACACAAGAAAAGTAAGGAGATACTTATAAAGAAAGGGGTCAGACCAAGAGACACAATATCTCCAATGCTATTCACTGCGTGCTTGGAAGTAGTGAAGCTATTAAACTGGAAAGGCTTAGGACTAAGGATCAACGGCCAACATCCCAGCGACCTTAGAATTGCAGCTGACATTCTCCTGTTCAGCAACACTGGGGACGAGTTACAAGTGATTGAGGACCTTAACAGAGAGCGTGTAAGAGTGGAGTTGAAGATTAATATGCAGAAGACAATGATAATGATGAATAGCCGGGCAAGGGAACAAGATTTCAGGATCGCCAGTCACCCGCTAGAGTCTGTGAAGGAGTACGTTTACCTAGGTTGAATGCTCACAGGGGACCCTGATTATGAGAACAAAATTTACAGAAGAATAAAAATGGGGGGAGCGCATTCAGCAGACATTGTCAGATCCTGACTGGAAGCTTACTATTATCATTTTAAAAAAAGGTCTACAATCAATGCATCCTACCGGTGCTGACAGAAAAGCTCGAAAACAAGTCAAGGACCGCGCAAGGAGCGATGGAACGAAGAATGTTAGGCGCAACGTTAAGAGGAAGCTTTAGCTCGGGCCCAACTCCGACGCGGCCTATTCAAATACATGTAAAACGCAAAAAAGTTTTTATGAGATAACCCCTGGACCGATTTTGATGAAATTTGTTGCATTTGAAAGAAAAAGTTAACTTCTAGTGACTGTTGAAGCGGAATTTCGATTTAGGGCTTGAATTTTCCTAAAACGATTTTGAAATATTTGACCGTTTGAAAAAAATAGAAGCACGAAGTTTACAAATTGATACCTATGCATCAAGCACTGATATCGCGGTTCTGTAAACGGCATTCATTAGATCATTCAAAGCGGACAAATTCAATATGTCATTTTACATCTTACATGAATTTGTTACGTTGGTTACAACGGTTTTACAAAAGTTGTATTTACCTATGATTAAATTTTTTATATTCATGTGTAACATATCAATTTTGTCCGCTATGGATGTACTTTTAGATGCAATTCACAGAATTGTATTATACTCTTTAGTGGTTGAGTTACAGAGTTGTAAACTTGATAGTTTCGTTTTTTGAAAATTTTTTATTTTCGCCAATTTTTAATAAAAAATTGCCGACCTAACTCAAAAATTCGAAACCAACAGTCACTAGATTTTAAGTTTTTCTTTTAAATGCAACAAACCTCGTCAAATTTGGTGCAGTGGTTGCCGAGAAAAACGAATTCTCCTTTTACATGTATTTAGATAGGAGCACTCGAGCTAAAGCTTCCTCTTAAGAGACAGGAATAGAACGGTGTGTATCAGACAGCAAACGGGGATAGCCGATATTCTAATTGACATTAAGAGAAAGACATGGAGCGGGGCAGGTCATGTAATGCGTAGGTTAGGTAACAGGTGGACCATTATCGTTATAGAAGGGGTGCAAGAGAAGGGAAGCGCAGTCGAGGACGGCAGAAGGCTAGGTGGGGTGATGAAATTAAGAAATTCGCAGGCGCTGGTTGGAATCGGTTGGCGCAGGGCAGAGGCAATTGGATATCGCAGGGAGAGGCCTTTGTCCTGCAGTAAACATAAAATAGGCTGATGATGATGAATTGTGCTCTGAGTGTCTGACCCGGGTCTACTGGGTTGCTTACCAGAAGCCTATCACCCCCGCACGTGACAGAGCTGTACATGTGAGAATTTCTCAGTAGCAGAGATGGACATTTGTCGAGCAAAATGATCTGAATCGAGGGAATCGAGCCGCATAGCTCCTCGATTATTCTTATTCGACTCTAACAGCCTTGATGCCTTGACATAGCATACGAGGGTTGATTGTGCAGTCTCTTTGCCTGAGATCGCGTATTACCTGTCGCTTGCTCTTGAAAGGATGTTCTATATGTGCCTCCATCACCGTCAGGGAGAGCAGCTGACACTCCCAGGCTCAAGTTTCATTCATGTACAAAAATACCCAAAAAGTGGACGGTAGTACCGCTGCCACCACCTCAGCACAATCGGTAGAGCATCGCAGGCATAATACAGAGGTATGCTTTCCTTTGATTCTTCAGTCTGTTAATTTCAATTGAGCGGTGCATTGTCACGTGTAGTGAGCTTAGTGCAGGTGCCACTGGTCACGTTCCGATTCTGACCGACTCTGCAATCATCAATCGAAACGAAATATAGATGGACCAGTATAAAAAGAAATCCAAAACGTGCCGCGGATTACTTATCGGAGCGAACTTTGTGCTTCGCCGAGAGTCTATGCATGTTTACATATTCTTCATCGACAGAAACCTTCTCGTGACTTTACGGTCATAGGCACAACGCCGCTAAACCAACACGGCGAGAGACAGAGCTGAACGGCTGACGCGTACTCGTTGCGGTAAAACTTGTTGCAGTAGAAATCATTGCAGGCTCATTTCTTAAAATTTATTAATAGGGTACAAGGTGCGCCTTTCTGCAATTGGGAGAAAAAAACAGCATACGGGGGCTCCCTGGGTTTTCTCGATGATGATTGCTGTAAGCCCATAAGCAAAAACAAATGAATACTAACCCAGCGAGCGGCGCCGTTTGCCTCGCGTATCGCAAGAGTCTTCGTTGCATCAGCGAAAGTCGCACAAGTCTAAAGAGCAAGCCTAGCGGTTTGCAGTCGCGCGGATGATACAGACGTCAGACATAATCCGGGGCTGCTCAGGAAACGCTTAGCTAACCATCGGGCGGATTGTGAAAATTACGCGTTCGTGCGGCTGGGTGCGTATGCAGATGAGGCGCCAAAGCCGGAACAAGAAAAGAAGAAAATTGCGAAATGAAATTCTACTTGCGTGTGCGCAAACAGGAAGGCAGTGCGTGGGCATATTTTTGGTGCTTTAGCAGCGACGGTACTGGCCGCAAATTATTCCTCGAAAAAAAAAATACATAAAAAATAAAGGCAGAAAAAGCTGTCTTTGCTGTACTGTCGATCACTGCAAAACGAAGCAAAGAAAACTGGTATCGTCCAAACGATACGCTTAAATACGGCGGAGATCACGCCAACATATACACGCCCTTCCACAAAAGCCTTTCACGTGCCTGCAGTGGATGGTAGAGTAATCTGCGCACACAGTTATTACTCGAGCCAAAATATGATCCGAGCAGGCCCTTTTTACCGCTTTTCTTATATTTTCATTCAAATCGCGCCGACATATCTGCCTCCGACGGGCGGGAATCCAGGTGAAGCAAAATAATTACCGACGAAAAGCGAAAGACAAAGACGCGGCCGCGACAACGCGAAATGAAATGGCGGGGGAGGCTCCCGGACGGGCAGTGGCCGCCGCGTTTCGCTCAAAACAGCATCATTAAGATAAGGCCAGATTAATGGCGCTTTCGCGGCGCGCCTGGTCGTTCGTGATTTATCCGCGAATTCTTAGACGGCCGCGCGGCGGCGCGCTCCTTCCCCAATAGCGAGCATCTGTCATGCCGACTCGAACCGCGTGCACTTCGGCACCTGGGGCCGCCGGGGGACCCGTTCCGCGCCGCTGAGCGAGCGAGATTGCGCTTGCGCAAGAGCAACCGGCGCTGATAGGGCGCGCACTGGGGTGACGGTCATTCATAACGCGGCCGTGCGTTCGATTAGGGATATGCGCCCGCGCGCGGTTACGAGCTCGCTTTGCGTCACGACGCTCGCGTTCGGCGCAAAATAAAAGGCAGGAACGGTGCACGTGAAACCCAAGAAAAAAGAAACCGGAGCCTCGATCCACAGCTATTATGACGCGCCCTTCGTTTTCCTAATGTGAGCAATCGAAGAGGTTTTACAGCCGGACCGTACATGCGAGTTATGCCATCGCGTGGCATCAGATTAAGCTTTTCATGCCAACCGGAGTTCCCTACTGTCCACCGAGATAGTAGTACGAGACGAATGTTCGCGCATTCCGTCAATACGGCCGTCGCGACCGGAGGCCTAAGCCGTGGATTTGAAATCTCAAGTACAAGATGCGCACAAAGTGCTTAGCTGTTTCGTCGTCTGCTCCCGTCTTGCTCCTGAAGACCGATATCGACGTTGCCGTCTGAGAAGGCGATATCACAAGAGGGGCCGAATCGAAGCTCAAGTTTTAAGAGTACCACTTTTCGTGAGTCGAGCACTGTATATAATTTGTTGCAGGATATTAGAAATTACCTAGTGTTAGCACTGACTGCGTAAATAAAAACAAATGCGGTAGAGCGCACGTATTTATCCGATTTAATTTTCAGTTCTTTCGTAGATGCAGACAAACCGCACGTAGTTGCATAGGGGACCGGCGGAAAGTCTGAGAAAGCCTGCCGTAGCACTTCCCCCTCCCCACGGTCACCCCTACTTGCTTTCCCCGCTTACACACAGCTTAACATGGACTAAAGGAAAATGTGTGGACAGATGTCGGTGAAAAATTTATGGTGACAAGATATACCAGAAATGAACAGATTAGAGGTTAAAAATATGTAAATGGTTTACAAAAAATAAAATCATCTCAATTAAGACTCAGACATACACAACTTTTTACTGCAAAGAAAATTAGAAATTTGAGGAACAGACGCGACAGATGTATGACACAAGAAGCAGTCAACATGGCGTGAAGTTAGCTTTCGGTTGTTAAGAAATGTGTTTGTTTGCATTTTCGTTTAAAAAGCTGGTTAGATGCGCTTTCATCAATTAACGGAATTACCTAATATAACGGAATTATATTAATAATGATTAGTTGTTCATCTTTTCAAAACGTGACGCTGTATGGGAGCGAAATAACACTGCTTCAGTGAGTCTTGAAGATCTTTTTGTAATATATGTGTGTGGCCTGTGTTAGTTTTCATCATGGTCCCCTATACAAGAAAGCGATAATGAATGCTATAGATTTTTCGACACTAGGACGTTGTTTCTTATTATCTTACAATATTTTCTTTTACTATTGGTACAATGCTATGCGAAAAGAAGTAGCTGTCACCATAACAGAATGAACACATTTTTTTTCTGTTATTTTCTTTTCAATAAAAAAAACAGTACGAATGTGCCATAGTGTAGTAAACTTACTTTTCAAGCATACCGATAATAATTGACATAAGCATTGTACGAATAGCTTGGGAGATGTTGCTCCGTAGGTAGTTGATGCGCACAAAGCAGTCTAAGTATTCGTGAAAGAAAACACCAAATAATTGTGCGAAGCAAAGCGCCAATAGGTCGTCTCTCAACACTCATAGTGTTTTCGCTTTCGACTATCTTACTATCGGTTCGAAATGCAAGTGTTTTGTTTTCGTAACGTTGCACCGTACAACCTACTTGCCCTCAGCCAAGCAGGTTACTTTTCGAAAGAAAGGTTAGCCTGCGATTGAAGAACGTCAAAATCAGCCTCTGGAGAAAAAAATTGTTGGTGTCGCCAGCATAGAAAATAGTGCCAGGTGTTAAGTGCCATATCTACAGCGTCGTTAATGTACACATAATAAATAGTGGAGGGCCAAGGATGGTTTATTGTAGAAGTCGGCATAGAATTCGACACATGTTAGATTTGGCATTGCTGATACGCGCTTTTCCGAGTAGCTCTTAACTTCGTCTAAGCTGTTCCCCTAACTAATCCCCCACCCGAATAGCTTGAGCGATAAACTATCACGTTTCATTTTTTTTTTTTTGTAGAACCGAATGTTTTAAAACTGAGAAATAACCCTAGAAACCGGCTGAAACCGACTGATCGCATCTTTACTCTTTGCAGTCGCAATCGAAAAGCGCACCGCAATGTGGCTTCAAGCGACAACAGCGAACGCCTATAGTAAGTAACTTATTTTCGAAGTTGTCTGTTACTTTATCTTTTATGTCGAGTAAAGCCATTTCTGTATAGTTTTCTCTTGGAAACCGTACTGAGTTTTTAAGACGGTGTTTTTTTTTTTTTCTGAAATGAATTTGTCCGTCGCCACTTATTGACTTCCTCCATAACTTTTGAAAATACTGTTCAAACATTTATTCGTCTGAAATTATAACGTCATTTTACCACCTCTCTTGAAGATGACTGATACCCTTGCGATCTTCAGTTGGACGCATGTCACATTGCTTTTTACTTATAGATTAGCTTAGTACCCGCAAGCACCATCACGAGCCAATTTTCCGCTACTGCGTCCCCCAACCGCGCACTGTTATCGCCTTAATCTCCGCTAGTACAGCAGCGATGGGTAACTTCGGCGACACAATAATGTTTCACTATTGGAAAGCGGCTGATCGCATCCTTACGCTTTGCACTCGCAATCGGAAAACGCACCGCAATGACATACAGCTTCAAGCGGCAACAGCGAAAGCGCGCAATCCGGACACTTAATACTCTGATAGCTGTAAGGATTCTCCACACGTTCGTTTCTCGACTTCACTGCCACACAGCACGCATATTTGGCGCCAACATATAGAGAAGGAAGAACGGGAGGAGAGTAACTTGGAAAGCCACGAAGAAGAAAGGAGGTGAGCGGAGGCCGGGCCAAATGCATTGCCAGATAGGCGAGTCGGCGCTCCTGGATATTTTGCTCCGTAGCTTCAGAATCAGAATCAGAATCAGAATCAGAATTTATTGTTAGAATTTGGGTCAAATTACATGTATTTAGGATGCAGGAGGAGGTCCCATACTCAAAGACTGTATCGGGACCTCCTTAAAGCCAGATTTGCGCATACGTGAAAGAGACGAAATAATCTGAGCGACTGCTAACGCGACATCATCTTAAGTCGATTCGGCGATTGAGTCGTCCATGGGATGGGGATGACTATATGTTTCTTATCCCATTGGCATAGAGTTTCATACAGATAGGTTGGTTGGCATGTAGGGTTTGATTGCGCGAAGGCGACTACCCAGCCGTGAACAAAAAACTGCACTATAACCTGCAAAATATAATTGTACGATAAAACGAATTCGCGGTAACAACTATAGTCATTATTCATTGCCCTGCAGCCGCACCGAACCACCCATCCCTTCACTTCGCTTTAAAGTTCTGGTCCGAAAGTCTCGAAGCGTACTCTATTAATGCCATTTGCTCATCGCGCCGCGGCTATAGATGGGGAACAGGGGCGAAGTGGTGCCTTTTTATTTATTCTTTTTCTTCGTTACCGCCCACCATCTGCAGACTTAAGTGGCAACATGAAGCCGATGAGAACACGAGTGTTCAAGCGTGAGCTTTAGTATCTCCAGCTATTTACTAAATCACGCTCAGTTTTCTCGTCGGGCACTCACGTGAATTTTATAACTGTATTCATACGGAAAGATAAAAAAGCAAAGCACACTCAACTAAAACTATATTGTTCCAATACTACTGTATTGTGCCGCATGAGAAGTAGGCATGACATGGCCGCAAGAATACCGAGGCTGCGAAAAAAGTTATTCACGTCGGCAGCATGCCAGCAAAAACCACGCGAGGCTGACGGACATTTCTTAGCAAGTTATTCCCCGATTAGCACTGGATGCGCGCATGAGAGCGAGCCACAAAACGTGAACCTGGCTCTGAATACAGAAAGTTGAATTGATTTCCGGGGTATTACATGCCAAAACCACGATTTGATTATGAAGCATGCCGTAGTGCGGGACTGCGGATTAATTTTGACCACCAGGGGATCTTCCACGTGCCCCCGATGCAAGGGACCCCACGAGCGGTTCTGCATTTCGCCCCCACCGAACTACGGCCGCCGCGGCCGGGATTTGATCCCGCGTCCGCGAGCTTAGCAGCGCAGCGGCATAGCCTCTAAGCCACCGCGGCGGGTCACATGACCGTTCTCTAATATATAACAAAACATACTTTTTTTTACATTGAGTATGATAGCATACCCAGGCGACCAACATCACGAAAGCCTTTGATCACATTCCCTTCAGTTTTCCGGGGTTCCATGAATAACCTAAAAAATCCTGACTTCCGACCAAACAGAGAGATGCAAGATGGTGTTCCAATCATTTTTACGGCTACAGATATTGGGTATATCGTCATAGTGTCCCACTTGTCAGTCATTGGCGGACAGCCGCTAATTGCGCGACATTTTAAAGACCTAAGCCGCTGTTATTTCTTGCAGAGAGCTTGTCTAGCTTTTTCAAAAGACTCACAGACAGGTGGAGATAGACGTATACGACGCGATTTCATGGTCAAGGGAGTGAACGAAGTTGAAGCATGCATCGACGTCCATCACGCACGCAAGCCTATGCTGCTTTGTTACGTTTTTCTTCCACTCAGATCGAGCTGCGTTGGAGTGGTCCTTTGGGTGATTTCGCTCAAGCCACATGCCTTAAGAGTCTCTCAGTACCGGGGGTGCGGATTCGGTTCACCAGCGCCTTATTATCTTAGGCTCGCTCGTCAGCGTATCGAGCTCACGTTACACTATGCGTTCAAGTGCGAATACGGGGGGGGGGGGGGGGGGTTGCTGAGCCGCTATAGTCTTTACGTACCCCGCTCTCATTCGGACCTAATCCAATTATAGCCTACGGGCGGTGCAGTAGGCAGGGCGTTGGGCGAATCAATGACTCCAAATTAATAACGATTTGGGCGCTCCTTAACGAGACTCGACCGAAGCGCCACGGCGCGCCTGGCTGCTGCCGATTGCGGTCGGGCGCTAATCAATGGGAGCCGTCGCTTCGTGGTCGTCGCGCAATCGAAGTCATGCGGCAGTTCGTCGCGCCAGTGCGCGAACGAATTTAGCAGCAGAAGCTCACGATCAGCGAAGAATGGTTTCGCTGAAGCCGCCGACGCTTTCTATCCTTCGCGTTACTTGATCTGCAGTTGCGGCGCCCGGAACGCCGTCGCGTTTCGCCGGGACCATCGCACCGCGCTTTGTCATTGGGCACTAGTGTAAGCGCTCAGTGCTCTCATCATTACAGTTTTGACAAATGCACCGGGCCACCTTTTGGTCTAGTTGGCAGACTGAGATGAACCACACTCCAAATGGGCTATTTCGTTGTTGTAGCTGTATCCTCGCACCCTCGTTTTAGTGATTGAGACAATTGGCGTTCTCGCTTTATTATTTATTTTGTGGCGGAAAGGGATAACAGATCTGTTTCCGTTCAATCTCGGTGCCCTTTCTTGTAAGCCGGGGAAGCTACATAACTGGCCTTCAAGTCATGGTGCATAGTCGTGGTACATCCTTTTTTTTTTTTTACAAGAAGAAAATACAAAAAGAGGGAGCAGGTGTTTTGTCTGTGCTTACTTGCTTGTTAAGAAATAGCGTGATGATATATTTAACTTGCACAGACCAGATATGAAGGGGTAAATGTGAGGAACAATCCCGCCTGCTCTCCGTTTCCTTTCAGTCAAGGGTAGCTTTCGTTAACTCATTTTCTTGCAGAGGAAACACTTTCATGAGCGTAATCTTCCGTATTAGTTATTTAGGCTTTATTTATTGTGCTAAAGCTTGTAGCCTGAGAGAGAGCGAGAGCGAGAAAAGGATGCAAAGAAAGGCAGGAAGGTTAACCAGAAGTAGTTCCGGTTGGTTACCCTGCCCGGGGGCAAAGATTAGCGGGATAAAAAGAGAAAAAAGAGTGGAAGGGGGAATAGAGAGAGAGAGAGAGAGAGAGAGAGAGAGAGAGAGAGAGAGAGAGAGAGAGAGAGAGAGAGAGAGAGAGAGAGAGACGAGCGCAAACAAACCTCGCGCACTGTAGAGCGGTTGGGGGCGGCGTTCTTAATGTCTATCGTGAAGGCCCGTAGACCGCAGGAACCTTCTTAACGCGAGTAAGGCCTTCAGCGCGGTTGTTCTTTGGGAGCACTGACCTAAAGCTTTTAGTTCTGATAGCGGAAGATTGTCCACCTGGTCCAGCACTCTGCCCATCACTTGTCTCTGGGCACTGTATCGTGGGCAGACACAGATAATGTGTGCGTGCGTCTCCTCGCTACTGCTTGTGTCGGGCGTGGGGCTGTTGGCCCCACGTTGGGCTAAAGGGTCCTCGGCGAATTTTTAAAGCACTGTCGCGACATAAGCGGTAGGTTCTCATCGAAATTCAAGCAGCTTACCTGTTGAAATGGGCGTCACTGACGCACATGAGAACCAAGTTTCAATATTCGCCTAGTTCTCAGACTCTATACCGCATATTATAAGCTAGGCCAAGATGCAGTTAGCCAACACACGCCTCCTCCTCGTCTTATAGGATTTTTGGTTTATAAGGTCAGGTAGGTAGGTAGATAGACAGATAGATAGATAGATAGATAGATAGATAGATAGATAGATAGATAGATAGATAGATAGATAGATAGATAGATAGATAGATAGATAGATAGATAGATAGATAGATAGATAGATTCGCTTCAACATTACTAAGCAACACGTAGACACTCGATCGTCAAATCTTTCCAAATGATTACACCATCTTGTAATTGTTGCTGCGCCTCCAGTAGAAAAAAGTACACATTTATAAATATTACGGTCGTTAGTGAAGAATGTCATTTGTGAAGCTTGGCGACGCATTAAAGACCGACACACGAATAATATTGTTTTAAAAATGTCGGACCATTGGAGTACCCATTTTCCGGGTTTGCATCTGTCAAAAAATTTTTAACAGAGCTTAACTTCGCGAATAGCGCAATGCTTTCACGAGGCGCCGTCCAATTCGCAAACTTGGCTACCTTGAGCCAAGCGGACTTGCGAGCTTGGAGGCAAAAGGCGCATTATCTTGCCAACTCACGAAGATTACTTATATATATATATATACACACACACACACTCTGCCACCTGCTCCTTGACATCTTTATTTGTTATTGTTATTTGTGATTTCCGCCTTCATAGTGTAGGATAACAAACAACATGGATCATCAATTTGCCTTTCGTGTTCTCTTAATCATTGCGATACGTGGTCTGTATTCAACTTCACAAAGCTTTGTGTGCGTGCTGCTACTCGGAAACGATATCGCTCGAACAAAAACGCTGCCGAAGGTTGCGGTATACAGATGCCGAGCGAAAGTGTTTGGCACGTGTGACTGCTGCCGGCTCTGGAAAGTCCGAAGTGCCTGCAGCAAGAAGCTGCTAAGAGAAAAGCAGCGCGACTTCGAAGAATTCGCATCAGTGTCGACCTGCTCTGGCGTAAATTCGAGAGTGTTTTCTTTTATTTTTCATGTAGAATTTGAGACCTCACGTGGTGAACTTCAAGCGTCAGACAACAATGTGCAACCCACCGCTTGAAAGTGCGTTCGCACACAAATATTTCATCAGGTGCATTCATGGTATGCCAATAGCGGCACGGCGTCGCAGACCAACAGTCGAGGTACAGTAAATCTCGCTTAGCGTAATCCTAACTCATTAGGCAACCGTAATCCTAACTAAGCGTAACGAATGTTTGCCAAGCGTAATCCTAACTCTTGGCAAACGTTCTGTCGAACTTGGAATGTGGTATAGGTAAATCGTCTTCGAACATCGTAAGAGCCCCGCAAGCGCATTAAGCAAAGCACGCGCTGCGATAGGGATTTCATAAAGAGAGATGCAGGCCGCGTGTGGGTCTGCCCACACGCGGCCACAGCACAGAGGCTTCGCAGCAAGCGCACCCGACGGAGCGGCGGTCCTTTTTCGGCGGCCAGCACTGGTATCGGTCCCTGTCCCGCCGCGCGCCCCGCGCTCCCTGAACTTGATCTGCAGCCGTCGGAGTAAATTGGATCAGCGCAAAGCTGACAGCAGTCGGCGCGGTCCAAGCCGGAGGCGGCACGTGACCGCGCCATGCCCTCCCCCGCTCGCCCCTCGGCCGACGACGAAACACAAACGGCTCGGCCAATTCGATTACGAGTCCGGGGTCCGAGCGACCGCTGCAGCAGCACGCTGAGCGGTGCGTTGACTGCGGATTCTCGCGGCGGAGAAGTGTGTAACGCTGTATAAGCGCCGACGGGGTCTGCTCCCCTATACGGGACTCCCCAGAGCCTGCGTGAACGGCATACTGCAAGCTGCCTGAACTGGTGTTTTTGTTCCTGCGTGGACGACTTTTTGACGCTATATGCAGGTGCGACCTTGCCTTGTACATTTGTGTTTGCACACAGCCTCCACTAGCGTCCTATTCCTTATGTTCTATTGCCTAGGGAGCTTCGTGACGCTCACTTTATTTCTTAAAGTAATCTTGAGGTGAAATCGAATCCACATATTTCTAAGCAAAATCTGGTTTACGGCATTAAAGAGAGAGCAGAGAGCAGCGTCTTGTCCATGTTTATTTTGCGTTCTTTTCTTTTCTTTTTATATTATACTGCATGACTACTTTTCTCGTAAACCTATTCACATGCACGTAAGCAATCTTCAAGTAATAAGCGCCTTTACTCTTGCGTAGAAGAAAACGCATATGTTGCACTTCAATAAATGCTTACATCATGCAAGGGTGACTGATTTATTCACCCTTTTCGTAGGTTAAGAACCGGACATAACTCATCCCTCTAGCTGAACGGCAACAGCGCAAATGCAACACGGGGACGGAAACAAGACAGGACAAGCGCGAACTTCTAATTGACGATTAATTGAAATATATATATATATATATATATATATATATATATATATATATATATATATATATATATATATATATATCGCGTGAAAGGAGCCCGCAAATGCGAGCAAAATAGCCGCGCGCCTGGCTGGCCGCTCGAGGCACCTTGCGTGTATTCGCGAAGTCCTTTCACGCTCGGAAAAACACTTTTATGTAGTACATATTTAACATATTTTATGTAGCTGAACAATTTTGTTACCGACACTTTTCATATGATTATAATATTTGAGAAGTCGAGCAATTAATTAGGACTCATTATCTAATTAGGCGGAATGAAAGAAAAATATTTTAGTATCTTTAAGCCACGGCATACAACATTACCGCTTGTTCAGTCCAGCTACATATTTCCATATTTTTATGCTTTGGATAAATTTAGGTGGGACACCAGGTAAAAGCAAACCACACACACACTCACACGTATATATATATATATATATATATATATATATATATATATATATATATGCGCTCTTTCCAGCGAAGTAAGAGACGTATAGCTGTCACTGTTAACATGCGTTTATTAAGCAGCTTCCAGAGAGAAAACTTACCCAATTACCCGTCATAACGAAATAACACTAGATGTGCCTGCCGTTACGATATACTGTGCCTTGAAACTTATATCATGCCCCGAGTCTAAATTTCAGAACGCTTACCTCGGAACGCAAGCCCTAGAATTGAACAAGGTGATCGTGCCTTTGAATATGGTTACCTTGAGCTCTCCTATATAAATGCGAACCTAGGTGCGAAATTTAAGACAATAATTAGTGAACTTTGGTTAATTATACAATTTGTACCGTTATTCACTACGCGCAGTGTGTCCTACAAGGAGCATAAAATATATGTTTTAAATGAAGTTAGATGAACGTTAACTGTCAACGAACAGTATAGTATTTGAACACGTGAGAGGAGAGTCTCGGCCAAGCGCAGTTGAAACAATCACCGCAGCAACCAATACTTACCGAGCAGCTTGGCAGGGCAGCTACTGATTTGCCTAGAAGATGACAGCGCAAATTCAAAGCGACCAGACTGCTTTGACCTAACGATACGCTGCCGACCTTCATGCGTGAAGGTCACGGTATGGGTACCTATGTTTCACTTTTCGCGGCTTAATTAACGGCGCATAAGCATCACATGGATAGGGCTTGTTCGTGCGCATCCACCATGTGGGAGAATTGTAGCGTTAGTCGTTTCAGCAAGTACGAGTGTCTGACACGCCTATTTCTACGTTAAACTGATAGTTATCGAATCCTCGCTATAGAAGGCTTGCTCTGGTATTTGAATAAATGGTCTCATTATCCCGTCTTAGCACTTGCTTTTTCCGTAATATTTGTGAGAGAAGACAAAAAAAAAAGAACATTAAGGAGATGTATAAATAATCCTACAATGAAAAAGTTCACCGACGTTTACATGCTCCCTAATGCGAAATTTGAGCGCAGCTCTACACGTGTTTTCATTTCGCGGTATATTGGCTGGCGCGTACAATCTGTCTCGTGCGGCACGTTGCAAGCGGAGCGAAGTGCGGTACAACTGGCTCGCTAATCGCGAGATCACGAGACATCTCGCGTGGGTGACGCGTGGGCGCGATTCACAGCAGCCGCCGCAAACAGACCTCCGCTAAGGCAGCGCTTTGTTTTCATAGGCAGTATAGTATTGTGGGACGCGCTCGCCGTACGGCATCGTTCAACAGACGACGCGCGCTGCTTTGGCTCCATCTCGCAGCCGTTGTCGCCGCAGAGTAGCACTGCCCTTTTGTTTTCACGCTTTCGCCATACCTTCCTCCTTAACTTTCCGCCTGATGTTTTCGCTGTAGCCTCCTCCACTGCTTGCGTCCTCGCGCTCTATTCGCTTTTGATCCCCCGCTGCGCTACGCGTTCGCCCTTTGATCCTTCGCTCTGCTCGTTCGCTCGGTTGCGCCGCGCGACGCTCAGTGCAGGAATGGGCGCTTAAAAGGTGTGCGCTAAAAAGAAAAGAAAAACGATACATTGACATTAGCGTGCTCTCTACTGCGCGCCGTTGTAGATGTTCTCCCCAAATTTTCTCTTGTAACTTCTTTCCGCAACGCACGCACCATATCAAATTATTTCTCATCTCCCGTCATGTCAGCCGAGTTCCTCGAATGTGTCGGCGCTTTCTCTTTCATTTTCATTTATTTATCTTCTTACATCGTGCAAGGTAAACGCTCGGAGTGAACTCTGGCCCCGAATGAGCCTGCCCTATGCTTCCACTGCTGCAGTCTCGCACTGGACAGCGCAGGGCAGGTGCACCTTTGTTTCTACGTGCAAGCAACCACCTCCGGCGTCACCATCGTGAACGTGTTCCGTGCGCAAACATACGCCCTACTCGCGACACGCTCGCTCACACACTGGCCGCCGAGTCGAAGTGGTTGCTCTTCCTTGCGCAACGCGTACGTGCGTTGCTGCATGATTCAGTAGAGCAGCCCGGCAAGCACGGAGTGCGCGGGCGCCGAGCTCAGCCCGGCGGAGATCGTTGCTCTCTTGGCGCGCGCTGGCCGCTGCGGCGGGAAAGAAAGGCGGACATATTCGCCAATTATCTCGGCCCACTCCCGCGCGGCGCGCCGCCTCTGAGTGGCCGCGATTTAGGCGGAAACGAAGAGAAAAGGCTCCCTCGGGTCGCGCCACTCATGAGACGTCGCGGACCAAACGAAAAGCCAAGAGTTAAAGTCGCGGTGTGGGGACAGGCCACGTCGTCCTCATAGCCTGCCTGCGTAGCCGAAATTGCTGCAACGGCCGGGCGAGCCAGGGCTGTTCCATATATATATATATATATATATATATATATATATATATATATATATATATATATATATATATATATATATATATATATATATATATATATATATATATGTATATATATATATATATATATTCTCCCATTCTGGCTACGACTCCTTCTCCTCATTCAGTTTAGCTTTTACAACGCTGTTCTCGACGTGACGCGAACCGAAATTGAGCAGCCCGCTCGTACCTATTCCTCGGATACTTAGTTACCCTTTGCAGCTTTTTTTCTTACTGTGCCTACAGCTGAAAGGGTGTCTGCGCAGTGAATGAGGTTTTATGCAGCACGCGTCCGTCTGAGGCAACTGAGCGCTAACACCTAATCTTGCTCAGCTAAACGGCGGTAAAACATTTATTTTCATCAAGTTTCCTCCTTGAATCGACTGGGAAAACTACGCACATATTCTATGGGACTGTGACTGTCCTTGCTTTAAAAATGAGAGAGATAGCCATCAAAGCCTTTACAGCTGTACAGAGTCAAGAATGCAGCAGAGGCTCTCAAGTCTGCGTGGGCATTTATCCATCCAAGCTTAAAGTAATAGTTCCTTTAAAGATGTTACCGGCGGGAAAAGTAGGTTCAGCAGCAATGAATAGGCCGCAGCCACGTATTCGCACGAACAGCAGAATTGTGGTTGTTTTAGCTTATTGGTTCGACATCATAACATGTGGAGCAGAACACACGTCTCCCATCTCTTTTTCTGCCAGTCCGTGCACTTCTGTGCTGCGTTTTGTCATGAAATTGCCAAGTGTAAGACCTCAGAAGGCAGGTTGTGGCAAAAACGGATGATTTGGATTAGAATAAGTACTTATGTCAGTGACCTCCCGCTCATACTACTTCCTTGCTAATACTACCTCCTCCCAGCCTGGGGGTACGCACCCCCTTCCCACAAGTCGCTCATTAACTTACGCAAGCACGTACGCATACAGGTGCATGAACGCACACACGCGCGCGCCCGCGTCCGGAGAAGAATGCTCAAATTAATCCCGAACGTTGCAGCACAGCCCTGGGGTTAGCTTTGAAACGTGAAGCGCCATGAGTTGTTATTCTAACTAAACCTGTTTTGTTGCCTTACAAGTTATGGCGTTAAACTCCTTTAAACGTCGTACACGGGTGACATACGTGACTTGCTGCTGCTTTCTTGTCCTTAACCTTTTATTTCCCCATTACTGGCATTTTATCTTCACACTGTACGCTGAACGTGCCCGACAAACATTTGCAGCTCATATGGTACTTCGTTCTTGCCTTAACTTTTCTTCACACTTTTTAATTGGCGCTGTTGGGCCATCTGACTGACTGAAGTCCCACAGAATCTCATTTTGTCAGAGTAAACTTGGGAAGAAGATAAATATGAGACGGCCAACAGTACCCCTGTGCTGTAACTTAAATGTCGCGATTATGTTTAATTTGTTGCAGCCACACGAACATGACAAGATAGACCATTAGGGTGGTTTCAACTAATCAATTTCCTTGCAAGCAGCCACATTCATCGGTCTTTTTGAAAATTGAAGAATGCACGAATTCAAGAAAAACAGTCCTCTAGTTGTTTTGCACTTCCGCGCATATTATCATGACAGGTTTTGAAGGCTTTACGATGACATTCTTTGATCGAACGGAAGCAGTAAATAGGTACCTCAGGAACAAGCTTAATAATATGTCTCTTGCCTGCTCCTTTCCTAGTAGTGATATTACCATGCCCATAAGTAAAATGCCAATCTGAACAATTGAATTACCATTGTAGCCAAAGCATCGAAACATGTTAAAAATAAGTGCACATTCCGCATTTGCTCGCAAACCAATGACACTTTACTCCGTGTTTATCAATGAGCAGATGATTTTCTATGCAAGGGCCAAAGATTTCTTAGTATTGTTATCAGTAGAGACCACTTTCCCGGAGCAGACATTTGGCCTACATAAAACCGTGCCTGGCAGCAATTTCCCAGCTGTTCAATTTTCTAGGTGCAAAAAAGTTCAGGTACGTCAGTACATGCAATGTTGAAATTTAAAGGGCCCCTTTTCTCGGATTTTTGAGGTGCAGCTTGCTCGTACCGAATAACACTTGTAGGACAAAGGCTATTCAAGATCGGACTCTGAGGGTTCGTCTCGGTTTGTCATGACGCGCATCAACAGCGACAACTATTACAATTGACCGCCACTACCCAATACAATCCCACATTGCGGTCGAATCGCTGAGGGTGCACCTTGTACAAGTAGGTTCCCACCATCTTGCCTGACTACCTTCAGAAAGGCCGTGGACGTCATCCTATGCTAGAATGTGGTGACCATACAACATCTGCTGGTTGGACCAGTTTTTCATCTACCTTTACCTCCCTACAACTAAGGCATCGACTCCTCCTTGGTGTTTGGTTCGACCTGGAGTGAACTTCGCCATACCAGGAATCAGAAAAAAATCCGAGCTGTCGTCTCCTGCTCTTAAACTGTTATATTTGCTCCGTTTACATGAGAGGTACACCTTCCAACTCCACTTGTATACTGACGGGCCGGCCACTCTCAAAGTTTCTGCAGAAGCCGTCGTTTTCCCAGCGAGAGTCACTACATTCGGTTTCAAGACGTGCCTCCCAATGACGTTGACGGCTGTGGAACTTGCAGCTTTTGGTGCTTCACTTCGCCTGGTCAGCCAAGAGGAACCTAAAAATGGCATGTATTCCGCAGTTCGAAAGGGGTGCTGCAGCCTTTACTATCAGCACTATGGCGTGGACCACACGAACAAATGGTGTTCGAGATGAGAGAGGTCATTCATATCTTTACAGAGGAAGGACATCACATCCCGTTTCAATGGCTTCCAAGTCACTGCGTCATTATGGGAAACGAACACGCCAATAATGCTGCTCGGGCAGCTCTTGAAGACGGCCCACAAGAAGTGACACCATTTTCGTGTTCAGAATACTTCGCGCGCTGGCACGACACATCACGCTCTCTTTGCGGCACACACAAGGTCATTCAAAAGAACAAACTGCACCACGTGGACTTTTCGCTCCGGCTTTGCATCCCACCAGGACTCTGCCAACGCGATGCTACCCTACTTTGTCAGCTGTGGCTGGGAGTGGCCTTTAAAAAAAATATTTCGCATTCTGCATCGCAATGGTTGCCAACGCTGCCTGGGATGACTGTGGTCTCGAGGAGGCGCTTGAACACATCTTGTGCGGCTGTCCTTCACACAATGTGCTGAGACAAGCGCTCGCGACTGCACTGGCTCGTATCGACGGCAGACAATTGTAAGAATATCGACCTCACAAGGACTCTCAGCAGAGGGATACAAATGCATTGTTGCAGTTCTTACGGACAACAAACCTGCATGAGCGACTCTAGCCCTGACAAGTGTTAACTGTTACCCTGTGCTGTCAACAGCAGTGGTTGTGTGCATGTCCTATTTTTTCTCTCTACCTCTGTCCTTATATTTCTACGTGTCCGTTATACCAGTGTACGGTATAGCAAACCATATTTTCTTTTGGTTAACCTGCCTGCATTTTTTTACATTTCTCTCGCTCTATCTGTAATAATCGAATAAGGTTTTCACGAAATATACAAAAGAAATTCTAAAGTCTGTTGTCGCTTTATTTCTCATGTCAAAAGTCGACGTTTAGAAAAACACCGTAAACAAGCATGCTACATAAATTCCCACCTACTCATTTTTACCAAATTTTATATGCTATTAGGAATCATTCTTTACACACTCCTCTCTCAGCTTGTGATCACACTTTGCGGGTCGTCAATTTGACATCGCCTTGAAATGAAGAAGTTAAAATATTCTTAGCAGTTGACACTCTCAGAGAACGCGCGCCCCGTCACCCACACCCTTGAGGTGTCTCCGCTGCGCAGCACGAAGTGCGAGTAGCGTCGGCATGGCCAGCGCATTCTCAGCAGCGCAAGTGATCAACTAGCTGGCCTGAATCAGACGCCCCGAGAGGGCCCAAAAGCACTTTCGGGGGAACAGAGCAAGCTGCAGAAGGAGCAACTATAGCGCAAAGATGGTTTCGGCAGAAACTATTGATGAGGAAGAACCGTCGCTCGCAAGCCCTCACCACTCGGCTGGCGAATCACGCCTCATTGTTAGTGGTTCAGCTAGCACAGTCTTACAGCAGAGGCGTAACAACTTTGAACTACGCACTTAACGGCAACCATATATATAGAAGCGAAGTTCTTCAACGTTGTCTTCCCGCCGGAATTTCAGTGAGCTGTTGCCTGAATGAGATATATTTGTTAGCTGAGCCCGAATCGCAGCAGGCTTCGGCGCACCCCGCTTATTTGCGCAAGACCGGCTGACTTTCAGCGCGCCGTCCAACGCAGCCTTTTCGCGACGGGAAGCCGCTCACGCGGGTCAAAGGAAGTCCTCTCGGGCTCCCTATAGTCGATACAGTGCAGAGAGGTTTGTAAATTAGCTTGCTTCACGGGTGGACAAAATAACATTTTTTTTTTAAACGAAGAACGCAAAGGGAGGGGGAGAACTCTGCAGTTTAAAGGAACATGAAGTAGTGCAGGTGGTGGATTTATCTTCAGTACTACTCAACTACAATTGCTACCTTTAATAGGGCTGCATAAAGGCACGGAGATAGGATTTTGCCTTTTCTAGAAAACAAAAATATTTAAAATAAGAACAGCGTGAGAAACAGGGACAAATGAAGAAAGACACACACTTTCTTCACACACACTTTCTTCGCTTGTACCTGACTCTCACGCTGTTCTTATTTTAAACATGAACTACCAACATGCTCAAGTATCTACCCTTCATAAAAAAAAGACATCATGTACTTTCAAATGACTGTCGCAGTACGAATCGCGGTAAGCGCATGGATTGTTCCTTCAAACCCTCGACGTGGATCATGGGATAAAAGAGGCACGGCCTAGTTACGCTGCGGAAAGCGAGATACCGATGCCTGGAGGAGTCAGAATCCACGTCGTAGCTAACATAGTCTGGAAATGTATACAGAATTGCT
The DNA here is from genome assembly GCF_050947875.1 of Dermacentor variabilis. Classification (NCBI taxonomy): domain Eukaryota; kingdom Metazoa; phylum Arthropoda; class Arachnida; order Ixodida; family Ixodidae; genus Dermacentor; species Dermacentor variabilis. The sequence goes on along the minus strand of NW_027460280.1, from coordinate 34,503,042 downwards.
AACAACAAGCTAGGACAACATTATTTTTATTTTAATGCCATTAATATTACGTGAATATGCTCTCAGACAGTGGCTCATTCTTTTTTGTCTTCCCGGTCGCAGTACACTGATTAAATGCAAGTTTCTCCAATGCTCACTCTTTATTCAATGTAAACAAGTAACGCGTGAAGAATGGCTGATTTCAAGCCGCTGAATTTCAGGACGTGGTTGACACAGCTGATCGGCTAAGCATCGGAGCTGCGGCGATGGTGGAGCACTGAGACGAGTGATATTAAAGCATCATCGTTTCTTAGCTGCTTGCTCAGATTTTCCCTATTTAGAGCCAAGTGAATGGGAGCTACCATTAGTTGGTTGGTCTGGTTGTCGAGTGCACGAAACGCGCTATTAGCTACAACGGACCAGTGTATATATATATACACTGGTGTTCCAGCGTCTCGCCACCGCCCATGTCACGTGCTTTTCGCGGTACTCTTCGCTGACGATCCATCAATGGTAGACGCTCTGGCCGCTAGCGAATTTTCCGAAACTGCTACATCTTTATCACTGTCTTCATTATGGCCCTTTCAATGGCAGTCACAGGCCTGCTCCTTGTTTTCCTATTCCTCTATTTCAAGTGTATGTACGTGTTCGCACCAATAATAATAATAATAATAATAATAATAATAATAATAATAATAATAATAATAATAATAATAATAATAATAATAATAATAATAATAATAATCTCGATCACAGATGCTCGCGCCGCTCAAGAAATAGGTTTTGGGCTTCCCGGGACGGCCGCCATGCCGCCTTTCGGGCAAAGATCGTTGTCGTGTACAACAGTCGCAACCGTCCTCTGCGTTTCTTTTTAATTCTTGCACTTTTTTGTGCTGTTAAGTAGGGTGGTCTGGGAATTACCGCCTGAAGGCGATGCACTGTGCCCCCAGGTCGTCTCAGCGGGCAACGCCGCCAATCCAATTGGCAGTCAAAACATGCACTACACGCGCCTCTCTCAGCTGCTATGCGCTTAGAGGCGGTGGGCAGCAGATATAGGGACGTCTTCAAGCGTGGGAGTCAATTAGACGGCTTTTTTGCGATGCCTGATTCTTATAATGCTAGCGCTTCATCTAAGTTAAAACCAGCTTATGAAGTTTGCTGTTCAGATCCTCGATACGTACAATACCACTGATCCTATATAGAGAGAAATGCCACTCAAGAACGCGCGCAACTCACTCGGCTGAGCACCACAGCGGCAGGTAAACACATCCTCGAAGAGCTGGGTTACCAACCTGTGGGATTCCCGATGGTCAGTACCCCGATCCCTAGGTGCATTCGAGACAAGTTCGAAGTGGCCCCTGTGCCCCGAAACGTCCATCCCGTCCATAACGAGGGCAGACGCAAGGCCAGAGCAGCAGCCATCCTCAAACAGATCAAGCAACGAGACATTAGAGCAAGCTTCGTAGACGCCGCGGAGTACAGCGATGGGAAGACCTTTGCCATCGTTGTAGTCGACTCCAGCGGCGGAATTTCCAATTACGCCTCCATTCGCACTTCAGACCCCGGAGTCGCCGAGCAAGTCGCCATCGCCCTCGCCCTGCTAGACGGTCGTGGGTCCGAGATATATAGCGATTCCAAAACGGCAGTTAGGGCTTTCCAGAAGGGTTGCATCGCCAAGCAAGCTGCTCGTCTTCTTAGCAGCTCGAGTCGATATGCTCTCACGCATCATTCAGTCCACTGGTTTCCCGCTCACGTAGGGTCAATTGAGGGTGCTCCCCCGAACCTCAATGAGTCTGCTCACGAGGCTGCGCGTGACCTCACCGACCGCGCTTCCTCTGCAAGAAGCACCGACTCCCCTCCTCCCTACGGCCACAGGGACGCTCCCGCTACTCACAACGAGATTATTAAATTCTTCTACATGTCTAGAAGGGTCTTTCCACCCCCTCACCCTAAGTTGAATAGGGCGCAAGCCGTTTCGCTTAGGCTTCTGCAGACCAGTACGTATCCGTGTCTGTCCGTTCTCCACGAGGCTTACCCGGACGTGCATCGCGACGACGCTTGCCCCTCCTGCGGGCAGACCTCCACTCTAGCGCACATTCTCTGGGAGTGCGGGTCGACATACCCCAAGTTCATCAAGGTGGAGTGGGACTCGCTTCTGCGTAGCCCCGCTCTAGAAAATCAAATCCTGGCTGTCCGGCGTGCCCGCGACCGGGCCGGTGGGCTAGAGCTGCCGGTCCCGACGTGGGACTAGCCGGGTGCGCGACGAGTTCGCGTCCTCGCCGGACCTGCAATAAATGTTTCTTCACTCACTCACTCACTCACTCACTCACTCACTCACTCACTCACTCACTCACTCACTCACTCACTCACTCACTCACTCACTCACTCACTCACTCACTCACTCACTCACTCACTCACTCACTCGTCCACATGTCTCCATTCGTCGTCGCGCTAAGCGCCTGCATATAGCCTCGAAGAGATTTCCTCATGTTAGCTGCGGGTAGAGACAGCAGGCGTCTGATCGAATACCCTATAATCACCATTGCTCGAGAGTGGGACCGATGGCATCCTTTCAACAAGCTTGATAAGCACTCACTCTAATCGTAGAAGAAATCGAATAGCAGATAGAAAAATGACGCCTGGCACTCAAAGCTGGTGCCCTAGAAGAGAAGAAAATAAATGAGAAATCAATATATATATATATATATATATATATATATATATATAGAGAGAGAGAGAGAGAGAGGGGTTGATCGTTCCTGTATGAATGCGACTGTGCCGTCCCTTATGTTGAGTAAAGAATTCCAGACACGGAACAGTTGAGCAGATCCCGATTACAATACCAAAATAATGAAAGTGATACTGAAACAATCGTCAGAAAGCTGACACTTGTTCGACCCATATCTCATTGTCCATAAAACATATTTCCTTCTAATGTCCCGTGCGCGCCCGTCCCGTCTGACCACCGTGCATGCAGAAGGCGATTGGATATTTATACGCACCGCTGGTTAGGTAAGCTTCCGTTGACCATTTATAACGCCAAATAGCGTGCATTGTGGTTCTAGGAAATAGTCGGACTCTGCACGCGCGCGTTCGCATGGATCAATAGAACGCTTTGGCGTAGCCTTATCGCTTTACGCATACCGTTGGCGTTACCACCCATGTATAAGGTGCCGCATCCGAGTTCCGAGCCTTGAACGAACGAGCGGCTCTTAGCAGACGCTGCATCGTTAACTGTAAAGTGGAGTGTTCTTACATTGTGCCCCCAGGTCGTCTCAGCGGATGAAAAAACAACTTGCCGCAGGTGGGAACCGAACCCACAACCTTCGCATTTCGCGTGCGATGCTCTACCAATTGACCTACCGCGGCGTCGTTTTCGCATCGTGCGGATGAAAAAACAACTTGCCGCAGGTGGGAACCGAACCCACAACCTTCGCATTTCGCGTGCGATGCTCTACCAATTGACCTACCGCGGCGTCGTGGCTGGGAAAACGACGCCGCGGTAGGTCAATTGGTAGAGCATCGCACGCGAAATGCGAAGGTTATGGGTTCGGTTCCCACCTGCGGCAAGTTGTTTTTTCATCCTCTTTAATTTTCATTAGTGTATCGCTTCTTTATTTCATTTATTAAGCACAAGTAATTTCCCCTATGTTGTCCTTGGTGTCAGTGTTTGTTGGCTTGTTATGATATATATATATATATATATATATATACTATGATCGAAGGAAAGTGCAAGTATATAGATGTAGAAGTGCTTCGTGTTTACAGACACAGATGAGACGCACACCCTGCGTGATTCTGCAAACAAAGGCTTGAACGGATTTCACCGGTCGAAACGCTCGCCATGAGTGAAAAATAGCTTCTCGGTTCTGAATCGTGAACTGCGGGACGACTTTATCTTACGACCTAAAAAGAACAGCATTTTTCATCTTCTCGCAAGGACCTGCTTGTATTGCGTATTACAATATAGGCTACAAGAAAAGTTCGCGCGAATGACAAGCGGTTTGAGATTTTATGTATAAGGTGCTATTCAGGAGTTCAGTACTATTCTCGTTGTGGCAATTCACTGAATTAATAACTGAGCATCTTGGTGACATAAATATAGCTCAGGATAAATGCTCCCTCCCACGCATAAAAAAAAAAAGTGCAAGCCAGCGCTCACAACCGCATCTGTTAAAATAGCCTACAACATTTTCAGGCATAAAATGGCTCTGCAGCTTTGATACAAATATTCTTTGCGTAGCTCTTCAACCTTTGGGCCGATTCACTCTGCAGAGTTACTTGAGAAGTTACGAATAAACTGCAGCGACACGAAGGAGATATCGTAGGACGAAAGTTAATGAACGAAAGCAGACTGCGATGAAGATAAGCAGGCCCACATATCTGCGTCGGCGTGAACAGAAGGCCAGCAAAGCTCCGGAACGCAAGAACAGCAGTCTAGAGTCGCGCGGTTTGGCGGTACCCGGCAATTATGAGACAAATTGCAGAGGCAGCCGGGACCGGGCTAATTTGGTTACCACGGCCACGAGCACGCAAGGCTTCGGAGAGAAAGAGTGCTGCTGGGAGGCTCGGTAGCACCGAGGGGCCACAGACGGAAGGGCGCTGGGCGACCGCCGCAGTAAGTTAGGGTGGAATCAGACCTCCGCTCGGTGGCTGCCTGTGCTTGGACGGGGGCGCGGAATCCATCGAGCGCTTCGCCGACTGGCGAACGGACACGGGGGCATGATAATGTGTTCGGCTGTCTGTGGGCGATAACCATGGCACTTAGTCCGTTCTTTGTCCTCGTCTCGGGACTGTAACCGCAGCATCAGGTGGGCAAAAAGAGAACGATTGGCTGATCGTGGTTTGTGTAGCGGTCCTCGTTAATAACTAATTGTCAAGCGTGTTGTCTTCCTTTAATTTTGCCTGCAGTGCAAGTTGCCTCATAAGCGCGCTGTTGCACTTTCTGAGCTTGTGTGTAAGAGCCTACGTATTATATTGTATTGAACAAATAGACAAGGTGGTTGGTGATTCCTCTAAAAATGAAGAGGTTTACAGAGGCTATTTTACGTTTAACATAAGATGGACATATTTACGAACCGGCATCTTGTATTACGTGTGCGCGCCCGAATATTGAAATATTTTGGAAAGCGCTCGTCGTTGTATATAGTACCTTGCGCAGTGTCTTTGCTACGTAGGTATCATTTGATGTCAAGCGAGCCCACAAGACAAACTCCTCTGTCCTCATTAAACATATTACCTCTCTCTGTGTACTATACCCTGTCCCTATAGAAGAACTTCTTTAGAATGCATAAGGAAACGAAAAGGGTCGGGCAAACAGGGTGCATGAATAGCAGTGCGGTTGGTTGCGGCGCGTCTCCCGTGAGTATGACGCGCAGCGTTCGGAGGTAAGACGCTTCAAAAACGCACTGTTTCAGCTCATGCAGGCGTACTTAAAGGGAAGCTAAAAACAATTTTCGAAAAAAATGAGTTCTCTGCGGCATTCTACAGTTTTGAGTCCCCTGAACACGAATATCTGGTTCAAAAAGGGCGGAAACAAACGCAAGCGGCTGTTTTTTCAAGAAAACGCGCGCCAGCGCCTCAGGCCTTCCCGCGAACGCCGCTGTTGCCCGTGATTGGTCGGGGCCGCTGTGACGTCAGTCGCGGCAGTCGTCGTTCGGCACCGCCGCATGCCGCCGTTTCAGAGCGTAGCACGCTGTTCTCTTCTGGCTTCATAGATGAGTTGTAAGCATTATGGAACGTTCTCGCTGTCTCGGACAGCTTGTATTTTCGCCGTACATGTTCGAACCGACAGCCGATACGGAAAACGATAGCGGCAATGGCGGCAACGGCGGCAACGACGATGTTGAGTGTGCCAACAGCGAGAGCTATTTGTGCACCTTCTCGCGCGTTGGAAATCTTAGCTGGTACGTATGTCTTTTTTTTTTTTCATGTAGCTGCACGTTCCAATGACGGGAGAAAAAAAATGCGCTAAAGTCTCACTGGGAACTTGCTGCTGGAAGAATGCCGAAGCACTAACTTCTCATTAGATTGTAAACACGGGTGCAATTCCGCGATGTCAAGCACCTTGCCGCTGCTTGTCTAAAGTCCCGTGGTTTATTTAGTGTTGATACACGATCGCGAACATAAGTGCCGCGCTTCAAACCGCGCACATGCAGTGCTGCGAGGTACAGTCACGGATGTTGCTTATCATACACATCCAGAGATGGCCAGAGGTATTATATGTGCAATATTCATACTATGGTTCGACGACTTTGCGATTGTGGCTCGATCAAGAATCGGTATGCGTGCTCCATGCTAGTGTTGACATAAAGATATTAGGCTGTTTTAGCACCGCCGCGTGGTAAACACGATAACTGCAACCGTACGTCGAATGTCACTAGGCAAGCCTATACTCAATTTCATACCTCAGGTGCAACGCTGTGGAAGCTACGCACGAAGTCCGATCACCAAAATTTATTACTGCGCGCGTTTCCGTCTATGCTTCGCAGCGTGCCAGCGGCGTTTGCTCGCGCGAGCATGCACGTGAACCTGCCGCGAAGGGCAGCTTCACGAAAGAACATTTTACGAAAATCGCAAAAGAAAACAAACGTGAGCGGCGGCGGCGGTGGCAGATCTCTCGTAGCGTCGTTCAGTAAAGCGCTGGACGGAAAGAGGCATGCCAGTACATGCCAGCACGCCGGTCCGGCAGCTCGGTCGCCGCCAATGACGTCACTCTCGCCGGTTCACTCCTCTGGCAACCACCTCACCCGGCGCTCCGGGAAGCGATGGGGGCGTGTCCGCGGGGGTGATTTAGAAAGCGATTTCCGCCCCTTATATTAACAAAACGAAGAAAAAAATTAGGAACCGTAAATTATTAGGTCTGTTCTTCCCAATCCCAGCAATTCATGGAAATTGAAAACCGTTTCAGCTTCCCTTTAAGGAGGAAATAATTGATTTCACTGGGAATTTTGAGAGACCAATCGCGTTTCAACATCATCCGCCACAGATTGACAACAACGAACGAAGACAGACGTCGGGAACTAGACAGCTGACCTCAGATGAAGTTGCCGCTTTCAAACAGCGTCTATGGCTGGCTCAATCTGTTGCCCCAACAGGGACAGCTGTGCAAACGCCCACAGAAGCCAAGGAAGAGGAGTAGATTTTAATGAAGAGAAAGGAGGAGAGGTCGGCCTGGAGAGCGTGTCTCTTGCCTGCTACTCCTCACTGGGGAAAGGGGAAGTGGGAAATACAGGGAAAGGTAGGTGGCGGGTGATTATGTTATGGTACAATGAGATACTATAGACACGTTGTCCAATATGCGGATGCGCACTGTAGACGCAATACACGTAAGAGTAATCTTGTCCATACAAAAAGTAATCTTGTCACAAAAAGTTATTGCTCAAACACTTTTGGCACTGACTGCACGTCTCACAGCTTCTAGAGGCGATCGTCTAAACCAGTCTTACATAAAAAGTTCGAAAGTGATTTTATGGCACGTTGGGCACAGTGAACACTCCTCCACGCGCCCAAAAGCTTTTCTTCTGAAAAGGGGCGGGAGTCCAAGCTGTAAACAGTAGATTTGAGTGTTCGTTCGGCCGGATATTGAGGGCACACGCAATGTACGTGAGCTATTGTCTCGAGAGTGTGACAGAAGCCAAGGAATGGTTGAAAGCGCTACAAGATGGAAAGGGTTGGTGCTGCGAACCATATCTTAGAGAAGCGTTACGAGCATGACGGAAAAGATTCCTTCGTCGCCGGGCTGGCTCCTGACAGACACACGCTGAAAAAGGACGACCACTCAGCGACAACAAAAGCAACGGCGGCCGCAACTAAAAACCCGAGCCGCGCGCACAGCGTTCACGCGGGGCATCGGAAAGCGGTGACTGTAGGAAGGCAGGGCACAGACCTTAAGCCGGGGACCCGGTCAAGCGCGCACGAATCATTAATGCAGCGACCAGATGGTTCGATGAGCGGCGGCGAGCGCAGCGATCACCATCCTCGCGGCCGCAACCGCCATACCGCCGATGTTCATTATTCCGAGAGATTAATTTCTCGAGTGAGCCGGCCGGCCCCATGGGATCAGACGGGGGGGGGGGGGCACAACATCGCCCCTGCCCTGCCCCCCCCTCCAAAAAATAAAAAGGCCAGAAAACAAAGGAGCGATCAGTCATCGCCTTCCGCGTCGCCGGTCGGCCGCAATTCTTCCCGCCAAATACGATGGTGACCGCCCCTCTCGACTCGGCGGTACGACGCTATCGGGACACGTGATCACGCGCGCGCAAGACCGGCCCAATCAGGCTGATGTTGTCCACTCGCGCCACCGCAGCCCTCCGCGAGCGAGCCGGCAGGCTCTCGTGGCTAGTGTCACGCAGATAAACGTGGTGCTAGGGCGCGGCAGTGACCCCTACATCCTCGTCGCCCGCGCACTTAATGACATTCGAACAATGCCAATTTTGTTTGCATAGTTAGCCGCCCCCGAACGTTGGCCGCCATTTATTAACGTTTTGTTTACGCTTTCTTTGCAAACAAGAAAAAGGGAAACAAAACTGCGCTTCTACGTCAGTAAATGCCCTGCTGAGCCCAGAAGGGACTTAGCCTCACGGAAAGAGTGCATGTACGCGACCTCATTAACTTTATATCATGCAGCTATATCCTGCAGCTAACATGAGTCGGAGCTTTATATAGCGTCCCTACTTAGATTACCGATTAAAACAGAAAGAAAATGCAACCACGGGAATCTAGCTCTTAAAGGGAAGCTGAAGAGTCTGTCGAATTCAATAAGACGCTCATATACGGATGCGGGAACCTTATAAACCATGAAGGTAAAATTTTGGGGGGGATTTTTCACTTAGGAGCGACGCAATCGTCGGTTGAAATTGCGCTGTAGCTCCGCCCCCCGTCGAGCGCCGCGCGCTGCTGCTGACGCTGACGATGCGAACGGAGACCGGAAACCGCGGCTTAGTGACGTCAACACTGGTGTTCCGCTCCTTCGCAGTCTCCGCGACCGTGCCTGATCGGGCTTATTTCTGCGTGCGTGCCGTCCTAATCTGCTTCGCTCGACCCTACATTCCTTTATTTGTGTGTATATAGGAGTGGTAGTTGACGTGCGCAGCATCAATTGAACTTGCAGGCCGATCATGCCGGCGTTCTGTGCAGCCTACAATTGCACGAACACCAGCGGCCGCGACGATGTTCCGATGTTCCATTAGTTCCTGCAAGACAAGAAGCTTTCAGCTAAGTGGGAGGCTGCTGTGAAGCGAAACAACTTCAAGCGCTCAAGAACAAGTGTTGTGCTCTAACCCCTTCCGTGACGATTACTACCGGAGTTTATCAATAATGGGTGCTTTGGGTTCTCCTCAAAAAAATATAGTTAGCACGCTGAACGGAAGGTGCATGTTTATCGCCCACCCTTGACACAGGTTTCATCGCCAAGCGCCGCGAATTTTCTATTCGCACGTGTGTTGTGCAACAGCCTGCATGCAGCTACCATAACGCAGTGCAAGCGTAAAGTTTGCATGTGTTGGAAAGCCTGCTCACGCCAAGACGCTGCACTCCCCCTTCTCTCGCACACATAAGAAACCGACCATCTCACGTAGCTGACGGAATTCGCCGGTTACGAGTAGCGTGCGGATGGCGCGCTGATGAAGGTTCTATACTACACGTGCTACAACAGCCGGTAAACTTTTGCCGTGTTTAAACCGTGTGTGTAGATTGCCGACAGCTTTGGGGCAGCGCACAAATGCTGAAGATCGCATCACCGCTTACGTTCTACGAGGAGGCATGCAGGAACGTAACACTACAGTTGTTTGCCCGGAAACGTACTCACCGGAACGCTGAATGCAGCTTAGCAAAAAACATAATCGCCAAAGAACATTTCCAACACAAGGAGATGCTAACACTTCGCCTTCGTTCGCGGGGAAAGCAGTGCTTGCACCAGCATTTTCTGCTTCTTGGAGAGGCCGGCTCTTCGCAATCGGCTCGTACATGTAGTATATACAAGTATATGTACGTACGTGTAGTATGTACAAGTATTAACACCTTACAAGTGATCTTGCACGCGACAGCGACAGCGCTACAAGCGAGGCGATGGCTGTCGCGTTCACTTGTCGTCTACAAGCCGAACTCCACGCGAGCGACGGCTTTGAGCGACGACTTCCCGGTATGAGGGCAGCAATATACGCGCCGCCGAAACTAGCGTCACGCATGCTTTATCAAATTAAGTTGATGTATTTTACTGCAGAAGGAGCATAAAATATTTCTGAAGGTCTTGCACTAGGTTCTTATTCTTGCACGTGTAAAATTCAATAGTTTGCTCGTTCCGTGCGACAAACAGCAGTATTTGAGTTATGTACATCCAGTTTCGGCTTCGCACAATTGGCTAGTCGCTCATAGCATTTCCGGGCGACGAGCGACGAGTTCTAGATTTCTAGAAACGAGCGATCGAGCGACAACACCGAGCGATTTGTTCAAGCGACGGCCCGTTTTGTCGCTCGAAGCCGTCGCCCGTCACCGTCGCGCGCAAAATCGCTCTCGTAGAGTTTGGACTTAACGCCGAACTCCTCAGAGAAACTGAAGCTCTCGAAAATTTCCATGACCGTCTCAGCGAAACACCACCAAACTACTTTGCACCGTGCTTCGTGTGTAGCGGCAGCAGTCGGTCCTGACGAACACCATTGTTGACGTCACGAGGCGCCCGACCAATCACAGGCGGAAACGAGGTGCGCGAGCTGGGCGTGTCTGCTGCTGCACTTTTCGTCGAAATAAAATATGTTTGCGCTTTTTTTCACTCAATTTCGATGCGATATTCGAATTCAGAGGGTTGAAAACCACGGCGTACTGCTCTTCACTCATTTTTTCTGGAAAACCTTTCAGCTTCCCTTTAAGTCATGGCAAGACTTTGTACCGTCGCTTTGTCTTGCCACGTCACGCACGTTGTGTCGATCGCCGCCGGAGGTCACCATTTATTCCCTTAGGCAAAATGCGCAATTATGCTTTCAGATTAAGAAAAGTCAGTTTTGCCCGAAAGGCCAAGCATTGATAGCGATAGCAATGTGTTAGACAACTACATGAAGTAAGGCTCGTAGTTTCATCGGCCGTATAAACCGCAGTAAGCACTCGCTTACTGATTAAATTAACAAGCATTGTGTCACAACAGCACAGCCAAACCTGAACAGATCTCACTCGACCACCGTGAACACTAGCTGTCAGAACGCTGGCGTGAGGAAGAACGCCGGCCGTGGAGAGCGATCGCTTCGCACTGCCGCACGCTTCAACGCGTATCCGAAACTTGAGATTACATGACCTCCAACATAAGGCGCGTGAGAAGTCAACGCACGTGAAGTAACCAGCCATTTCTGCCATTTCCGCTGGTCACCTCCATTTGGAGGTAACCAGCCATTTCTACTGGTTACCTCCAAGATACGGCGCGGGGTCTGCGTTTCCTCTTTGCTGCGTGGACAGCCATACGCAGCTACGGCTGGGATATAGGAGGAAACGCACGCTTACCTCCACCCCTCCCTTCGTCCAAGCGGGATTTTGATCACCTGACCTCCGACATTGGGCACGCGGGAGGACGGCGCGCATCAAGCGCGCCGACCTCCTCTTCGCTTGGCTGGGACACTATATTGAGTCCTCCATTACAAATGGTTCATAAGCCGCATGCAGACCAACATCATCGTCATCATCATCGTCACCTTCCAGCGTGCTTCTTCCGGCGCTTCAAACACGGCGCGGTCAGACACTTCAGACACGTCGTTCCTTTTGTCCCCCTATAGATGAGGAACGGCGAAATTGAGAACTGGATCGTTGCCCTTGAACACTATTCTAGGAATGCCACTGTTGAAATCCAGGGAGTCATTAAGATGGAAAATGAAAGCATTGTTGCCATATTGTCCGCTATTGGAGAGGCTGTTGATGAGCCAATCAGCCAATGCGATATCGAGATTTGTCATAGCGGCCCCACGCACAATCCGATAAAACTTATATCATCGTCCAATTCAAGTCCCGGTCTAAACGTGACATGACACTAAAGAAAGCAACAAAAGCCCGACTTACTAACAGCAACTTAGGACTTAACAATTCAAGTGCTATGTATATAAACGAAAATCTTTGTCCTACGCGGAAGAGACTTCTCTGTATGGCTATCTGGCTTAAGAAAGACTGCCAGTGGAAATCCCTCTGGACCCACAATGGAACGATTTTTGCAAGGCGGTCCGACACCTTTAACGCCTTTTAGGTAGAGACCGTTAATTACCATCGGTCAAGTTCCCCAAACGCACCTCTTGCAGCGCGCAAGTGCCCGTCGACCATGCTACGGGACCCGTCAGACAAGTTGGCGATTCGACCCTCCTGTGCCGCGCGTGGAGCTTTTGTTTGAATTCCACCCCCTGTCCCCTGTGTGACGCTTCCCGAAAGTGCAACTGCAGGCTGGCACGGCTCGAGGTAGTTGACCCTGGTCCCCAAAAAGCTGCTTTGCAGCACGGAAAGGTTGTTCTAGGACGACCAGTCCCCTCCTGCTGAGCGCCTACCAGGCGAGGAGCCAACACCAGGCAGAGGCAGCCATCGGAGAATAGAGCCCATGGAGTGTCCTCATTGACCGAACATGATGCCACTTGCACGGGCCCTACGATTGGATGAAAATGAAGACACCTGCATGGGCTTGGCGACTGGTTGAAAATGACGTGAGCCCATCGGCGTTGCTGAAGGACTGAAGGGGTTATAAGCCCGAGAACCATCAGAAAGAGACGTTCTTCTTGCCGTGGGCCGCAGCGTCTGATATGCTGCGGCCGTAAAGGTGACTTTTTACTATTATTTTACACGTTTCTAGTCTTGTACATAATGTGAATAAACCTTCAATTTTAAGTAACTCCACCTCAACTTACGTCAACTCCTGCACTCAACGGCAATATCCAAATACGCCATACCCATCCCTTGTGAAAATGACCTCGATAAGGTAACATCGGTGTAAGCCGCCCATCATGCAGTTTAACTTTTCAGAATGCTCTATCATGGTTTCGTGTTATGCCAAGAAATCCTTCGATGTTCTTCTACGTACATTTCTGTTTTGCATATTAACGCACACTCTGCCCTTTCTAACCATGATGATATTTTTTTTATTTCCATGACCAATTTTCTTTCTATTATATTTTTTATGCTTACTGAAACATGGCATTACGACGGGTGTGTGATGCTGCAACTTAATGGATAAAAAAAATTTTTCATCCATCGCAGTAATCGAAGGGGTGGTGACGTCACTATTTATGCGGACGCTTTGACAGAATATGAAGTGGTGGTGGTGGTAGTGGTGAATTATAGCAACAGACTGGGGGATTTAGACTGGCGATCAAGGCCAGCAATTGCTCCGCCCGAGCGTCTCTTACAATACCGCTGAAGGGTTTCACCATATGTCCATCAAACCAGTCTCTCTTAAGAATTTGATAAGGAGACGTGAAGTTTCTTTCTGGGCTATAACTGATCCCTCGAGAAGTATAAGGTGGTGCAGGCACGCATGCGGAAGGTCCTTTTTTCTTTAAGATTCTTCAGGAAAGCGTCCCGTTCATCTTGGAATTTCTGGCAGGACCTCAAAAAGTGCTCAATATCTCCTGTCTCGTTGCATGCCGTACAGTTCGTAGAAATGATTCACCCCGTCTTAAATAACCAGGCCGGTGTACTAGCAGATCGTGTCCTTATTCGATATAGAAGTGAGGCTTCCTCTCGGTGAAATCTATTGGTTACGCAGGGCATATGCGGTGGAACCCAAAGCAACCCAAAGTGATTTCGAATGTCAGATTTTTTCACCTGATTACTCTTTGGAGCCTTGACTTTGGGAGGATGATAGAGCACTGCATATGCAAGCGCATCAGCTTTTTCGTTGCCAGAGATACCAATGTGGGAGGGAATCCACTGAAAATTTACTGTAAAGCCTTTGTTGTTCAGTTCTTTCACTATGGCTAGTGATTTGCGTGGGAACTTGAGGGATGACAGACCACGGTATAGTTGATGTAACGCGGCCTTTGAGTCCGTAAGAACAACCACATTCCGCGGAGGCAATGTCTTTAGTAGAGTGTATAAGCGCGACTGAACGAGGACGTAGAAAGAAACAGATACACAGACACAGCGCTTCACTTTCAACTATAGATTTTATTTTCGCACGCATCGATAACTATATACCGTGTGAGCGGAAACAAACGTAACAGCAAAAACGAACATTGAGTGGTGCATTTCGATGAACCGAACACGTGTGCAGGGCAAAGGGAAAACATATACTACAATGGTCACAAAGATACCCGCCGTGGTTGCTCAGTGGCTATGGAGTTGGGCTGCTGAGCACGAGGTCGCGGGATCGAATCCCGGCCACGGCGGCCGCATTTCGATGGGGGCGAAATGCGAAAACACCCGTGTGCTTAGATTTAGGCGCACGTTAAAGAACCCCAGGTGGTCAAAATTTCCGGAGTCCTCCACTACGGCGTGCCTCATAATCAGAAAGTGGTTTTGGCACGTAAAACCCCAAATATTATTATTATTATGGTCACAAAGATAAACCGAGGAATCGTATCTCCTTTTCCGATAGTGACACCGAAGGCTTGCTTACGCACTTTTGCTCTAATTTTGCAATCTCGTAGGCCTCTACAATCTCCCTCGTCATCCTGCTATGAGCCTTATACAGAATGGAAGTGCTTTCAAACATGGGCTTGCAGGAACAATCTCGGCAGTGAATACCCAAATGACGCGAGATTACCCTAGTGACGTTATATCGATGCTCTTTTAATCTCTCGTTGATGCGTCTGCCGGTTTGACCAATATAGGTTCTTTCGCATGAAAGTGGGATGGCATAGACAACGTTATGAGTACAGGTTACAAATTGTTTGCGACGTTGGGTACAACATGCGCGCCTTTTGTTATTCTCTGTGATAGCCTGTTTGCATAGCTTCTGTAGACGCTCAGCGGCAGAAAAAACCACGTCTACCCCCGATTTCGCCGCTATTCTTCTGGGATTATGTGAAATGCAATGAATGTGTGGTACCACAGCAACTTTCTTTGCTCTAGCATTGGCACTGCTTTCATTCGATGCATTTTTGCACTTCTTGCTTAAGCCCTCCGCGACAGAAGTTAGCATACGCATCTGGTAACCAGAATCTGCCAGGCGCTTGGCCTGTTCTCTGAAACTGGCTTCCATTTTGTGGTCACATGACTTCTTCAGAGAATTGTTGAAACACGATGTTACTACTGCGCGTTTTACAAGTTTTGAATGAGCGGAATGTTATGGTAGGGCTGGTTTATTGCCTCTCGGCTGATAACTCCAGCATGTCATTTGTGGATAAAAGTACAATCCCAAGTGTAAAAACCTTATGAAATTGCCTATGGGGACTTCATGTGTCAAAGACAAAGGGGACGTTTGTTTCCGCTCGCAGGGTATATATTTATCGATGAGTGCGAAAATAAAATCTATAGTTAAAAGTGAAGCGCTGTGTCTGTGTATCTGTTTCTTTCTGCGTCCTCGTTCAGTCGCGCTTATACACTATACCATGGATTCTAACTAACTAGCCCGCCAACGTGTTTTAACCAATATCTTTAGTTTGCGCAGAGAAGAAACTATTGCTGCGCCTTCCACAGAATATGAAGTAATCTCGGATTACATTTGTATTACTAATGCTTTCGAGATCCTAACACTAAATCGGAACCTCCGGGTTATTGCCGTCGCTATAATCACCCCAAATGGGAATTTCGGTCAGTTTATGAGCTTCATTGATTTACTTTATTTCAACAATTAGTCTTAAACTATAGGTTCTGGTGGAGCTTTTAATATACATACACTCGAAAAATATAACCTTGCTCGAGATTTCAACAACACTATTTATTCAACAGGATTTATTAACATAATCGCCTCGCCAGCACGGATCACGGGGCTTACTTCATCGACACTTGATTTGTCTATCACTTACACGTAAACTACAGTATCGGATGCGGGAGCCATAGCCTCCGGTATGAGTGATTACTGCCCAATCTTCATGATTTCCTTCATCAACAACACTCATAAAAACAACCAAAAGCACGTAATTAAGATGCAGCATGTATTCCACCCAATGCCTTACTTTCACTTAAACTTGACATCTGTGCTCAGGATTGGCGTTTTATACATAGAATATTAAATGTAAACGATGCATATTCAAAGTTTATGCAAACTTTTTTGCTGACTTATGCTGTAGACTTTTCTTTTATATATTTTAAACCATCCAAAGAAATAAAAGAATACCTTGGGTCACGCCAGCTCAAAGAAAGGCCATCAAATAGAAAAATCGATTATTTCACGCCTTCTTGCGTACCAGAACACCGCCAGACTTTAAAGTTTTTAAATCTTCAAAAATAAGCTGATTGCCAAGCTTAGATCTGCCAAGACAACATATTATTAACGACTGTTTTCTGATATTAAAAAAGAAGAATCTGAAGTAGCGTGGAAAGTGCTACACAGGGTTCTTTGTCGAGAAAGCAAATCGGAAACACCCGTAACGCTAAGGTACAATAAACGTGAAATTGCCGGTCAGAAGCTTGCTGATCATTTTAACATAGTGTTTATTGAGCATGCTTTGCCAGATAGCAACACAGGGGTTATCAGACCGTCAATCAATTGCCCTGCTGAAGGCTTTGCTTTACATGATATAAGCGCAGCTGAAATCTACTGAATATTTATAGGTTTAAAGAAGAGCAAGGCTTTAGATATAGATAACCTGCAGGTAAAACCTATAAAATATGCTATTAAATACGTTGCGCATGTGCTCGCTTACATGTTTAATCTTGCTCTCGAATTAGGTCGATTTCCTGATGCAATGAAAAGATTCAGGGTATCTGTTATTTACCAAGGTGGCAATAAAAACGAGGCAAACATTATAGGTAAAGATTTGTGACACCATCTTTTCTAAAAGGCTTGGAGCAGATGCTGTTTTCTCGATTAACCAGCCTCTTTAACACAATAAATCGACAAAGGGCGTTCTAATGAAACATCTTTGGTAACTTTAAAAGAGAGTCTGCTATAGAACATTGAAAATAAACATATAACTCTAGCTCTTTTCATCGTATATAGTGAGGCCTTCGATTCACTCAAGCATAGTATACTTAAACAAAAACTCTCAGATTGTGGGGTTCGTGGTAGGCAGCTCGAAATATTCTATTCATATTTAACCAACAGGACTCAGTGTGTGTGTATCACCAGTCATCTCCCCTCCTTATAAAATGTGGCGTGCGCAAAGGCAGTAAGTTAGGTCATCTTTTGTTTAATATATATATATATATATATATATATATATATATATATATATATATATATATATATATATACCCAGTTGAAAAACACAACAGGAAATTTTTGCAGTCTGTCGTATTTTGGGACGTTGGTTCTGTAGTTCTGTTGCCTGTAGTTCTGTTGCCTGTAGTTCTGTTGCCTGTAGTTCTGTTGCCTGTAGTTCTGTTGTCTGTAGTGTGACGTCCTGTAGTAGAAAGTCCTGTAGTTCTTGATCAATATTTAATTAAAAATTGACAGAGACGTCCGTAAGGTTATGTAAATTTGTTAGTACATAAAAGAAAAACATAAAAGTAAAAAAAATTTAGAAAAAAAGACGTCTTCGCCTAGGATTCGAACATGCGACCTCACGATTCCGAGCCCGGCATCTTACCACTGCACCACCCCTGCCATGCTTTTCGAGTGTACGTTTTGGCCATGTGAATAGTACGACGTGCTGATGCGCTGATGTTTACATTTGCATTTTGAGAGCCAAGATCCGCTATCACTCCACCGCGTCAAGTGCCGCATCTCTAGAAGAGCAAGAGTGTTCATACCATCGACAGGTACATCGTGCAGTGCTAGAACATCGATATTGATGTACGATATCCATATTAAATAAGAAATTCAGAAATAGACAACGTTGACTCTTAGGGTTGTTACTGCCAGTTTCGACAGTTGTCTCTCGTTCTTTACACTTTTGAGCGCGCATATAATTCGTGTGTTCAATGCAAAATAGCTACATAAACATTCGTGGATGAGAGTTCTTTCTGACAGCATACTGGCTTCTCACGGCAGCACTGTACCAGATTAATGAGACCCGAGCGAGACAGCTTTTCACGCAACTTTGTGGAACAACCCAAATCTTCTTTTCCGCTTCGCATAAGCTTGTGAAATATTCCTGGGTAATTAACTAATGTGTCAGTGTAACAGCACATGTAAGTCCACAGGCCTGTGTGCCACATCTTACCCCCCAAAAAAGAACGGATACGCAGCCATTCCCGCAGATGGTATGATTTTGATCAGCCACCGATTTTGAGGAGGCCGGTAGGGCGTTGCTGGTGCCGCGTCGTCACGGCACAATTATAACTATTCGCCACGTCGACTTTAATACCGATGTCGGTGCCATCAACATCGCCGGCTTCAAAGAAGCGCGATTGAATACCGCGCAAGAGAAAAGTACAGTGTACACTACCGATGCGAAAACATACAATTTTAAAGGACCGCGACGGAAAGCGCTTCTGTTGCGACTTCGGAACTCTTGGCCTCCGCGACCGAATGTTTCTGCTGCGACGTCAGAATTGGTGTCATAACGTCGGAGTCGCTGTCAGGATATAAAGTTGTTGTTCCGACTTCAGAACTCTTGTTGTCGCGACAGAAGGCTTCTGTTGCGAAATCAGAATCTCTGTCATAACGTCAGAAATGTCTCCCAATTAAGAAATGTCAACAACTTCTGTCGTACAACAGAATTTCTGTAGTTGCGACAGGAATTCCTCTTGTCTTTTTCAACCGGGCACTACAGAAGCTTGTCGCATCACACAATTTCAGTGCACTTCTGTTGTCATCATTGGGCACATGTTGCGGCGATAGGTTTCCGTTGTGGAACAGTTCTCTGTAGTACAACAGAAGTTTGTCCATTACTTCAGGAACACTTCTGTTATGACAACTGGGGGCCTGTTGCAATTATAGGTTTCTGTCGTACAACAACATTTTTCTGTAGTACAACAGAAGTTGGTCGCATTACATCAGGAACACTTCTGTTGTGACAATTGGGGGCCTGTTGCCACAATAGGTTTCTGTAGTATTTCAACAGCTCTCTGTAGCACTACAGAAGTTTTTCGGGTTACTTCAGGAGCATTTCTGTTGGGACAACAGGGTGCCTGTAGTGATGACAAATTTTTCTGTAGTACTACAAAAATCTGTTGTAGAGCTTCAGCTTTCTGTTGTAACAACAGACATACGACAGACTGTACTTCTGTAGTAGCAACAACAAATGTCTGTTGTACATCAGAAAAGTCTGTCGCTCCATCAGGAATCTGTAGTTACTACAGAAAAATCCTGTTGTACTACAGAAATTTCTGTAGTACTGAACACAACCTCTGTTGTCATTTTCAACTGGGTATATATATATATATATAGATAAACGGTATTGTCAGTATTGATACAAGCTCAAAATTTATTATGTATGCGGATGACAACATTATCTTCCTATCTGGTACTGATGAAAGCAATCTAGCGTCAAGATGTAATCACGTCCTTGAAAAACTAGTATTTTGGTTCCATACAAACTGCCGCAAAGTTAACCCAACTAAAGCTAAGGTGTTTTTTTTCTGTGCTCAAAATAAAGTAATTAGCTTGGATCAGGATATATATATTGGGACAGACACAAAACTGAAATTTTCTATGAGCATGCATAAAATGCTTGACATTACGTTTAGCTCGTATCTCACTCGGGATTCCAACATTGACAATGTGTGTAAAAAACGTTGAATGAATCCAGGAGCGCTGTCGCGTTGTGCCATTATTCCAGTGCTAGCAAAATTACAAATTTATTCCGCACTATTTGCTTCCCATATCAATTATTGCAGTTTGGTATGGTTGACTACTACACCAAGACATATTACAAATATTTTTATTACAAAAGAACATTATTTGCAACATCGCAAATATTGATTATTTATCTTTGACAGAACAATATTTACAGTCATACAACGTTATGAATATACAGCATATGTTTGAATTACGCGTTTTGCGCTCATTCTATGTATCTTCACCAACTTCCAAGCATTTCATTACTTGAATTGCTTCAAACTGTAGAGTGATATGCGCACACGTATCACTGTCTTATGGCTAATACCACGTTTCCGTACTTTTTATATGTTACAGCCTTTGAAACACAACCTTCTGTTAATCCTTAATAGATACAAATATATAGCGAAGCCCACATTCACATCACTACGTCAACTATTCTTTAATTAAATTATGTTGACATACGTTCATTTATGTTCTTATTCAGTTACGTTGTTGGGACATGGGCAAACTTATCCTGCTATTATTTGTGCTTCACGTTGTAGTGTTTTATACAGTGAATAATTTCACGTTGAATTGTTAAACGCTTAATGTTTACCTAATGTATTTCTGTTGATCTGTTTATCTTTAAGCTCCGTTACATACTAATACGTTTCCTGTATTCTCTGTGTTACCATTTATGTTTGTATTTTGTATAATACGCTTACTTAGGTATCTATTATTGCATACTTTAGTACTCTAACACGTTTACTCTATTCTTTGTGTCATCATTTCTTCTTAGCATTTCGTATTGCACTTTTCGTATTACGTATTACCCTATTCTTATTTCTGATCATCTTTTCTTTTTAATGCTCCGTTACCTACTTATGTGTATCTGTTCCTGGTTTCGCATGGACATCAAGGTCGGGCACCACGTGTGCATGAAGTGAAGCCCTGCCTTGCATTCGATTTCTGTGCCTCTGTCAAGCAGCTGACCGCAACTTTTAGCCCTGAAATTCATTCCAAAGATGTCTAAAAAAAACAAGAAATAAGAATGGAATTTGAATTTGAAAAAAATTACAGGGTCTCTTAAGATCTCTCTTAAGAGGTGAACGGCGAAAGCCTGCTCTTCTTCCTCTATCATTCGCCTCTTTCTATTTGCCTCTTGTCATTGTTTTCTTTCTTTTAGTCATTACTGCTCACTACTAAGCATTTTTAGTCATTTGTAATCGATTGTGGTCATTATAAGCCGTCGTTAGACATGCTAGTCAGATCGTAGTCATTAGTAGTCATTTCAGTCATTACTACTCATGACCAGACATTTCTAGTAATTTCCAACCACTTGTGCTCATTAGAAGCCGTCGTTAGACATATTGGTCATTTCGGAGTCACTAGTAGTCATTACAAGACATTAGTAGTCATTATTAGTCCTTAGTCGCCATTATTAACCTCTACCAATCTCTCTTATAACGTTATCATTCACTAACTGTCACTATCAATCATTTCTCATTCTTTAATCTGTCTCTAATCTATATTCATACGGCGTGATGACGCTTCGGTGGACACTCCTGCGGTCAGGTCTGCTGACACAAACTTCACCATAAGCCTAGAAAGGCTTTCGCCTGTAAAAAGAAAAAAAAAATAATTTTCTCGGCTCTCCCTCGCACACTGTCCGTCAAACCCTTAGCAAACGGCTCGCGAGGCGCGATCTTATTCCACTTGGTCTTTATACGGGCCCTCACAGCGACTGCGCAAATTTTGCCTGGATTGTCTGTGTAATTGCTATTCCAGTAAAATATTATTGTGTAAACCTGCGTTTCTCAGCTGTATATTAAATCGCATACAGAGTTGATGCAGGTACATATGAACTTTAAAAAAAGAATTATGGGGTTTTACGTGCCAAAACTACTTTCTGATAATGAGGCACGCCGTAGTGGAGGACTCCGGAAATTTCGACCACCTGGGGTTCTTTAACGTGCACTTAAAGCTAAGTACACGGGTGTTTTCGCATTCCACCTCCATCGAAACGCGGCCGCCGTGGCCGGGATTCGATCCCGCGACCTCAGCAGCCCAACACCATAGCCACTGAGCAACCACGGTGGGTACATATGAACTTTATGTAGTAGGCTCTTGCTTCTTATGAAATATCAGCTCTGGTTAGATAATCAAGTGGCATTTCCATATCTGCAATGTATTACAAAACCTCAGTGATAATGACTGAGTTAACTTTGCTGGTTCAGGCGTAACTAAACACCCCTCCGCCGTTCTTGCTTTCAGCTCTTCTGACAGAAGAGATGACCAGCAGAGCAGAAGAGACCACAGTGTGGCGGGTTACAGCGAACAAGAAATGGAGTAACTTTCCAAAAAATATTGCAAACATTCCTCTCAAAAATGTAGGAGTGGTGCTTGATTCCTTTTTCATGATTTCTCATAATAGTTTCGTCTTGACACTTCTTGCGGTAACTTTGTTGTCACTATGAGCTTTCTTACTTTCGGAAACGGAAATCCGTAAACTGCCTATGACTTTTTATGAAAATGTTGTAGCTGTATGCACATCAATCACAAGTACGGGCATATGTGTTCTATTTTGATTTGCACTCGTATATATATATAGGGCTGCAGATTCCAGGATTGTGAACTCTGGATGCATTGTTTTCACAACGTCAGTGTTTCCATTTCTTTTAAGATCAGCTACCTAGCGCAAATCATTCCGCACGACCGTGTTGGGAAACTTTTTCTTTCGGTACGCGCCGTTGTCAGTGTATGATTTGCATAAATGCCACCTCCCACTGCTTGAAGGCATTCGAGGATACCGACAGCGTTTTCAACTATTAATAAAGCGAAAGCCTTAGATAGGTCATGGTCGAAAAATGCGGTGTCCGGCGTTGTGGCATCAGAATTGTGCGCCACCAAAACGTGGCACCATATCCGACGACCACTGGTGGGAGTCGAACTTACGACCATTGGTGTTAAAGAATCCTAAGTTTATTGAGGCACAGTTGATTAAGCCAGAGTTAATTAAGGCGCTCGAACCCACGACCTTTGGTGTTACTTAAGGTGAACTTAATTGAGGCACAGTTAATTAAGGTAGAGTTAAGAGAAAACAAGTAATAGGAAGTAACAACACATTCGAATGAGAATGTCAAGTAATTTAATGAATGTATCCTGAGCGCGCATGCTTTTGCCTTCATCCTCTTTAGCGTATGCTAAAGTGACTGTGAACATTTTGGAGCGCAGCTCTAGGCGCCCGTTCCTGCAGCGAGCGCCGGCGTTCACCTCGGCGTAACCGAGCAAACGAGGACCACAGTGAAGGATGAAAGAGTGAACGCGGAGCGTGAGATGAAAGACGTGAGCTGCGAATGGCGGAGACCAATGAGAGCGGTCCCTTCAATGCGGACTTGCCCGAGCGCTCGATGTGTACTCGCATCCGGTCTCAGCCGGACCGCTCGTTTCTTACTATCGCCGGCTCGCGTAAGCTCTCGATCGCGTTTCTTTGGTTTGCATGGTTTGGTCTCGTTCGCGCTTCTTTCGATTGCCATGGTTTGAGATTATTTTTCACAATGATGAGTCTAAACCGAAACGTCCTGATGGAAAGGTTTTTGGAGACAGTGCGCCATACCCGATTCGAACGACAAGACGGACCCTGAATACAAGGGCGCAGAGGCGACAACAAGTACCTCAGCCTCCTTGACTTTGAAACGCGGTGACCCCGCAACAGAAAAGAGCCCGCAAACATATAAGATTCTTATCAGTCGCAACGACGTCGTCATCTTCGTAAGACATGAGTCGAGTTAAGAACGAAAAACGTAAACACAGCGCCGACCTGTCAGCAGACGAAGAAAAAAGCCCGTGACATCTTGCACTTACAGAGAGGAGACGAGATTTCCTTGCTGTCATGTGAGTGCTGCAGCGGCTCGCCGCCAGTTGGTGTGGCCGCTCTGCCGCAGTTGCGTTTCAATGTCGGCGGCACGCCGCGCGCGTTTTACCGCTAGTGTGTATGGGGCTTTCTGCGGCGTCGATCGCTCCGAGATAGCACAAGAGCAGCGCGCGTCATCTGTTCACACACAGAGAAAGAAATTCAACAAGAGGGGACCTCTTCAAAAACTGGCAACAGGAAACACGTCACGCCTAGTTTCAACTCCATCCGTTAGTTGACGCGAGCATCAGGAAAAAAAGAATGTGAAATAAACTTGCAGACAACGCTTTATTTTTTTTATTCTTTCCCATTAAAACTAAAAAAGTTTTGCGTGTAAATGAACTTATACTTTGCGACTTATTTTTGTTGCGTTGCGTAGCAACAAGCTTGCGGCACGCCAGACAAGCCGCAGGAGTGAGCGAGGCCGGCTGCGCATGTGAAGCTCGCGTGCTCGGCGACCCGTCTCTTTTGGATGTAGCCCGTTTTTGGGCTCCCGGCGTTCTTTTGTGTTCCGTCTGCATTTCGACACGTCACCGCTGCAGTACTGGACTACAGCAAGGACAGGAATTTCGTTTGACAGTCTGCGACGAACTTCAAGCACATTAGGCTTACTGCACAAAACTGAACCTATATAGTGACGCAGTTATCGAAAAACAGCTCCGCCGTCCAAGCCTAGTTAATTTGAGTAAATTACTCGCACTGGGAGATGTTTGCGACGCTTTCTATGAGCCCAAGCATAATTGTAACTTATTTCGGTAGTTTTTGGGCACGCTTGCCTCACCTGGCTTTGTGACGAAAAGCACCTTGGCCGTGTGACGCAATTTCGCGTGTACTGAATCTTACCGGGACAAATTTTGGCGCTTTCTCTGACCCCAGACATTATTGTAACTAATTTCGCTACTTCTTGGGGTACTTTCCAAGCACAGTGGCCGCGCTCGGCGTAGTGTCGCAGTTAGCCAAAAGCAACTCGGCCGTGTGCCGGAGGTAACTTTCGCGTGTACTGAATCTTACTGGTAGAAGTTCGTGACGCATTCTCTGACCTGAAAGAGTATTGTAATTCATTTGGTAACTGTTTGGGATATTTTGAGGCATACTCGCCGCGCCTGGGCTTGTGAAGCTGTTAGCAAAAAAAAGCAAGCCGGCCATAGTGAGTTAGTTTTGCGTGTACTGAATTTTAGTGGGACAAGTTTGTGACGCATTTTATAGCCTTGCAACAACATATACCTTATTTCGGTACTCACGCTTGTCGAAAACGCGACGAGTGATTGCCGAGAGTGATAACACGGGTGTGTTGCTTGCGCCGGCAGGACGTGTAAAAGATAACACGGAGGAGCTCAAGAACTTGACATTTATGTATTATGAGCGACTGAGAACAGGCTTTGCACCCACGAATATGTCTTGAGTGCGACTAGAAGGCATTCTGCGAGCGTGTAACATGGTCTGGCTGAGCCTGTGTTGTAGCCACCTCTGTGTACTTGGCGTACCATCGCGTCGACTGAGGCCAAGTTGTTTTGGAAACGCGCAGTCGCCCGTGTATTTGTGCTATTAGAGTGCAGGAAATAATGCCCGGGAAGGGGGGGGATGCTTGAAAATCGGATAGTCCTTGCGGCGAAATGTCCGTAAAAGTGAATTTATCTGTAATGCCGCTCATTCACCACTCACGCACATTTCGCCTCTACACGCAATACTACTGTTAGGTCAATATACCAAAATGATACATGCTTGTAATTTACTTTCTTTCAGCTGATGGCATCCGGCGGAGCTTCGTACGGCAACGACTGCTGCTTACCTGGGGTGCGATCGGAGATGGTTGTTCGGCGCGTTCGTTCGGTTACCGGCGCGCGCGATTGGCGTACACCGCGCCGACGTCGCATGCCCCGGGGCGCGGCCACGTTTTTGGTGACGTCAAAATGACGACACGCTCCTGTCAATCATCCTCCCACCGAGCATTTCGTCTGCTAGGCGCCGAACCCGACGGGAGCTGGGAAGTTTGGAGCGATCATACGGCTTCGCATGGCGCGTCTGGTGGATTGGATTGGATCCAACAGGTGGCCTTTTCGGCTGTGGAATGGCACGTTTGAATCCAATCCATAGTTTAATTCGAGAAAATGGCGCTTCCGTTGGGAACTTAGGTTGTTGCGCTGGCGTTTCTAGAGGAAGGAGGAGAGCGGGTGGCGGTGCGAAACGCGTTTGAAGAAATGGCAGAAAGTGAATTCCAGCGTCGCTTTTGTTTCTCGAAACAAATAATTCGTTGGTTGTACAGAAAAATCGACAACATCATCGGTGCCAGCGAGCCACTGGAATGTTGTCGCTGCCTCTTGAAAAGTGCGCCACGCTTCCCGTCGTTTTTTTGTTTTCGTTTTTCTTCTCGCTGTGCGCGACACCACCTAGGGACGACGCAAAGAACCTAATAGTTATAAATTGCAGTAGTCACACGTACTACTATTTGAAAACGTGCTTGGGCTTGAGAAGAAAAAATATATTTTTTTAGATAAAGATTTCATTCATTTGGAAGACGAGAAACATTTGGTTTTGGAGTATACTGTTTGCAAGCAGACGACAAACGACGGAAGTAAACTTCCGGGGAGGTCACCGCTTCCTGATTGGCTGCTCTCTCCGCCCCGCTGTCACAAATTTTGCATACTGCAACTTTCCGACGTTGCAGCAACTGAACAGAACGCGTATCGAACAAAATATCTCCGATCGCGCCCTTGGTACCACAACTTTGGATGAATGCAGAAGAAGCCCGGAACGAGCATTTATATCGAGCAAAATAAACATTTCATCATTTCAGAAGACGTCTTGCGTTTTCTTTATGAAATTGCATCTGACAGATTCGGCGGAATCTTGTAAAGGTCATTCGCAATAATTTTTACTAAATAATGAAACTATTCCACGCCAAGGCCGCGCGGGGTTCACCAGAAGCGAAAAAAATAAAAAATAAATGCCGCGCCGTTCAGCAGAGCCGGCGCGGCGTGTAACAACTGGTGTTCAAAACGCGCGCGCCCAGAACTGAAACCGGAAGGTGTTAATACCATCCGCTTAGTGTGCTACAGTCAATTCGGCCGCTGGGCTCTATGGGAGTGTCCGCTCTTGTTGAAATTTCTTTCTCTATGGTTCACCCATGGCGCCATCGATAAGGCATTGGCGAGTGCGTCAAAACAAAGCGCTGCATGAGCGGCGGTCTGTCTGCGCCGGCTGCTGTAAATCGCGCCCACGCTTCAACCGCGTGCTGCCTCTTGCGTTCTCCCCGATCAGCGAGGCAGTCGCGCCACACTTTGCTCGTTTGCAACGTGCCGCAAGAGAGACAGATTGGCCGCGCCAGCCAATATATCGCGCAATAAAAACACGTATACAGCTGCGCTCAATTTTGCATTAGGGAGTGTCGTAATCGTCGGTGAAATTTTTCGCCTCACTTGCAGCGACAGCCTGCAGATTAACTTTGATAGCAGTAGCTTGTTCGCAGCAATCTGCCCCGGCGAACGGAACTTATACACACGCATGTCCAGAGGCCTGCACAGCACAGATAGTATATGGCCGCACGCATTAAACATCATAAACATGACTAGTGGTTGACTGCACTGGATGCTCCAACAGCAAAAGCAAAAACACATTGTTAGCAGCATCCAAATCGTTACAAAGATCGTTAGCGCACCAATTTTTGAATTGTGGCAACTTGTCAAATAAGAAAGATAAAGAAAATAAAATAAGCCATTTAGTCAACGGATTCTTTCACTTTCACTTGTTTGGCACTGGTTTGGCACCTGCTACAACCATCGCTAGTTTATCTGTTTGTGCTGCAGTTGACAACATGGATTTATGCAATGCCTTACGACGGCCTTTCCTGGTGATCTCAATCGTTATATCCAGCCCATTTTACCGGCTTGGGCTGCCGGTAGTCATAAGCATTTGACACAAGGTACAAAAACTGCTCTCTCAGAAAAGTCTGCACCCTTCTTTCGGGGCTTATCTTGTCCCATAAGAATAATCGTCACCTATCTTGCCCGCATTTCCTTTCTTTAATGCTGCGAGACTGCTACTTCCAGGTCACGAGCGTTGTGCACGTTATCATCGTGACATAGCATTCTCGGCAGGAAAGTAGCGAGCACACACTTTGCGAGAAAGGAAACGCAAGCAAATCAGATGACGATTATCGTCGTGAGACAAGATAAGCCCGAAAGAGGGCAAACAATTAAGAGCGTACAGTCCACCGACTCTTTTACAATACCGCGCGAGCGTCGATTGACCGGCCGGTCAGCGCCTTCTAGCAGCGTGAAGCGACGAGACCAGCATTTGTAGCACATGCGCACCAAGTTCATTGGGATCCCAAGTTTCGTCTCCTAGGCTCTTTCCACTAGCACGACCCAGTCCGTGGCACGAGTAACTCGGTGTAAGCTCCCAGGCTTATCGGAGATAACGGCTTCCAGTGAACTTCGTGCGCAAGCGCTACTCTTGCTGATCTCGTCGCTTCCCGTAGTTAAAAGGCATTGACCGGCCGGCCAGTCGCCGTTCGCGTGGTACTGTTAAAGAGTCGATCGACTGCACAACCTATTATTTCGCAGTTACGTTATCGCTTTCCTTATTGTATGCCGAGGATGGAGTGCAAGGACATTTCGTAAGGACAAGAAAAGGAAAATCGATTGTGATACGTAACTGTATGCGGTAGCAGCGTGGTTATAAAGTAAAGGCGAGTGCTGACAGATGACCTCACTGGGACTCGTTTGTTTTGAGAGGAATAAATTATATTCAGCTTTTTGATTTGTATCTTCGTTCTGCTGTGTATTGTTTCCGCTGGCTTAATTTCTGCGCTCGAAATGGCCAGATCAGACCGGATATCAGTTGAAGTAGGAATGAGAAGTATTTATAACAAACGAAAAGAAAGAAGAATGCATACCTTTTATATTCATACAAGTGCAATGTAGCGGTGCACTACATGAAATACTACTTCGTTATTATTTTTTTGTTGTTGTTGGAGCGCCACAGTCGAGGTAAGCAGGAATGAAATGAGCAGATTGGTCTCTTGCTACAGCTCAAGCTGATAAAGCCTAAATGAAGAACAAATGATTTCCACAAGAATGCTATATTAAGAAAAGGTAGAAGGAAAAGGAAACTACACGCGACAATATTTCCCGATGCATACTTTTTATTACATTTCCAAAGTTGTAATTAGCGCAGTAGTGTGTAGCAGATTTCATCTCTCCGAATTCATGCGTGCTCCGATTTCAACGTGAAATGTAAGGGATTGCTACTTTGTACCACACTAACGGAAATTTTATGTCTGGGTCCTCGAAAAAATTGCCACTGTTCTCGTGTTTGTTTCACTGCAACGCTTTAGCACAGCGAGATACGTGACTGTGCGACGATGCATGCTCACTTGCTCCAGTGCATGCGCTCCTGCTCCTCTAGAAGGATCGACATTTGGGCGAGTTGGTGTTGGTTGAACATCATGAAAGGGCAGCGCAAGACGACGAAGACAGAAGGCAGGAACACACAGGATAGTGCTGTCCTGTGTACATAAGTTTACATAAGTGCACATAAGTGTACATAAGACAGTGTACAAGTTTGTGTATGCCTTCGAATAAAGTTAGTTGTGAGTTCAGCGCTGTCCTGTGTGTTCCTGCCTGCTGTCTTCGTCGTCTTGCGCTGCCCCTTCAAGATGTTCTACTGCTTCTCGTTGCGGAGTATTGACGTGTGATGAAACACCGTCTTATTCTGAAAGCGTATTTTTTTGCCTTGCGCCAATTACCTGAGCATACAAGATCACGGTAGCTCTTTTTCAGGATTGATAGTTTGAGGAACGACAAAGTACGTTGTCATCGCAGCCCGTATAGTGTAGAATGTTCTGGGAGCAAAACAAAGCGTGTCAACCGAAGTCTCCGTGAAGGAAGAGGAAGTAGAAGCACATGGTATATGTATTTATATCTACTAAAAGTTGGGCATTAAATATTATGCAGTGTTGCATAACTGCCTTATATTCTTGCATTACGTTCTTAGTTCTATTGCCAGACCTTACATTGTTTTCTGACCCCTATTTCTTTTATTGATATCAAGTTTTAAATGCGTAAGCATTCGTATGCCTACCCAACGAGGAAACCTGTGAGTCCGTCCGTCGCGTAAAACGAATCGCTAAGCAGAAAATAATGTATAAAACAAGATATTTTAAAGGAAAAGCGTTGGTGGTGGTGGGTTTCGCACCTATAGACGACCCCACGCTCAGAAGCCGAGTGTCTTACCCACTGGCCTGAACAGCCACACTTGCAGAAGGTGAATATACATAGGAACCATATGACTGTGTAGTACCTATGGTAGAAAAGAAATGTCAAAGCAGAACCGTTTCTATGAAGGCTTTGTTGAAAGATTTGGTGACGGTGGAATTAAAGCCACCTCTGGAATCACATGTATACATCTTGGAGCACTGTAAACATCAGAAAAATTACGATTTCGCGAAAATTTAATGCCAAGGAGGCCACATTGAGGCTGCGTTTTAGTGGTCGTGGGATGCGCCTCCGTTGGAAGGTTCCTTTACCGACGGAAATGCCACTGATCTCTGTGGGCTCATGTGCTTCACGCCGCGCAACATAGACAGACAATCAGTCAGTGAGTTGATAAGGAGTGATGAGGGGTTATATGGGTGTCAGCACGGCCGGTAGTGGTTCGACGCGGATGGATAAGGTGCTAAATAACGATAAGGGCTTATATTGATCGGATCAATTATGATAAGGTTACTAAGCACCGATAAGGGTTGATAAGGGTCGGTCAAGTCCGATAAGTTTGATAAGGACCTATAAAAGTTGACAACGGCCGGATCATGTTCCATAAGGTAGATAAAGACAGTTCAGGGTTCAGAAGAATCGGGTCGTTTGCGATAAGGTTGATACAGACCGATAAGGGTTGATAAGGCTCGGATCGAGTCCGATAAGTTGATAACCGATAAGGTTTCATAAGGGTCAGATCTAGTGCGATATGTTTGATAATGACCGATAACGGTTGAAGAGGGTTTATACTGGTCGGATCAAGTTTCATAACATTGATAATGACTCGGGGCTGCGTGGAGATAAGCAAGCGGCACAATGTTTACGCATACTTATACAACTCCCAGAGGAGTTTCTGCTTGAATTTCTTTCATTCGCTTTTCTTTTTATTTTTTTTTACGTGTATGTACGTCGACGTTGTCTTCTTTCGCGTCGACTTTGGTTGACACGCCTTTCTTTTCTTCTTTGACCAGAAGCCAGGTGGGTAGATCCCGGAGATACTGAGTTTATGGTGCAATGTCATTAAATTTCGACTATATCAGTGCTAATTACGCCAGTACCTTTACTTTTGCTTTCACTCTGACTACTTCTCACTTCTTGTCTGGTTGAGATCTACACTTTGCTGCCTTTTGCGACTCGATATACGACGTTCTGGAGGCGTTTGTTGATCAGCAGGCATGATCCACACCCAGATTCCGTGTGCGCCAAACCAGCGTTAAGCTGCCAAGAAACGCAACGAACGCTGGCGCTGACCATCCCACAAGGTACTACATACATCCTTGGTGAATTCACCTATCCCTATTCCGCGCCTTCGCTTCCATCCACGGAGGGTAGTTAACAGCAATGATCACGTGATCCCCCTCGTTCCGCCTTCTTTAGGACTGCTCGGCATCTCTCATTAAGTTCCCGCCACGCCTATCTGGGCATTTTGCCACGTTACGCTTGTATGCATGCAATTTCAGTTCGCGCACGTGAAGCTGTTCCTACAAATTGTTGTAGCGCCATAAACCCGCCGCTGGTAGCCAGTGGCTGCCGCGTCGACTCACGTCCCCGTTGCAAACTGCTTCCAGCGACAGTCTTTGGTGTGTGTGCCTGCGGCTCGCAAACGCCCGCATTTCTGAGAACGTTGTTGCGTTCAGTCATTGGGGCGCGTATCGCCGGTTGCGAAACGCGCCGGAACGATGCATTCTATTTACTGTGCGATCGTTTAATACGACCGTACAGCCCACGTTCCGCTCCGCGCGCACCGACGCACGAACACGCCTGCGCGAGCGCGCCCGCTCAAAGTAGTTTACTGCGCCGGCGTCACGAAATGAATCCCATAACTTTGCCGCGTGCAATGCGCCGGGATTGTCCGCGTTCCTCCGGCAACGACCGCGTCGCCATGAAGACGGTATGCGACAAAAGCGACCCGCGTGCCACGATATTCCCGGGCACCGCTGAAGGAAGTCGGCGCGAGTTGCCGAGAATGCGGAGAGCGCTGTTCTTCGCGCTGTGACGCTGCCTAGGTATTCGTTTACTAGACAGTTCTATCGGCTAGTTGGTCAGTTACGTGTGAGCCGGAAATATTTAATGGCCGCTCTGGCACTATCGATTCCACGGAGCACTCTCTGTAACGGTGTGCCTTCGACGAAACGGTTTTACGGCTGTGATGCGTTATGCTAACTTGCTCTATAGGCTTACCTTTCTACGTGTATTTTCAGTAATCGTTATAATTCCGTCGCCACGTTATCGCGAGCTTTACTGTCGAGTAAATACCAACCCTTACAGTTGAACCTGCGAATACTGTTTTGACACATTGCGCTAATATTTTTCTAATAAAAACGAGGGTATACCGCTTCCGAGCCCCTAATAAAAGATCAGTAAAGAAGCTGGATTATGAATAAAAAGGTCACGATAGTTCTACTGCGATCTAAAATGGACGTTTATATGCTTCGGACGTCGTTATAGCGTGCCTGCTTGGCACAATCCCCACATCGTTCTCGCTGTTTTTTTTTCTTTTAAGACGCCTAATTAAATAATTATCGATAGCTAGAAAAGTAATAAAATAAGATGTGAGGCAAGTGACGAATGCTGCGAACAGAGCATTAGAAGAACTCATGCCGAAAAAAAAAAAAGCGTGTGCTAGTAAAGTGTCAGCAAAAACATCGCAGAAAATCACGAGGATGACAGTATATACAACGCTCTCAAATGACCACCTGTTTCCATTAATCCGTTTGCAAGGCACTACGCCTATACACGAATAGATGTAGTTATATTAAACTGATAGCTATGCCGCACTTTTAACAGACTTTGAAACGGATCGGCTTGCTAAAAATTAAACTGCAACCTTTCCGCAAGGTAATGACCTCGCCGCACCTAATTGTTCACGTTGGTAAGCTATACAGTGAAGAACCACACTTGATGATTTTTAGGGCTTATTAAATTAACGTGCGCCATACGAGTAATTAACATTTAATCGTCACACAGCCGTCAGTGCGGATACTTAAGGACTGTGCACCCCACGTGTCGCTTATTCAAATGACACGATTTAAAAAGCACGCGCAGAGGAACTGGTAAGCGTAGCTAGCGGCAGAAGGCTCACCAATGTAGGCGTGGTGTTAGGCGATAGCAGTGGGAGGATTCTATGATCAGTGATCTCCCGTCAGACATTCGCACTGAATGAACTTCACATATGTCATGAAACACGCTGTGAAACACTTTCTATGAGGCTGTCATGCAGATTTCTTTCATATTATTTTCCCCGAGTGTTTTCCTGCGAGAATTATTTTGCAGCGAAGCTGTGTATCTCTACCCACCAATGCATTTGTCGTGTCCTTGGGCGAGCACTCAACCAATCACAGCGCCAGGCGCGAGACGCGTGCGCTGCTGGGTTCCTTGCAGCAGTACCAGATGGCGCTCACCTCCGCGCATCCACGAAAGCGGGCGCGGATCGATTGATTCGACCGGATCCGGTACAGGCATAAGTAGCGGCACAAGGGAAGTACAGAAGTTTTGAAGAAGAAAAAAAGGATTAAAGAGATGTAAACAAAGTGCTAGAATGAGAAGCATGTATAGCATACCTGAGTAACTCAAGCAGGCTAGGTGACTATTTTTGTTAGAAAGGGAATGCGAATAAATTATCATCACCATCATCATCGTAATCATCACCACAGCAGCGGCGGCACCGACCGTGCGAGACAAAGAAAAAAAAAGAACCATAAAGCTCGTCTTCGTGCACAGCGTTCGCCGCAAACGTTCCCCGCTAAAGATTTCGGTTGCATAAACTGCAGTTGCCGCGAAGCGCCTACTGTAGCATACGAAGCAGGGAGTGACGTTACTACACTTTCATATGTAAAAGAAGAATCGGCCTAGTAACTGATCTTATTTGTGTTCTGATATCGCTATGGAAAGGCCACGCATAGTTATAGGGCTCCCGAAGAGCAGCGGGAACACGATGAGCCGCGATGCGCATAGCAGCGTCACTCCTGCGATAGCCCAATTGAGCTGCGGTATGTATAATTAAAGTAAATAAATGTGCACAACGGCATTGCGCTCAGACTAGGTAGGACGCAGCGGTTCCTGCTGAAAGCAAGCCACGCGCAGTTAGGACGCCCGAAGAGCAGCGCGAATGGGATGAGCTAAAGGAACAGCAACGTCAATATGCACATCGGCGTCGCGCTTTGGCTTGGCCGGACTAAGTTCAAGGCTATGTCAGATTGGTCTATCGCATCAGATGATACAACAGCTCCGCTGACCAACCACTATTAGAGCATGTATTTGAGCCTGTTTTTTTTTTTTTCAGTAAACTTTATGAATAACAACGACTTTCATGAGAACTACACACAAAGAAGGCGCGGCTGAAGTCGCTTTGCCACAATACTTTGATTGAGTTAATTTGTGTGAGAGACACAAGCTGCGAAAGGAAGGTTACTTGTCCTTTGATTTCACTGCCTCTTCGCGTCCCGTAACGCTTCGATCCTAGTTTCGTGCTGCTCCAGAGCACTCGCAAGCAAACGACTTGTTGCTCGGGCGTTTTGGGAAGCCCGAGGTTTCAGTGCATGCTCCGCCAGCCTGATGACACCATCTCTTTGCCGCAGCAGCCGCCGCCTCTTATTCAGACATGACCGCCTTCTTGCGAAGATGGCACATTTAGCGACGCTATCGGCAACACTTAACTACCTAAAAGCATGACACCAAGCTGTCATGTGACGTGGACGTAATCGCCTGATCTCACCTCTTGCTCATTTGACCGTTTTCTCTCACCTCTCAACCTATTTCTTTTTCTCTCGGCCTCCACGTACCTTGGCTCTCTCCCACCAGTTTTCGTATATAACCGACAATTAACTCCGAGCACCCTTCAAGAATCCTTATAATACTATCGTATTAAAACAGCGCATGGTGTTGGCAGCGCGGTAATAAGTCTTCCATGTTATGTTCGGCTCGTCGTACCGATATCCTTTACTTCTCTACTATGGCACACCAGCGCGAAACGCCTTCGCACTCTTCTGTGACGAGTAACAAATAGCCTATTATGAGTAAGCTCAGAATTCCAAGCTATACCCCGTCGTCTGAGGGACACTGTAGGTCAAGTTTCCAGGCTTCCTTAGCAGACACGCCTGCCTGCATGGCTTTACGTTTTCCCGCTCTTTCTTCTCAGCTGCTCGGGAAGAGAAAGATAGACAAGAAAAAGGCAGGGAGGTTTGCTACCCCACACAGGGAGACGGCGGATACGGGATAAAACGAGAGAAAGAGTGGAGGAAACATTGAGGGTGCTGCGTTAGACATAGGTGCACATTGACACCAGAGTTCACTGAGTTCACCAGAATGGCAGTTTGGTTCATGTTGTTTATAAATGTGGGGATGTTGCTTGGAAGGGACATCATGAAGACGAAAACAGGACCTTTCGGAGCAGTGGTTTTGCAGCGGGGACACGCCCTCGCGTTTGTGCACACACTGCTCACATGTTCAAGTTTCATGCATTTTCTGCACTGGAGTGGTCTTGGTGTGAACGGACGAACTGTGTGCCGAAAATGGATACATTGACGTGTGACCGAAGCGATTCACCGTTGAATATCGCCTTCACACAACGTGTCTTGCGGATGCGAGAAACGTGTTTGGCAACAGCTCCTTTTGTAGATGACTTAATAAGTACAGACAGCTCTGAATTTGAAATGGCCTCATTAATGTCGTATAGATAACACCGGTGCATGCCTGCTTACCTGGCGGAACATCGGAGCGGGCTTGTGTACCACTGAGGTCAGTGATCTGGCGCATGGTCTCCAACGCGGCTGCATGTATATGGCTAATATAGTCCTTCTGGTCTTGACTTTGATGTCCTTTACTTCATTTCGCGCCAGCGCCTCGGGATGCATAGGTACATTTTGCCCGTTGAGGTGCCTGATGCTGCTTACCGACTACAGGCACGAAAAGGATGGGGAATGGCTCAGGGGTTCGCATAGACTTACTCGAACGGGATGACACGCTGGGCATTCTTCTCTTCACCGTGCTGCTCAGCACAGCCTTTCAAGTTGTCGTAAGAAGGTTAATCACTGTCAACGGAGTAGATCATGACGTCGTCGTTGTCGGTGCTGCTTTCGTCGTCGTAAAGCGGAAGCGGACGCCGAGGACGCGACTGCGTTAGGAGGACGCGCGCTGGGCTTGCCTTCCATAGGAAACGGGCTGGTGACGGTTGCTGGCAGCGAAATCAGAGAAACGGCGAAGTGGTTGGAAGCTCGAAGACACAGATTTCAGCAGCAAAGGATACCAAAGAGAGAGAGAGAGCAAATGATAAAGGAAAGATAGGGAGGTTAACCAGGACTGAGCCCGGTTGGCTACCCTACACTGGGGAAAGGGAAAAGGGGACGGAAAGATTAAAAGAAGAAAAGAAAGTCTACTGAGTATATCGTTCGGTCACTCAGTCCAGATCACAGACGCTGATTCAATCCAGTAGCCTTCAAATATCGCAGCAGAGCTTTTGTGGCCGTTTGTAGCTGCGATATGTGAGGCCATGGTCCCAAGATCTTCTTCAAGGTGAACGGTGTTCTATCTAGCTGATTGAGAGCTGTGCAGAGGTCTTGTCTTTCGTTTTGAAAAGATGGGCAGTAGCACAGTAGATGTTCTATGGTTTCCTCGGCACCGCAGGCATTACAGTCGGCGCTATCAGTCATTCCAATCAAAAACTCGTTTTATGAAAACCGGAGCGGACGAGCGCTTGTAACTACCTATACACGTATCCCGGGATATGAACGGTGCAAGCACAATAATTCTCCTTCTCTCTTTTTTACCTACCTCTTTCGTAGGGTAGCCGACCATGGTTATCTATATTTCTCTCTTTTGTCTTTGCAATAAAGTATTAAAATATAAAAGAAACACATTCCGCCCCAATGCAGATGCCTCAACCACACTATAAGTGGAGCCTGTGATTTCTTGTTTAGAAACATGAAAGGCGTTACGCCTGGTTGACGCCGCCGCTTTCTACTCTGCCCTAATACTGTCACAACGGCGGTTTCCGCCAGGAGAGAGAGAGTTTTCAGGTCGCCTCCTCCTAGAAAATGGGTCAGGCCAATGCTCGACATTTCCGTCGCCTCTTCAGTTGGCGGAGACCCACCCCTTCCTAGAATCGACCAATCACAGAATTTCCGAGCACAACCGCGTAGAGCCGAGCCCCTGCTCGCGCCAGTCGTCATTTGTCGCGACCGTATTATTGGTCTTGATTTCAAGAATGCCAATTATGAAAGAGACGTTTAGGGACAATTATAATTTTTAAATTTAAGTCTTTACGTCATCACAAAAGCTTTCATAAATATTCACGGCTTCTAAGAAAAAAAACACAATACAAAAAGAACTAAAGTAGGTTCAAATGGCTAGATTTAAGACGAACCACAGTGCATTCGTCTGCTGTAGCATGAACAGTGGCTGAGTAGCGTTCGAGCACTACTCCGTGATTTCCCTGCATGTTACCTGTGACCTTGATGTGACGCAACAACAATAGCTATCGCACCTGTTCACACTTATACAAAACTAACAATAATAATTTAAAAAAACACGCTACAGACTTCCGTTATTCCTCCAGCGCTGCACTCCTAGACTGCAACAGCAGCAGGCTGCCACAGCGGGACACCACCATTGTCTCCATAGAAGGTTTGCCACAATGACACCTTGACTATGCGGTATTGACTGCAGTAGTGCCTGCTGTAGCTTCTGAAATACATGCCCGCGTCGCGCTATTATCTTCGAGGAGGAACGCATAAATTGCCAACGTGCAAAATTGCGCGATAGCGAATTCGTTAGCCCCTGCCCAATGGCACGAGTTCGTCAAGGGTGGGCGCAGTTTTGTTCTTCTTGGCCATGTGGTTGAGCATCTGTTGAGCATGAAGCGCGGATCTGACAACGGCGTAACGGAAAGAATGGACAGAGGAACATAGCAGGCGCGATTTCCAGCTTTCTACTGCGGCCGCAGTTGAATCATCTTCCCAGGCCACTGTCATGCTTTACAGTGCAGATAACAAATGACTTTTGCTGTACCTATCGCGATAACCCACTCGCTATGGCGTTGCGGTGCTGAGCTCGTGGGTGTGCTCGAGGCCGAATTCGATCCCGGCCGCGGTGGTCTAGTTTTGATGGCGGAGAAATGCAAAAACGCTCGTATACTCAGATTTAGGTGCACGTTAAAGAAACCCAGGTGGTTAACGTTAATACATAGTCTCTGACCAAGGCCTGCCTCATAATCATTTCGTGGTTCTGATGCGTAAGGCATCGTAAATTAATTCATTTTAACAGTTTGCTCTAACTCTTCCATGGAGGCAGCACCCCTAATGGCGGAAATCCCCCGTGCAACTTTCGGACAGTTTCCAGTTCGCTCAGAATGCTGCGCAAGTGTGTCCGTGCCTCTGTGTAAAGGCCTGCGCTTTTCCTTGGTGTCACGCATTTGTGAATGGCGACGAAAGGTGCCAGCATTTCTAGTGCCATCGGTTAAGTCAATAAACAAGTAAAACTGTCAGAACTTGCTTTTGAGTTTAAACTTAAGTCTACTTTTATGCCTTAATGGTTGCGATATCTTTACCCTGCAATGTCCGAAAAAAGTTGCAAATCACGGAAAATTCGAACAGCCTGCTCACATTTATTGCTCGCCACGAAGAGTGCCCCTTTTAAGTAGTCATATTTATTTTCGAGCCCCCACTATGGAGTCCCTCAGAGGCGAACTGTGCTTTGGGACGTTAGCCCTGCCAATAAATGAGTCATGCATGGTGCTTAAAGAAGGCAGGCGTCGTATCTAGCAATGAGCGAGTTTACTTTTCCCGGCCCTTTGGCCACGGTGCACATCGACCTTGTTCACGGAGAAGAAACCTTGAAACTGGCTCTTGAAATCAAATGAGCTGTGATGCGCACTGAATTTACTTGATTGTAGAAAACCGGCACCGTACAAGAACAGAAATGATAGCGATATGAACACGCACCTCCAATGAAACTGCTCACTAGAGACGGCGCCTACATGCATGTGATCGAAACGGAAGCAAATGTATGTTGGAAGAATCTTTCATCTTTAAAGCCGAATACAGATTTGTACCCAAATTCCGAGGGAAAATATGCAGATTCAATGCATATGTTGGAATCTATGTGAAGCACAGCATTTGTAAGCGGTCAATGAGGTGCTGTACAACTGAGGGTGATTCGTACAGTTCCTATAGTGTTTAATTTCGGCCAATGCAACGAGTAATTTTATGCAGTGTTTATACTGATGCAGCGCAGGTAACGACAGCCACTACAGGGCCAACACGCGCGTTGCACGAAACTAGTGCCTCGATTTACACCGTGACATTTTCTGTCTTGGAATGCTTCTAATGATAACGCTTTCTTTGTAGCAATAAAACTGCACGGTTGGCTTGCAACCATTAACATTGGTTGTGTACTACAACGTAATGACGATGAGCTTGTGGCCGCAAAGCCGTACAAGTGATCGGATGTTTCTGCAGTGATGAGAGAATGAACATGGTAGCTGCTTCTGGCCGCGTGTCGCCCCCCCGTGTGACGAAGCGACTGAGAACTCGTGCACATCTTTTGTGTTCATTACATGGTGCCACTGTCAGCCTGACGTAAGGCTGTAACCTCAACCCCGAAAACCCAAACACTATTCTACATCCAGGAAAATTTGGACTTGTTCACCTTTATTTATTGCCATCGAGAGCACATTCGTA
The DNA here is from genome assembly GCF_050947875.1 of Dermacentor variabilis. Taxonomy (NCBI): domain Eukaryota; kingdom Metazoa; phylum Arthropoda; class Arachnida; order Ixodida; family Ixodidae; genus Dermacentor; species Dermacentor variabilis. The sequence goes on along the minus strand of NW_027460280.1, from coordinate 34,463,457 downwards.
CAAAACTGTAAAATATCGGTATGGTAAAAATTAATTATTATAGTTATTAATAAAATAGCAGATGATTTCCTGAACTACCCACAACTAAAAACTCGCTCATGAACACCAAGAAGCCATTTTACGGGATTTTCGACATATTTCCCGCGCTTAAATAATAATTTGGAGGTGTAAACTTAGGCTTAGGGAAAATGACATGATGGACATTGCGGGGTTCGCTTCTTTCGTTCGTTCCTGAGCAAAAGTTGCGCTATAAGTCATGCCGCACGCATTTCAAGCTCAAGGATAGCGCAACTATGAAAAGGCCACGTTTTTGGATTAGCCTGAAGCAGAGCGGCAAATAGATTTCGTGATGCGGCAGCTGAATTTAGTCGGTTATGGTCGAATGTCAGTCTCGTGCCGCCTGACGCCATATGAAATGTATTTCAGGGGTGAAAACATAAAGCGTTAACTCAGCAGCTAATATGCGGCTTTCACATGGTGTTCTACCATTCAATGTTTCTCTTCGCACCTTCATATCAATCGTGTATATATTTAATGAGCTGCATGAAAACGAGATCTCAAACTACGCAACGATTATCTAATACAAAACAACAAAAGTAAAATCGAAGTTGACAAATTCATGTGGTCTCATTGCAGTTAACAGATAAGCCAACGCGGTTACACGTAAGTTTATAGTCCGTCTGACACTTTTCTACCTGACCGCAGGCTGCGAAGTTATCCCGAACCGAAATCCTAGAAAAGAAGGGGTCACAATAGTTCCGCTCAACGACTAGTCTCAACATACCCACGACTACAAGAACACTGGGAAGTCACGTTCAAGCAAATCACTCGTGTTTCCACCGATTGAAAACCCGCGTGCAAATACGCGCTTGAAAACTCATTCAATGTGAGTGAAGCACTTCTAAAAAAGCCAAATAATGTAGCCGGAATGTCTGCTCCTCTCCCCGTCTCTGGAGTAGTCCAAATTATGGTGCAATTACAGAATTCGCATGGTACAGGACGTTGTAGCTCACTGGTTACGGCATTCTGCTGCTGCGCACGAGGCTCGAATTCCAGCCGCGATGGCCGAATTCGGATAGCAGTGGCATGCGAAAACGCTCGTGTGCTTAGGTTTACGTGCAAGTTAGAGAACGCCATAGTGCCAAGTTAATTACAGAACACTCCAATACGGCGTCTGCCTTAGCGCACCTTTGAAACGTTAAACACTTGTATTTATCACAAAATTCAATCCGCCGCGAAAGCCTCAGTTTCGGTCCGGGCTTGTGCATGGTGCAGAAGGATGTAAAATAGTGCATGTGCAGTTCCAGACTACCCTGAAATGTTTTCACAAGTGTGCGGGAGTCTTCTACCAATGGTCGCAGATTTTTACAGGGCTAATTATTCAGTTTAGTTTTATTCTTTCTTTCTATTTCTTCTTGTCATATACGAATAGAGGGAAAAAAAGACCTTTCTTACTGCGTCATAAAGGATGGCAAAGGTGGATAAAGTTGTTTCATTTCCACCGTCTTCAGAGTTCATGACTGCAAGCACTTAAACATGAATTAAACATGAGAATATTTTTCTTTGCCTGATAAAGAAGCTATTCCGTTACAGCGAATACAAGTGCCAGGAGACAGCTTCCCACCCAGAGGTGAACATTAGGCCGTTGGGAGTACGCCACATTGGGTTATATTCCCTTTGTGCAACATGATTTTTCCAGGCATTAATTTACAACAAATTCCTGAGTGCGTGCGCTGCTACTTACGTAATCGTAATCGCTTATTTAATGTGAAGCATTTCCTGTACCGCTAGCGAACTATCTGAGCTGAAGGCACGTTGCCGACTGTATCGCGGACACCCTGCAGTTCTGCGCGTCGCTCCAGTTTCAGTCCCATTGCGAGTAAAGTTCAGCCGCCTCCAAAGAATACTCGCAGATTCGGCTTGGCAATGTTCCCGATTACTTCCCTAGATTCGGGGATTTTAGGGACACCGGCATCACCTGGCGCGTCTCCGAGCAGATTCCCACGATCTGAGCCCACAACGCCCAGCGCCCACCAGAAAACGCGCACGTGCGCATCCGCTCGGTGCCGTCGACGCGCACGCGCTGCGGCGTCCACGCGCAACCACGCATTGACGAGTGGAACAACGAAACAGCCCTGTTGTGTCGTGAGTGTGCTATCAAAGCCAGTGGAGCGAGTTGACAGCGACGAGTTGCACTTTGCGATTGAGGAAGCGTCGTAAGGTACAGCTTGTCACTGACAGGGCTGACTGAACATGCGCGCGCTAGCGACGAAACTTTAGGTATGAGATAAAAAAAATTCGATGGGCAAGGCGCGCACTCACGCGCCAACTCACGTTGTAGCACGGTGACACCTCGAACTGTCGGTGACAGGAAGAGGAACGTCGCTGCCGCTCGCAACAGCAGCCACGGGAACCACATGGCGTTGGCAGGCGGCATCGGGACGACGACGTCTGTCCCGGCCGCGAATTGCGGCGGCAGATCTTCGGGCGCTGCTTTATTGTCCTCCGCGTATTCCGAATATTGCCAGCCACGATAATAAGCTTGGCTCTACCTGCAGTCCACGTGCCCTGCGGGTAGTCGAGCGACGGACACAGCACGACTTGTCTTTGCGCCGCGACGGCCGGCGGCGCCTCGAATCGCTGATGGGGGGACAAAGCGACGGCAGCAGCACGTCCGGCGAAAGCCGACTCCACTGGCCGGCGACGGAGGCGGCTCTGACGGGGCCCCGGTCGAAGCACCGGGCCCGAGCCCGGTGGCCGCCATATTGAAGGCGGCCGCGGGGGCGCGCGCGGCGCACGACGTCACGAGTTCCTCTTCGCCCCTCCCTCCCTGCCTCACGTTTCCTCCCTCTCCCGCGATGCCTCATCGTGTTTGACGCGAGCCCTTCTCCCGTATATCTCGCTACTATTCCCTTCCGCCCCCTGTCGCTCCCTTCCAGAGTTGCGTTTGTCCGTTTCTTTCTCTCTCTCTCCAAAATCGACTCCCTCGCCTGCGCGAGTCGTCCTCGCCCACTGCCAAACATTTCAAGTTTGCTTCTAGTCGGTGCCATCGTTTAAAAAAAGAAAACAAGAAGTAGAAGAAGAAAGGTAAGAGAGGACAAAACACGGCGCATCGCCCGTGTCGGATAGTTGCGTGGATGGATCGATTTAATAAAGGTGAAACTGGAGCAGGTTGGCATCGTTTGCTGCCGCCGGACCCGTCTACAACAATTAATCGTGGCGCAATACAGGAGTGTCGCTCCGCGAAAGGCCGAGATGAACGGACGATGCCATCAATCACACCCAGCTACACTGGCAAATACCGCGCGTGACTTTTATTCATTCTCCTTACGAAACTTCGATAAAATCATTGTTTCCGGGCTTTCACGCAACAGAGAGTTTTGGCAAACAAAACCAAGCGCTAGTGACGTACTTAGAACGCCCGAGAAGCTAGCAACAAAAGAAATCCTGTTCGCGGCAGTGGAATGACAGGAGTAGAATAAATAAGAAAGCTGATTAGCTTATGAAAGAAAAATGAAGCTTCTCTTGGTCGGCATAATTAAATTCATGAATTGTGAAGAAATACAGGAAATAACTTTAAGTAACACTTTCGTGACGTGAATGAGTACAAAGGTATGTAAATTATTTGACTGGCGCCGCATACGTTTCATGCATAAGAAAACGCGTTGTCTAATGTTTCCCCGGTGGCATCCTCATTCTTGACACTTCCACCTCAAGGAGCAGGAGGAGATAAAGGGGAGGAAAGACAGGGAGGTTAGCCAGTGTAAGTACCGGCTGGCTACCCTGTGCTGGGTAAAGGGGTAAAGGGAATAAAAGGAGAAAGAAGAAGAAGAGAAAAAAAATGGAAACCAGAAAATTCACGCAGTAACGCGATACTACGCGCTACAACATTCAAAGGCGGTCGCACAATTCGGATGTCCTTAAAAACTTCAGCAAAGCCCTAAAGGCCTTGATTGCCGAAGTCCGTCTGGACCAGTGTCCTAGAGCTTTTTCCTCTGTAAAGGGGCGATTGTCTAGTTTTTCGAGCGCGGTCACGAGCACTTTTCTTGGCATTTTGTAACGGGGACAGTCACAAAGGAGGTGCTCAATCGTCTCCTCGCAGCCGCAGGTGTCACAAGTAGGGCTGTCGGCCATTCCAATGCGGAATGAATAGGAGTTCGTGAATGCCACGCCGAGCCACAGGCGGCACAGAAGTGTTGCTTCCGCTCGTCGTAACCCTGGTGGTAGGCGGAGTTGCAGACGTGGATCCAATCTGTGGAGACGTGCGTTCGTGAATTCACTGGTGTTCCACAGATTCTGCGTAAGCTCGCGGGCGAGGGAGCGAAGACTTGTTGCTGCATCTGTGCTTGACAGCGGTACGGGTATAATCTGGGCACCATCATGGGCCGACCGGGCAGCGTCATCCGCACTGTCATTTCCCGATATTCCGCAGTGACACGGTATCCACTGGTAGATGATGTTTTGTCCCTTGTTGACTGCGTGATGGTGGAGTAGTCGGATGTCTGCGACTAGTTGCAGGAAATCAGACACTGGAGAGTTGCCTTTGAGCCACATAAGATGGACCATGAATGTGATGATTTGTGAACAATAAACTCCAGAGCAGCACGGATAGCTTCGAGTTCTGCAGCCGTCGATGATGTAATGTGAGATGTCTTGAACTTGAGGGTGACAGACTCTGCGGGAATCACCACTGCTCCAGCTGAACTTTTAGAGGAGACAGAACCGTCCGTGTGAACGTGGATACGTCCTCAGTGCTTGTCATGTAGGAATGAAAGCACGCTTTGTTTGAGGGCGAAAGTTGACATCTCCGTTTTCTTTTTGATACCGGGAATAACAAGAAGAGCCTGGAGTGGTAGAGATGGTCGTGCTGCAGGCGTGAAGTTTGACGGTAAAGTTCCATGGTTGGTGGCAATGATTTTGCTAAACGCTGAACGAGGTTGAGCGGCAGGAAGGGAGGCGAGATGATGCGATGGAAGTCGGGCGAAGTGCCTGATATGCATCCTTAAAGTGTCGACTTGAAGATACGCATTAATGGGATGGTCATGCGCGATGGCTGTTGTTGCTGCCGTGGATGCACATCTGGGAAGACCAAGGCAAATTTGCAGAGCTTGAGCTCGTACAGACTGGAGGGCATGGAGGCTGGTCTTACCAGTATCGCCCAGTACAGGTAACGTATAGCGCAGGAGACCGAGGAACAGTGCGTTATAGACTTGGAGCATCGCACTCACAGACGCACCCCATGACTTTCCTGCAAGAAATCTGAGCACGTGGGTTATCATGACTAATTTCCTTTTTAGGAAGGAGATATAAGGATTGCAGGAAATGTCTCGATCTATAATCACTCCTAGAAAGCGGTGCGTCTTCTCGTAGGCAATTGGCTGTCCATTAATTCTGATAACGTACGGTTTCATTGCTTTGCGCGTGAAAGCGACTATAGAGCAGTTCTCGGAGGACAGCTCCAGACCTCGCGCTCGAAGATAACCTGATGTTAGTGTGGCCGCTTTTTGAATTCTGGCGCGCACCTGGGGACGCATCGCTCCTGATGTCCAAATGCATATATCGTCTGCATAGATCGACACATGGACGGATTGCGTAAGGGTATGAACCAGATAGATGAGCACGAAGTTAAATAGACTGGGGCTCCAGACTCCGCTTTGTGGTACGCCACGGTAGGTGTTGTGTTGTGATGATGCACCATCCTCTTTTTGCAGAAAGAATGACCTGTCCTTCAAGAAGCTGGATATCCACAGAAAAACAAGGCCGCCTAGGCTGACATCGCCCAAGGCGTCCAGGATGGCTTGATGGGTTACGTTGTCATAAGCGCCTTTAACATCCAGGAACATCCCGCTGACAGTCTCCTGAGACTTTTTTCGTGCTGAATAGACGAGACAAGATCTCTGACGTTGTCTACAGAAGAGCGTCCGCGTCGAAAGCCTGCCATAGCGTCAGGGTATAACTTGTAGTGTTCTAGATACCACTCTAGAGGCGTCAGCACCATCCTCTCCATCACCTTTCCTGGACAACTGGCCAGAGCAACGGGACGACAAGACGCCACGTCTAGGGGTTATCTACCTGGTTTGAGCAGAGGCACAATGCGGCTGGACTTCCATGCAGCGGGAACTACTACTTCACGCCATGAATTATTGTACACGTCTAGAAGTGCATGCCGGGCTCTTTGACCGAGGTTTCCAAGAGCTGCGTATGTCACCCCGTCAGGCCCAGGCGATGAGGAACGTCTGCACGCTGCCAGCGCCGCCTGCAACTCCTCGATGGAAAATAGATTGTCCATACGAGAATCCCGCCAGATTGGAATATTACGGGGATCACGTGTAGCGAACGACGGCGTTAGACCAGCAACCTTGAAACAGAAGTCCTCCGCTACGTCGATCTCTCTGCGATCTTGGTAGAGAGCCAGGCATTTGAAGGGGTGGCGTTGTTGCGGTGTTGTTCGAAGACCACGCACTGTTCTCCATATATGTGACAGGGGTTTATGCGGATCAAGGTAATCACAGAAGGTTTTCCATCTTAGAGACTGCAGGGAGTTGATCCGACGCTGCATCTTCTTCTGTACGCGCCTCGCCTCCCTTAGCTCGTAGATGGACTTGGTCCGCCTGTAGCTTCGTTCTGCGCGACGGCGGATTGCTCGAAGTCGCTCCAATTCTGCTTCGAATTCAGAGAATTTAGGAATAGGCCTAAAAGATCTGGTGGCTTCTTCAGCAGCGGCGTTAATTAGCTTCTCGATGTTGCCAGGTAGACAGTCCTGGATCTCTTGGCAATTCTTCTCCATGAGCAACTTGTATTTAGGCCATTCGATGTGATGAAGAACTGTAGTAGAGTGGGACTTGCGTATGCCGTCGATTTTAACATATGTTGGAACGGCGTCACTACCATGCGTTTCATTGTCCGTGAACCATTTTACACTGGCACTCGGGCATCTTGAAAGAAAAGTTAAGTCCAGGCAGCTTCTGTACGTCAATCCCCGCAGAAAAGTGGGACTGCCATCATTTAGGCAGCAGAGCTCATGGTCTGATGCGAAGGATAGTACATGTCTTCCTCTACAGTCCATCCTTCAGCTTCCCCATAGTGGATGACGCGCATTGAAGTCGCCGGTAATAACCCATGGTCCAGGTGTCGCTGTTAAAATTGCACGTAGTCTTGCGTTGTCAAATCGGCTCGAAGGTGAAATGTAGGCGCCTACGAGCGTGAGTGCGACGTTCTTGCATTTTATAGTCAAACATACGTACTGATTGTCGTCATCAGGTGCCACTGGGTGTAAAACATACGTGAAATCGCATCTGATATGAACTATGACTTTGCTGCGGTCGCTACAGGTGGCAGACGTGAAAGCTTCATATCCTGATAGGCGGATGGCGCTCTCAACGTTTGTTTCACAAATGACGATTATTGGAAATCTGTTCATAAAAACCAAAGAACGAAAGTCCGAAATGCGGGATTTAATGCCTCTGACATTCCATTGGAAGATAGACGCTTCCTTGACCTCTTTAAGGAACGAATGTAGAGGAGCAGCCATGGTGCTTCTCAAGACCGGACAGTACCGGATTCAGGGCATCCAGTATTGAAGTGCGTCTCGAGCCGCCGGAGTGTGTGTGGTGGTCAGTAGTACTCGTAGCTTGTTCATGAGGGCCCTTATCATGGTGAAAACTTGTTTGTCGTCGTCTTGGTTGCTGCCAGAAGGTGAAGCATGATTCGGCGAGCGTGCTACATCTTGTCGTTCCGCTGGTGGATCTAGCCGTGGCAATGGCGACCACTCTTGACATGAAGCAATGATATTGGAGACTTTCTGCTGAGGAACCTCATTGCTGCTATTGCTAGTTGTATGCGGAAGGTTGTGGCCTGTCAGTGGACGTGGTGCATCCTTAGCAATAGCAGTGGGTTTCCTGGATCTCCGGCGACGTGAACGTCGACGTCGCACCTTAGCGGCAGCCTCCCTGTGCGAGGAACCATTCCTGACCATTTGCCTCAAGACTTTCGCCTCATTTTTCACATGTGGGCAATTCTTTGAAGTTACATCGGGATAGCCCTGACAATTGGCGCACTTTTGCTTTTCTGCACGACAGGCGTTGGAGCTGTGCGACCCAGAGCACCGTGAGCACACGGCAGCATTTGTGCAAACCGCACTAACGTGCCCTAGCCTTTGACACTTCCTGCACTGAAGCGGCTTTGGCACAGAAGGCCTTACAATGTGTCGGAAGTGACCGGCCTTGACGTGTGAGGGTAGGCTGTCTCCTTTGAAAGTTAACTTTACACATTGCGAGTTTCCCAGGCGACGGGCTTACAGTATGGCAATTCCCTCTGTCGCCGGCTTGATGAGTATATGCAGGTCAGCATCGCTTGTGGAATCGTCTACGTCATACACAACGCCGGTCGTAGAGTCATGATCGTCTTGTTTATAGCAGCGTACGTTGACGCTATCCTGCAACTTAAAGTTGCTCAGAATGTCTAGCGCGCTGCGGTTGGTGACATCTGTAGCGAGGATGTTCTTACGCGCGTTGATCCTTACATCTTTGATCTGACCCGGAACAAGTGCGTCGAGCGATACAGATGTGCCTTGGCGGTTGATCCGGTTTAGATTGTCGCTAGCAGCCACAGGCACAAATAAAATTGTGAGGTGTGATGGCTTTCCCGTCGGGATCACAGTTGCCTTACTTGTGGAAGGAGATGTCCTGACGAGTCTTCTCTTTGCTTTGTGCTTCGCTACGGGCACGAAGTCGCTGTCACCCGAGGTGTCATCACTGGTCCCTGAGTAGATCACAGTGTCCTTGCTGTCGGTGTCACTCGAGCGACTAGACCGCTTTCTCGGTGCGGCCGCTGTTGCTGTAGAAGGACCAGGAACTCTCCAGGCGACTCCACGTCCATTTCCGTAGTTAAGGGAGCGGCGTCTCCCACAAAGTAGCTTCAAATTCTCAGAGACAAAAAGCAGCGTTCCACACAGGACACTTCGTCGTGATGTCAGTCCTTCTGCACACACTTCATGGTGATGTCAGTCTTTCTGCATACACGTTCGACTATCTTTTCGAATATATTGTTGTTTCATCAAGGGAACTTGCCGCTAGACATAATGATCTAAGAAAAATTGTGTTCTTCACCATGTCAAAATATTTTTAGCGCCTCTGTGACACGAGGTGGATACTTCATCTTAGCGAACTCTTCCGTTGCACAGGACATGGTTTCCATCTGGAAGATTAACCACGTTGGGCGCGTTCCCCTAGGTAGTGTTGCTGCTCTGCTGGCGTCTGTCTTCCGCGAATATTGTGGATAATTCACGTCAAAGACATAGCACGTCAGCTACAGCTGTAAAACAGCTACTTTTATGTAAGTGCCTCCTGTCATTTCCTTCTTGGTGGAGAAATATTGCGGAAATATAGACATGGACTAAAGAGATTACAATCAACTCCCTTATTGAAAAAACGAAAAGACAAAGAAACAGCATGCAATGAAGAACTGCGCATGAGCCAGTGAAGGCTAATCGCCTAAGAATGTTAATAATAATAATATTTGGGGTTTTACGTGCCAAAACCACTTTCTGATTATGAGGCACGCCGTAGTGGAGGACTCCGGATATTTTGACCACCTGGGGTTCTTTAACGTGCAACTAAATCTAAGCACACGGGTGTTTTCGCATTTCGCCCCCATCGAAATGCGGCCGCCGTGGCCGGGATTTGATCCCGCGACCTCGTGCTCAGCAGCCCAACACCATAGCCACTGAGCAACCACGGCGGGTCGCCTAAGAATATTAAAAAAAAAGGGTTATAAAATGCGTTCCTAAAACGCGGTAATGGAAAAATGAAATTAGGTGACAGAAGCACGGCTGACAAGTACATCCCCTCTGCTGAAGATATTTATTGCTTCCACCAGCCAGCGTGCATAGGGCTTCATTCAAGCCATTTGGGCTCCTTGTAAACTTGTGTCATTCATTTCCTTCTTCCTTCCGTATATTAATTTTTCGCGCTAGTTTTCCAACGTGAATTCATTTGGGCTCCTTGTAAACTTGTGTCATTCATTTCCTTCTTCCTTCCGTATATTAATTTTTTGCGCTAGTTTTCCAACGAGAATTCATGCCAGTAAGCTCAGCTTTAAATATTTTGAAGTTTCATTCTCTCTTTACTGCGCAAGCTGTACTGCAACCCTCCTGTGTAGAACAACGCATACTTTGTGCACTATAACACTGAGGAAGGAAACGACGCCTCGCACTTACCATTTGTGAGGGCATAGCTTTGCTCATTTTCTATTTCTCCACTGTTTCCGCTGTGTTCAATCCGACATTGCTGATCAAGCAGCTTAAAGTGGGCTCCAAACCTTGTATGCTTAAAATCTTGTCTGTCGGACCCTTGCAGAAGTCTGGTTCTGATGTGTTGTTCCTATTGAAGTTCCTGGCCGCGCGACCGTAACTGCACGCAATGACTCATCCAAGCTGACCCATGATACCATTTTCAAGAAGTGACGCCATGGCGCTTGAGTCTACCGTTGCACGGCGCTCTCACCGTAGCCTGTGGTGTGACGCCGACTGGTAATAGCAAGTTTTCGCGTAACGTTTGTGGGGAGTCCACTCTGCTCAAACCGATGTATGCTAGCAGGTTGCACACAGCCATATAGCAGCAACGCTTAGCAGCCGCACTACTGAAGCCTGGGAAGTCTCCGCTGGACCTTACACCGTACCGCTTGATTGCACTTACGAATCGCATAGATGACGTCATGAAGAGGATGTTGCTGACACGTATGGAATGGTACCTCAAATACTATAACATTTACCATGAGGCTATGGCTGGTGTTCGACGTGAATAGTCTTCAATTGACACCGTCATTGATCTCGTGACCTTCGTGGAGCAACAAAAAGCTATGAAGTACCTCTCTGTGGCACTCTTCTTTGATGTAAAAGGTGCCTACGACCCCGTAACCCATGAAACCATTGTCCAAGCTCTTCAGGCTGCAGAACTTGGAGGCAACGTCTTTAGGTTGATTAGGAGCTATCTCTCATGCAGATTTGTGTTTGACCTTACAGAGGATGGCCCGACAAGTGATATGTCTCTAGTCATGTTGTCCCACAAGGCGGAGTGTGGAGCCCCACTCTTTTCAATCTCGTTCTAGGGGGGCTTGCGGAAACGCTACCACAGACTGCTAATGGCTCGCTCTGTGCTGACGACATTTGCATCTAGGCGTCCGGCCTGACAAGGTCACAAGTGCATGCTAGCATACAGAAAGCGGCAACTCTGACAGTGGCATACTTTTGCCGACCAAGGTCTGACTATTTATACAGAAAAATGTGCACTAGTGGCATTTACACGAAAACCGACGCCTTTATACCCTGTGCATATCGAGGGCCAGTCAGTTGCGTACAAGAAAGCTCACAGATTCTTATGCGTTATTGTGGATCGTGACCCCATCTGGAGTCCACATGTCTGATACACAGAAAGAAAGCTCATTTGTATTGCGAATATGTTCAAATTTGTAGTTAAAAAATCGCGGGGACCATCCGTGCGCTCCATATTGCAGCTATACACGGCACTTTTTCTTCTATTTTTTGCGATACAGTTCTCCTGTTCTGTCCAACACATGCAAGACTAATCTCTTTGCACTGCAGAGCGTACAAGGCCAAGCACTTCGGACATGTGTTGGCCGCCCGAGATGTTCCTCGACAGCTGCAACCTGCCTGCGAAACGCCCAACATCAGCATTGTGGTGTCTCCGGCAAATTCACGTGTGCCATTCAATTCGTGTGATTGCTAAGAAGGCAGGTTTGTCACCGCTAGCCCTGAAGCAGTTGTCTCTCCTTCTCGTCAACGAGTCTTATTTTGACCGCATACACATTAACATGCACGGCTCCACTAATTCAAACATTTCTACCGGAGCAGTAGTTGTTCCGTCGGACGCCGTCTCTTTGCAGTTTAAATATTCGCACAACACAACGTCGACAGCAGGAGAACATGCGGCTCATCAAGGTGCACTCAAGTACGGGCTCCAGCAGCCGCGAAATCGTTAGGCCATTGTCTGCGATTCTAAAGCAGCCCTACAAACTATGAAGTTTGCCCTACGTCATGGGTTACACGAGCAGCTAGTGAACGAAATAAGGCACGCTGATCATCACGCGCTCGAGAAAGGCCACGACATTGTATTTCAATGTTTGTCGAGCCGTGGCGGAATTGTCGGCAACGACAGCGCAGATGAAGCTGCGCGTTAAGTTCACCAAAAACGTCAGCGGGTTCCTATACCATTTTCAAGAACTGATGATGCGCTACAACTTCAGTCACTTGCTCGCCACCTTACATTTCTACGATGGAATTCTCCGGGTTTCACCAACTCACGCTTGCAGTCTGTCGACCCTAACTTTCGATTTCGCCTGCCACCTGGGCTCTGGCCTTGCGAAACAACTTTACTGTGTCGCATGTGGTTGGGCGTCGCATTTACAAATTCCTATGCATTCTTGAAAGGAACGGCCAACAGTGCGGCGTGCAATTTGTGCAGGTGCGATGAGACCCTAGAGCACCTTCTGTGTCGCTGCGAATCCTTTGACCCTCAACGACGTACTTTACAAGCAAAACTCAACCTGATAGGTAATAGACTGCTCTCAGAAGAAAAGATCCTTGGACCACGGAGTACGCATTCTTGCATGCAAAAGGCCACAAAAGCCATTCTGCGCTTCTTGAAGGACACTGGATTGTATGAGCGCTTGTGACAGTGGAGATTCCTCTGCGACTGACTGTGAATGACTCACAATTATTTTTCTTTTCTCTCCTCACCTGTTCTTTCCTTTTCCCCCTGTCCAAGTGTAGGGTAACCAACCAGGTAGGGCCTTGTTTAACCTTCCTACCTTTCCTTCTTCGTTTATCTCTCTCTAGTGTGCGTGCACATAATGGTCATGCCGGCAGCGGAATGTACACTCTTCCCTCGCTCCGCTATAAATCCAACTGAGCGAGGGTGCGTCCACTGGCCACGCCACTGCTCGTGTACCATGCATTTTTCTTTTCTACAACCTCAAAGGGTGCTTTGAGAAATTCTTTAACATGACAAGTGACTTCGTAGACGTTCTTGGACCATGGCAATATCCGGGCATTAATTGCACCCTACTAAAGCGCTTACAGCGTTCCTGCGGAATACATATCTCACTAAGACTCTGTAAATAACTAATGTGATAGTGTATGTGTTGGCGTGTACGCGGGTGCTTTTTTTCAACCTTTCTTTTTTAAACTCAAATTCGTCCCTCACCACATCATCTGGTGTAGCATGCCAGTCATGTCGATAGGCTAACGTCTTGACTTATCATTAAATTTTCTTTCTCTCTCTTGTTTACTTTTGTACTTTATGAAGACAGCCGACCTGTATGTGGGAAGTAGCCCTTGTATGTGTGCACACGCGCGAGAAATTGTACGTTGGTTTATATATACTACCACGTTAGACGGGGGGGGGGGGGAGGGAGTGGCAAGCTTGCAAATAATTTCCTTTAATATTTTCAGCTTTTCACTATTATGAGCAACTGCAACTTTCACAGGAAACATAGTTTCCGCTCCCCTTCGTGCAATATCCTGTCTTGTTGTTTTATTTCCTCCTCCGGTATTTCAAGCGTATTTCATTTACACCGCCCGTCTCTATGTCCTCCGCCACAATTAAGATGCTTCCTGTCTGTAAGACTCTTAGCCAGGAGAAGCCTCCTTTCAGAAAAAATGCCGCACTGTAATAGGAGCGCTTTTTCGGACCCTGGTACTTCTGTCATGGCCTCATCTTGCAAAATTACCAGTAGATAATGACCCACATTGTAAGTCAGGCGTATATTGGGCATGACTGATGCTACCGACATCGATGCCTCATCCCAAACACAGCAAAGACGCAAACTATTGCAGTCGTTCGAGAAATTGGGGCGTCTATCCGGTCCAAAGGTACTGGTGGAGGCGCGCATCAGTTTTCAGGAGCATCGATAGTTGCCTCCCTTAGTGCTAGAAATACAACTTGCAAATTTTTATTTCTCGAAAATTGCTTGTATTGGGTTCTTCGTTATATCGTAACCAGTTTTCTGAAAGCCATAATTACGATTAAAAGGCGATGTGCAAACATAAAAGAAAATGTTGCCTGAACGGTAAATGCTACTAGTCACGTTGATGACACATTACACTAATGAAACGACGAATGTTAAATTCGTAGACGCAATATTTCGTTTTTAATGTTCTTCACAATTCATGGCCAGGTTATCGATCTCTTAAGATACCCACGCGTAGAGGCATTTAGCAGAGTGCCGATGTCAAAACTTGGATAATGATCCGGCTTTAATAACGCATAAAGAGCTTTATTTTGTCTTGTGCAATGTCATGGCAAAAATAACTCCATCTATTTTACTCGCTTATGCTTCCATCGCGCCATTAAAACACGAATATGTTCTCCTAATGCAGCCCGAGAGCTCTCTCAGTAATGTATGACTCACAAATGAAAGCCACTGAAAAGCGAGGTTTATATTGATCACCAGAGTCTATTTATCGCATGCGAACTTCCAAAAGCTTAAAGCAGACATTTTAGCAAAACTACATCATGCTTCATTTTTATTAGATGTATTCCAATCTTGTTGAGTCTATAGCACGAATAATCATAGACAAGCTATACTAAAACTGTCTACGCAAACGATGGCTATATGCTTAAAAGATACTGATGGGCTAGTTAGTGAGCCATATGATATTGAAACAGTGCACTTACATCTCATGAGGTAGTCGTAAGGAGGTCATACCTTATGTGCACACAATTTCCCACAATCTGCGAAAGATAGGTCAAAGGGCCGGAGTTGATGTGGTGTTTTCGGCACCTGTTCGATTGTCCAGCCTGTGCAAAAAGGTGAATGGTGCAAAAAAAAAAAAGGAACGAGTCCCTGTGCAATCAACCACCGAAAGCCCTACGTCGCTTGTACAGAGAGTGGTTTATATGATCCCTCTGTCCTGTAACAAGGTATACGTTGGGCAGACGGGCAGGTGCTTGAATACGAGACTAACTGAGCACAATAATCACTACACAGCTAAAAGTCCAGGTCATTTAGCCTTTAATTGCCGGGTTGTGGCTGCAAACCCGTCTTGAAAGAAACGGAAGTAGTGCACAGGGAACACAAGAAACAAACAAAGGAAATCCATGAAGCAATAGAAATTGGCAAATGGAAAGATAGGTGTATCAGTTGCCCCTCGGTATCATTGTCTAAAAAAGTGCGCCGCTACCTTGGACTTTCACTATTCGTACACTGGGAATCGAAAAATGTTATGTTAATTTTTGTGTGTCTTTTACTCAGGGTCTTGTTCACGTCCCACTGCCATCAGAGCACGTACGTTTCTCAAGGGACACTACGAAAAGGCGGGTCTTTGAGCAATAAAGCAGTAGTTGCAGTCCAGTGCCTCTGTATTTCATTTCTGTTTGTGCGTGTACGTGTCAGATGTAAGTGCGCTGCTTCAATATGATGGCAATATATAAGGGTGAATAGGCAGAACTGCTCAGTAGTCGATGACAATAATGCAGACTAACCTGCATTACCGCCAGGTTATTCTCCTTTATTCTCATCTATATACCTTGAACAACTTAAGTCTGCCTATATTTGTATAATACATTGCTAGCTTTCAGATTGTTATGATAATTAACCGCTTCCTCGCTGTAAAGAATGCGAGAAAAGATATCGCTGCACGATATAATAACGCATGAGTTATGTGCATCTTGCATTCGTTTTTACGCTGTAGTCTGCCTTAATGCGGCCAGAGAAGCAGCAGCATTCGGCTAAAGGAAAAATGGTGTGAGGTAGCGTTAGGAACAACACTACAACGGCATCGCAGCGCACGTATGTGGCCGTGATTAGCTAAAGAAGCCATGTTAGTCGCATACTACAGACAGTAAGTACAACATAAGTACGAGCAGGATCACAAGTGGCGTCTAAAATGAAAACTCGACGGCTTCGTTCTGCTTGTCGTAATTAAAAACCTTCGGGTGTAAAACTTGACGTGAGATAGTTGCAACACCTGTTGACTTATTACTGTTATACTACTACACTTAGACGAAAACAGCTAGGTTAAACACGACAAGTTGGCGGACCACGTAAGCCAGCGGTCAGTAGCAGACCTGATTTTGAGATATGAAAGATCGCAAGCATTGAAACTACTTTGCAGGCCTTACATCTACAACTTCGCCAATAGTCGCGCATAGCCAAAGTCGCCGTGGAACGAGCACGGTACACAAGACCGAAGCATAGTCCTTCACATGCACGCTACAGCAACCTGGTATCGTGCGCCGGTGAATTGAACTGAATTTTATTGTTCGCAATAAAATATACAATATAATGTATAGACACTTCAGACCAAAAGGAAATGCTCAAGGATCCCGTAGCTGCATTAGTCGCGAAGCTGCTATAGCTTCATTTTCTAGAGAAACTTTTTGAGCCATTTAACGTGCTATAGAAT
Source organism: Dermacentor variabilis (assembly GCF_050947875.1). NCBI lineage: Eukaryota > Metazoa > Arthropoda > Arachnida > Ixodida > Ixodidae > Dermacentor > Dermacentor variabilis. Next base: position 34,447,034 of record NW_027460280.1, on the reverse strand, counting down.
GCCTGAATACTTCTATGCATGCGAAATGCCTCAAGCGTTTAGGCTAGTAATGCCATTAAACCACAAGCTCAAGAAAAGCTACAGATAGCTACTGACGAAGTATATCAGTGAGATAATGACATTGTGCGAAGAGCATTTACATTTCTTGTCCCGGGCAAGCTACAGGCCATGCGAGAAACTCCAACGACTGGAGTAGCGCACATCTTTCCTTTGTGATCACGTCATGGTTGAAGCATTGGCGCAACTATCGATGTCAAGCTGGAAACGTAGCATTTTAAGGCACATGGTCACCCCTCAAGCTGCAGTTTCTCGAGAAGTAAAAAAAAAAAGACGATTTATTTCATTTGAGTATTGGTCCCTTTTATAAGTGTAGTATAAGATTCCATGACTTAAACAGAGAGAAAGAGAAAGCAGGGAGAGAGAGAGATAGGGCGATTGGCCAGACGAGCGTCCGGTTTCCTACCCTACACTGGGGAGAAAGGGAGAATAGAAAGAGAAAAGTGGGAGAGAGTGAACGCTGTGTGCACGCAGGACGATGTATACAGGAGCGTAAACTGTTACTGTGGCCAGCGAACTTCAAAAGCTGCAGTAGCTCACGATTAGCTTTCTACGCTAGCAGTGGATGTGGCCAAGGTCCAGGAATTTTCATTTCCTGGAGTCTAACTGACTTCGTGCCATCTGGGAAAGAGATTTTATGGACGTGCTAGCATTGACTTGACTGCTCAGGAGAAACAGAACGATATGAACTTAAAACAAGGGTGTGTGCATACTACAGCAGAAAAAAAAACATGGCAGGCTACACCGCTCAAAGAACCGATGGTCTGCTCATGACCCTGGCCTCGATTTACTACAGCCTTAAATGCTAAAAACCATTCCAGGCCCATTCTATTTGATCCTTCAACATTTACGAATGCGAAACCTACGTAGCCCACAGCCAACTTTTCTAACATATAGTCCAGGTAACTACTACCAAGTTACCCGTGAGCACAAGGTTGAGCCTTCGGGCGCAATATTATGTCAAAATGTTACGTATGTTGCACAGCAAAAACTCCCACGTGCCCGACCGTCCACTCCCTCGACTGCTTCATTGTGCGTGGTGAGCAGGAGAGCGTTTGCAAAGGCCCAGATGCGAAAGGCCTCCCTATTAGGCCCGACGAGAGACGCTGTAAGTTCTCTCCTCGCTGCCGTCCCTGTTGGCGTGCACCGTGGCGTGGCTTCGCACTGGCCCCATCCACGACACGTTTCAGCGCAAGCGCGAGGTTTCTCGAACGGCTGGGGAAACCACTTGGCAACGACGGCGAAACTTCGACCTGTAAAAAAGAGCGGAGGCACAGAAACGTGAACGCCCACAGGGTCCACAGAAACACCCACAGAAACACCCGCAGGGTCACGACCATGCCTCTTACCCAACTGAGAACATTTTCGCTTCTGTTACGATATACAGTACACCCTGAGTCGGGTGACTCAGAAGCTTCTAAAATTCTCGTATGCCAGTGGCCTTCTCGGCCAGTGCTGCCAAAACAAGAAAGAAAAAAAATTATACTGAAAAGATATTGCGCCAAAAAAACAACACACACAAGAAAGACGACGACCAAGCTCCAGTGGTGTCGTCGTCTTTCTTTTGTGTGTTGTTTTTTGGCGCAAAATCTTTTCAGTATGCAAGATCACCAACTTTCCCAGCAGTTAACTCTTCTAAAAAAATTACGTTGCATGAAGTGCATGAACCGCCTGCATCGTAAGCACCACCAACATTAACACAAGACGTGCTGCCTCGATGTACGTGTCAGTAAAGTTAAAGGTTGTCATTACGACCATTGTAATTAAAGGCACGATGCAGTTCGTCAGCTTAGGAAACGGGAGGCTGCAACTTTCTAGCGTGTGTCTGCTTACACAGTACACGATTGCCATTTTTTCTGTGACGTGTGCTTTTAGGTATGTCGAATTACAGAAATTACACAGCCGTAATTAGTGCACTCTTAAGCTTATACTTCAACGCGTAAGATCCATAGGTCTGCGGGACGTGCTATTTTTTTTAAACATCGAATGTCAAGGAGATGTTGGGGCTGACTACTGCTTTTCACATAGAAATGCAAATAACTGAAGCCACAGATTTATGAAAAGGTCACATAAAACACTAAAATTCCAAGGCATGGCATATACCCCAAACATACTTAAATAATAACAAGCCAACAAACACTGACACCAAGGCAGTGTTGGTCGTCTATACCCAATTGCTCTCCGATCCAAACCGCTCTCTTTCTATATCTTAACGTTATGCCCAGCAGTCTTCGTTATATCGCTCTTTGCGCGGTCTTCAACTTGTTCTCAAGCTTCTTTGTCAGTCTCCAAGTCTCTGCCCCATATGTCAGCACTGGTAAAATGCACTGATTGTACACCTTGCTTTTCAATGATAATGGTAAGCTTCCACTCAGGAGCTGGTAATGTCTGCCGTATGCGATCCTACCCATTTTTATTCTTCTGTGAATTTCCTTCTCATAATCAGGGTTCCCTGTGATTAATTGTCCTAGGTAAACGTACTCCTTCACATATTCTAGAGGCCGACTGGCGATCCTGAACTCTTGTTACTTTGCCCGGCTATTTATCATTATCTTTGTCTTGTGCATATTAATATTCAACCCAACTCTTACACCCGCTCTGATAAGGTCCTCAATCATTTGTTGTGAGTGGTCTGCATTGTTGCTGAATAGAACAGTGTCATCGGCAAACCGAAGGTTGCTGAAATTATTCACCGTCTATCTTTACTCCTAAGCCTCACCAGTTTAATAGCTTGAATACTTCTTCCAAGCACGCAGTGAATAGCATTGGAAAGATTGTGTCTCCCTGTCTGACCCTTTTCTTTATAGGTATCTTCCTGCTTTTCTTGTGTACGATTAAGGTAGCTGTAGAACCTCTGTAGACATTTTCCAAGGTATTTACGTAAGCATTCTGTATTCCTTGGTTACGTAACGTTGTTATGACTGTTGGTATCTATACTGAATGAAATGACTTTTCGTAATCTATGAAAGCCATATAGAGAGGCTTATTGGGCTCTGCGGATTTCTCGACAACCTGATTAATGACATGGGTGCGATCTATTGTAGAGTATCCCTTCCTGAAGCCAGCCTATTCCCTTGGTTGACTGAAACTGTTGCCCTTATTCTATTGGAGATTATTTTGGCAAATATTTTATATAATACTTGGAGTAAGCTAATGGGCCGATAATTTTTCAATTATTTAACGTCTCCATTTTTGTGGATTAGTATAATGTTTGCATTCTTCCAGTTTTCTGGGACCCTTGCAGTCGAGAGACACTTCGTATAAAGAGCCGCAGGTTTTCCAAGCATTATGTCTCCTTCATCTTTGATTAAATCGACTGTTATTTCATCTTCTCCTGCTGCTCTTCCTTGTTTCATGTCTTGCAAGGCCCTTCTCACCTCATCGCTAGTTATTGGAGGAGTTTCTGTATCCTGTTCATTGCTGTTTCTAATTGAGGTATCCCGACTCCTCGGGTACTGTACAGGTCAGTATAGAATTCTTCCACTGCTTTTACTGTATCTTCGAGATTGCTGATGATATTACCGTGCTTATCTTTCAGTACATACATCTTGGTTTGTCCTATGCCAAGTTTCTTTCTCACTTATTTTCGCCTTGTTGATCAGTTGTAACAGTTCCGCGAATTCTATCTTATCTCTTGGGTTGGACACTTTCATTTTTTCTCGTTTCTTTATTAGGTCCTTCGATACATCGGAGAGCTTGCCTACTGGTTGCCTTGGTGCTTTGCCTCCCACTTTAATTGCTGCCTCTGAAGCCAACCTACAAACGGTTTCATTCATTACCTCTATGTCACCATGATCTCTCTGTCCTAAGGCTGCATATTTGTTTGCAAGTACCAGCTTGAATTTGTCTGCTTTTACCCTTACTCCCTCTAGGTTGACCTGTTTCATCTTGACCAATTTTGCTCTTTCTCTCTTCAAATTCAGGTGAATCCTAGCCCTCACTAACCTACGATCACTGCACTTTACCCTACCTATCACTTCTACATCCTGCACTATGCTGGGATCAGCAGAAAGTATGAAGTCAATTTCATTTCTTGCTTCACCATTAGGGCTATTCCAGGTCCACTTTCTGTTGCTACGTTTTCTCAAAACGATGTTCATTATTCGAAACTTATTCCTTCTGCGAATTCTACCAGCACCTCTCCTCTAGCGTTCCTAGAATCGACGCCGTAGTTGCCAATTCCTTCTTCTCCAGCCTGCTTTTCGCCACTTTTGCATTGAAGTCACCCATTACTACAGTATGCTGAGTTTGGACTTTTCTCATCGCTAATTCAACATCTTCATAAAACTGATCTACTTCCTCATCATCGTGACTGGAAGTTGGAGCGTAGGCTTGTAGTAACTTTAATCTATACCTCTTATTAAGTTTGATTACGACCACAGCTACACTCTCATTAATGCTGTAGAATTCGTCAATGTTGCCTGCTATGTCATTATGGATTGGGAATCCTACCCCGTATTTCTTCTTATCTAGGAGACCTCTATATGAGAATACATGTCCGTTATTCAGCAATGTGTAAGCCTTACCAGTTCTGATCTCACTAAGGCCGATGATATCCCAAACCATGCCTGATAGTTCCTCAAAGAGTCCTGCTAAGCTAGCCTCACTGGAGAGGGTTCGGGTGTTAAACGTTGCAAGGGTCAGTTTCCATTGGCGACCTTCCCGGACCCAGAGATTCTTAGCACCCTCTGTTGCGTTGCAGGTGTGACCGCCGCCTTTGTCAGGTGCTCCGCAGCTGCTGGGGACTAAGGGCAACGGGTAATTGAGTGAGCCATTTGGGGGGAGGGGGTGGCCGAATACTGCACCAGGGAGGCCAATTCCTGTTCTGGTGGGGGGGTGTCTTGTTGAAGCTTAGTGGGCCTTCCTAATTTGGCTGTACCTGGATTAGTATAGACTAACTCGCTCTCGGCATCTTTTGCCGGTGACAGCTGTCACTCCAAGCCTGCAGATGTGCTCAGGAGGAGGTGAATTTCAAGCTCACCATCGTAATAAAAGAATCCTATAGCGGGATTCGAACTTACGACTATAGCAACCGAGCATTCGACATAGCTCAGTCAGATAATACCACAGGCGGCGAGGCTACTTCATGGCCGAGAAGTACATCTCCGAGGGCCCTACATTCCTAAAAACTTACTTGATTTATCCGCGATAGAAGTTTTTTCCTGATCGCGGTGGGTAACTCAATATAGAATGATTTCTAAACAGTTCTGGCCTCGTAGTTCCTTAATCGCAGGTGCGCGGACGGCCGTGAACACGGCTAGGTAAACACTACAGGCGTACGGACAACCACACATACACAGGTGGTTGTGAATTCCGCTAGGCAAAAAATATGCAGCCGACTCTGACTCCCGTTAAAAATGATAATATCGTGCACGATGCTCTCACTTCGAGTCAGTCAAAGTCAATTTCGTATGCTTGAAAACAAATGCTTGAAAAGATGCTTAGAATTTTCCGCGCAATAGGGGTTTTGCTGATCGCAGCAGGTGACACGGCATAGTATTCCTCAATGGTTCTAACCTCGTGTTTTCGGAGTGACCCGTACGCATGCGGCCATGAACGCGGCCAGATACACGGCACATTTTCGGCGAACTTGAACAATCCTTAAATGTAGTGTGGAAGAAAATGAGAAAAATAAAATCTTTCAGTGTTTACAGGGAATTTACTGGTCGCGTCTTGACGCCGGTACATCAAACAACTCACGGGCTCGGCTGCCTGTCTCACGCATCGGAGAAGTCATTCCTAACGAGGTGGAAATGATAGTGTTTGATTACGAAAGGTCATTAGAAACATAAGGTATATTATAGGCTAAGGTAGAAGCAACAAGTCATCTCGCATGCCTTTGGTGTTCCAGAGAATTATTTGCATGCATCGCAGGACAAACTAGCAAAATGGTTAGTCTAGGATAGGAACACAATCCTATTTAATGTTGTTAAATGGTCCTTTGATCAATACAAAATATCAGGCATGCTATGCTCCTACGTTAGTTTTCTACTGTGGTGTGAACCCATGTAAACGGGTGCACATTTGACACGGGGGCCTAGTAGGTTACGTTAGGTTAGAAAGCGGCTTTTCATCCACTTTTGTCACTGATCTGTATTATGTTTTGCTGGAAGCCGCTTCTTTGCCTGCCGAGCTGGACACAGGTGAAGCCAGCAGAAGTGCTTCATCATCAGGTAAATACTGCCAAAAGAATAAGCAGTGTGTTTCGGCATTTTCTCTTGTTTAGTTCGACCTTCCAGATAATTCGGCCAGTTTCGTCATCCTGTCTTGCACGAATTAACGGAAGTCGACTATATCAACTTAATGGTCGAGTCTACAAGGCTGTTGAATTCGTGCACTAAATACTGCATAAACAAGAGTGACGGATATGACAAATGACATCAGACATGAGAGATAAGGCATGACTCTTCCAGCTATACCACCGGTTATTTCTTTATAAAATTTTGCATAATGGTGAAACACGTGCAAAGTTTGTCTGTTTTAACCAGAATAAGTTCAAAGTATGCATTGTCTGCGTCAATGCCTTATAATAAAGTGTCGATATTAGGTTTCCTATCCGAACGAACTTATTCCCCCAGCGCGTTTATATACAATGATATTTTGCACGTTTTTGTTTTATTATTATTACTATTATCAGCGCCTAGGCGTCCCTGTGGGGCTATAACTTGTAGCCGACTACAGAGAACACAGTTTCGCGGACAAGGCGCCGGAAGCAGCCTTTGGTATCTCTCTGCCACGCGGCATTCCCACTGCTTTCGCTTGAATTGCTTTCGCTGTTCTTCACGGCCGAATACAAAAGGGATATATGTAGCGACAAGTATGCTTACGTAAAAGACGTTGCAGGGACGGAGGTGAGCAAAACAGACGCGGTTTTTCATTAATGGCGAACCGCAGAAGAACGTGCGGCCAGCGCACTTGATCGTCTTATATAGGGCTTCCCTGCTGAGTGAAAGTCCGTATTCTTGTGTTAGTATGTCTGGATGCATATGTCAGCCAAACCTAGAAATCGGCATGCCGTGAAATGGTAAGGTGGAGAAAAGCGGCAGCTCCAGAGAAGAATCTCGAGCTCCTAGGAATTCTCTTTGGCTTAAGATGTGGTATAAAGTTTGTAAACAGGGATAAAGTGCCTCAGAAAGGCTGGCCAACGTTTCGATAGGAGGACCTATCTTCGTCAAAGGTGGCCTCGTCATCCTCGGCGTGTTAGCTTTAAAGGGTTAGTGCAGTGACGTCACGTGCGGGTGTTGTCGCTGGCGGCTGGTTTTAAAGAGACAGACTACCAGAGGAAACAAGCGCTGTCGTCCGACGTCTGTGAGCTTCATTCCCAAGACGAGGGGACAAGAACGTGAGAGTGGGCACGCGGAGAGAAAAGAAAAGAAATAGAAGCAGAAAAAAAGAAAAAGAGAAAAAAAAGAAGAAAAAGGGGGGTTGGGGAAGCCAGGGTGGCACCAAGACAGACAAAAAAAGGGGGGGGAGAGTGAAAGAAAAAGAAAGAGAAAAATGAAATTTTTTAAGAAATACGGGGGCTTGGGAGCGCGTTGGGGATGCGAAAGGTTAGGAGGTATTCAGGGGGAGTCATTGGCGGCATGTTTTTGAGGCATTAGAACGGCCGGTCAAGCTGTCAGTGCGCGAGTAACACACAAAAAAAAAAAAAGAAAAACAGACACACACACAAAAAAAAACCATGAGCTGAAAGTGATTTGAGCAGCATAGCAGCAATGCGTCGAGTAATATTGAAATAGTTAAGATGGCGACGAGGAGTCTGCGGTGCAACGTATGGGGTGACTGAAAGGCAGCGGCATGGTCTTTCAAGGGGCACTGCCCCAGTCGCTCATCGTAGGTGTCGTTACGGCGGCATCCAGAAATGGCGATACTCAGGGTTGAGGCACCGAAAAAGGCATATTGACTTCGGAATGTGTTGATGAGGGGGTTTCAAAAAAAAAATAGATTTAAAATAAAGGGGGGGAGGGAAGGGAGACGGGGAAGGGGGACCGAAACCGGAATAACAAACAGGAGGGTGACGCGCGCAGAAGCGGGCGGGGGCAAGTGTACATGGAAGAAGGGGGTCGTACAGTTGGTATAGACGTAAAAACCTGAAAGAGTACATTAAATTGAGTAGTAGGCAGGAAAAAAAAATTTTTTTTGAAATGGAAGAGTAGGTGAGGTTAAGAATTAAAGTTAGCTGGTGGCTTAATGTGTTTTGTGTCTTGGTTGATGATATGAGAGTTTCAGATTTAAGTTACCGCTTTTAAAGATTCTAAGTTGCCACGTGCCAAATGAATTCCTGTCGGGTGTAGGCAATTAAACTTGTGTATGAGGTATGATTCCGTATACTTCCTTTCGCGAGGGGAACGGAAATTTGTTTGTAGTATATAGAGCCTTGCTTTGTCAAATATATGACCATGTTCATTAAAGTGGCTGGCTACTGCTTTGGGTAAATTGTGTTTTGTGTCCGCGCGGTGACCATTGAGTCTTGTATTAATTTGTTGCCCAGTCTCACATATGTATTGTTTGCTACAAGCGGCGCATTCTAGACAGTAGACTACGTTGCTTGATGTGCAGGTGAAAGCCGAAGTTACCTTGTGTGTGTAATTCGACGCTGTACTTTTTACTGTAGTAGTAGATTGAATGTGTTTGCATGTAGAGCACCTGGGGCGGCCACAGGGATTGGTTCCCAACTTCCTCTTTTTCTGTAGTTTGGCGTGCACAAGAACATCTTTAAAATTAGTGTTGCGTCTGTAGGCTACTCTGGGGGGGTCGGGAAAAACCTTCTTAAGTTTCTGGTTGCTGGTGAGAATTGGGTAGTATTTACTTAGGATTTTATTCACGTTTGGGAGTGCGTTTGAGAATTTAGTAGTAAGAAGAGGCGTTGTTGTTCTTGTGATCCTCAAGAGGAAGCTTTAGTTCGGGTGCTCCCATCTACATACATGCAAAGTGAGAACTCGTTTTCCTCGGCAACCCCTGCACCAAATTGGACAAGGTTTGTTGCATTTAAAAGAAAAATTTTAAGTCTAGTGACTGTTTGTTTCGAATTTTCGATTTAATTTGTCAATTTTTTAGTAAAATGTGGCAAAAATCGCAAACATTCCGAAAACAGAAAATATAAAGTTTACAACTCCGTAACTTTCAAATGAAAAATGATTTAACAATCCTGTGAATTGCATCTAATAGTACATCTAAAGCGAATACAGTGGTTATGTTACATATGAATCTCAAAAATATTAGTGATGTGTAAATACAGCTTTTCCAGAAGCATCGTACACAACGTAACGAAATCAGGTAATATTTAAATTGACATATTCAATTTGTCCGCTTTGAATGATCTAATGGGTGCCGTTTACAGAACTGTGATATCTGTTCTTGACGGAGAGCTACTAATTTTTAAACTTTGTGCTTCTACTTTTTTAGAACTTTCGAATTTCTGAAAATTGTTTCAACAATATTCACGCCCTAAATCAAAATTATGCCTGCAACAGTCACTATAATTAAGCTTTCTCTCTCAAATGCAACAAATTTCATTGAAATCCGTCCAGAGGTTATCTCAGAAAACCGTTTTTGCGTTTTGCGTGTATTCGAATAGACCACGTCGGAGTTGGGCCCGAGTTAAAGCTTCCTCTTAAGTTTATGCCGATCGTGAAATTCCCGTTACTCCATCTACGCTGAAACAGGGAAAACGTACATTGAGAGTCGTCTATTGATAGAGATGTGGAGAAAGCGCATCAAAGCTTTTCTTCTGCTTCTAAAGTTACTGCATGTAGTAAATATTACCGGATCAGTGTACTTATGGCCGCGGCGATTTTGGTTGTCTTGATCAACAACTTAGGTGGTGGGTCATACATTGTGACAATAAGGTGGCTATTACAGCGAATCTGTACATGGCTGGCCGATTCGTCCGTCTGTCTGTCGCCTGTACGCCAAATACTTCTCTCCGGCGCAACCCCCTACGTATGCGCATAAAAAGAAGAAGAGAAAGAGTGGCGCGCGATTGGCTGCGCCAGTAGCGACGTCGTTGCTCCCCATCGCAGTCGAGCACGCGCGAAGCAGTTTCTCTCCGGCTAAGAAATGGGTAGGCCACGCGTACTTCTGAGGAGCAGGCAGCTTTCGATCCGCAACACCGCGAGCAGAACCGGGAACGAGCTCGCTTACGCCGTGCCGATGCTGCAGCCTGGGCAGAAGAACAGGCTCGTGCAGCAGATCGCAAGAAGCAACTGCATACCGAGGATTCGGCAGCCTACCAAGTCGTAGTATAATGAACCATCAGGATTAACCCACTGATAAACACCGGGGCCGCACGTCTCAGCTTCGCCAGTTAACCATATGTACAGAGTGCTTGGGCAGGGATTTCTTTAATTATTTTTACATTTTAAAGCGAAGCTTTCTTTGCCTCTTCCTTCGACTTTCCCACTGCTGCTGCTGCTGCTGTGGCCTGCTGTGGCTACTGCTGTCGTGCACACCGCGTCGGGGGGTGGTTCAGAGCGTGTGTATATATGACAGGCGCAAGTAAGAGAGGAAAGACGAAGGGAGAAGCTCGTTTACACCCCACCGCGTGGAATGTGCACAATGCCCTCTGGAGCTTCCTGGCCGCCGCCACGTTAGCCACTTCACAGCTGTAATTTTCCACGACTCCCCTCGGAAGCATTGCAGAAACTTCAGCGCTTCCCTTTCTACTAAAGTGCGAGGCCAGAGGGGACGCAGATAAAACTGTAGGGAGGAGAAGAAAAGGAGAAGGAGGAGAGAGAGGAGAAGAGGCAGTTTCCATATAAGAGACGGGGGGGGGGGGGTAACTTGAGAAGGCAAGGAAACTCCACTACTATACGACAGCTGTTTCGGGGAAACAGGATAAGTTTAAGAGGAAGCTTTAGCTCGGGTCCAACTCCGATGCGGCCCATTCAAATACATGTAAAACGCAAAAACTTTTTTCTGAGATAACCCCTGGACAAATTTTAATGAAATTTATTGTATTTGACAGAGAAAGTTAAATTCTAGTGACTGTTCGACACGGAATTTCGATTTAGGGCCTGAATTTTATGAAAAGTATTTTCAAAAATTCGAAAATTTGGAATGATAGACGCACGAAGTTAATAAATTAATAGCTCTGCACCAAAAACAGATATCGAGGCACTGTCAACGGCATCCATTAGGTCATTCAAGTCGGACAAATTCATTATATAAATTTATATCTTACGTGAATTTATTAAGTTGTGTACAGGTGTTCTGCAAAATATATATTTACATATTACTCCATTTTTCTAGATTCATGTGTAACATATCAATTTTGTCTGCTTTAGACGTGCTATCAGATGCAATTCACAGAATTGTGATATCATTTTTGCTTTCCGAGTTAGAGAGTTGTAAACTTGAATGAATGAATGAATGAATGAATGTTTATTTTGACAGAAATAAAATACAAAGAATCTCTGTCAAAGAGGCTGACAAAAAGGCACGAATGCCTGACTAAGTGTCAGTCCCCTTCCCCGACCCATTCCCAGTGCACAAAACACTCAAGCACACAGGGCAAGCATGGTACACAAAGTGGATACATATACAAAAAAATGAAAAGTACATGAAATATGTAACAGAAATACTGAATTTGATTTGTGTACAAAAGAATGAGAAGTCATACCTGAAGCGACAGCAAATACATGTTCACTTTTTTTTTGAAAATGTTTAGGGACGGTGATTCATTTATTATAGTGAGTAAGCCAGGGTGATGATTCAAAAAATCTGCAACTATGAATGTCTGCTTTTGCATGCCGTAATTGGTACGGATCTTGCCCTTGTTGTAAATTAATTGCCTTGTGTTATATTTATGTTCATTCGGGAGGTATGTTTTAAAAAAGGCGCTTTCATTGAGTCTTACCTCTTTAAATATTGCAATGGCTGTTTTTTTGTTAATAAGGTTTTCTAATGTTAAAATACAATTCTTCTTGAAAAGCGGAGCGGAGTGGCTTCTATAGGGCGCATTCTCAATTACCCGAATCATGCGTTTCTGTAAGGTTAGTAAACTATGGATGTTAGTTTTCGTTGTGGTACACCACACAGATAAACAATATTGGAGGCGCGAATGCACTAGGCTATAGTATAATTGTTTTTTTAATCTAGAAGGTAATAGACGTTTTAATTTATTAATAACACCGATGGATCTTGCAATGCTGGTTTTAATGTTGCCGACATGACTGGACCAGTTTAAGTTTTCTTCAAACGTAACACCAAGGAACCTCTGGCACGTAGAGCGTATAATGACTTCATCACGGAATTGTAACACTAAGCTATCATCAATACCTTTGTTACGAGGCCGAAAAATGATGTATTTTGTCTTTTTAGTGTTTAATTCCAATTTATTTCCTCTAAGCCAGTCTGAAAGATTACTGAGCCAAATATTTGCTTCTTCCTCGAGAGTAAGCAAGTTTCCACCAGAAAAGAAGATATTAGTGTCATCAGCATACATGATTATGTCAGGTGTCAGAGGCACGTTTGTGATGTCATTAATGTATAATAAAAAAAGATAGTTTCGTTTTCAGAAAATTTTTAATTTTTACAAGTTTTTAATAAAAATTTCGCAATCTAAATAGAAAATTCGAAACAAACAGTCACTAGACTTTTAGTTTTTCTTTTAAATGCAAGAAACCTCATCACATGTGGCGCAGTGGTTGCCGAGAAAAACGAATTCTCCTTTTACATGTATTTAGGAGCACCCGAGCTAAAGCTTCCTCTTAAGAGGAAGCCTTAGCTCGGGTGCTCCTATCTAAATAGATGTGTCTAAGATGTATCTAAAATCTATCTAAATAGATTACACTGCACCAAATTTCGCGAGGTTTGTTGCATTTAAAAGAAAAACAAAACCTAGTGACTGTTGGTTTTGAATTCTTGATTTAGGTACTCAAATTTTTATAAAAAATTGGCAAACATCGAAAATTTTCAAATAACAAACTATCAAGTTTACAGCTCTGTAACTCAACAACAAAAACCATAATACAATTCTGTGAATTGCATCTAATAGTACATCTAAAGTGGACAATATTTATATGTTACACATGAATATTAAAAAATGTGTAATATGTAAATACAGCGTTTGCAGAACCTTTGTAACCAACGTAACAATTCACGTAACATGCAAAATGACATATCGAATTTCTCCGCTTTGAATTATCTAATGGAGGCCGTTTACAGAACCGCGATATCGTTCTTGATACAGTGCTATGAATTTGTAAACATCGTACTTCTATATTTTTCTGACGGTCGAATATTTGAAAATGTCTTTAACAAAATTCAAGCCCTAAACCGAAATTCCGCTTCCTACAGTCACTAAATTTTAACTTTCTCTCTAAGATGCAACAAATTTCATTAAAATCGGTCCAGGGGTTATCTCAGAAAAACGTTTTTGCGTTTTACATGTACTTGAATATGCCGCGTCGGAGTTGGGCCCGAGCTAAAGCTTCCTCTTAATTTCAAGATACGGTACAGTACGTTGCTGCTATTTCTGAAAAATAAACGCCATGCAAATATCTCAAGCGGGCAACTTACGCAGGGCGTGCAGAAGCAGAGCCGCATTAATTAAAGCGCACGGCAGGGTCCAGGAGACACTACGGAAGCGGTCGACCATCAAATCAACACTTACGTGCCCGCCGCGTTAACTTTGCGGCTATGGCATTGCTATAGGGCGTGGGTTTGATCCCAATCGCGGGAGCCGCATTTCGACGGGGGCGAAATAGGAAACACAGGCGCACTTAGATTTTAGGACACGTTAAAGGACATCAGGGTGTCCAAATTAATTCAGAGTCCGCCACTACGGCTTACCTCATAATCCAAGTGTGGTTTTGGCACGCGCAGTACCCATATTCCAATTCAAATTTAATACTTCTGCGACAATGCGATGTGCCATGTCAGGAAATGACAACGCTAAACGCTCTCAGAGGTTATGAAATATGGCGCACAACAACGCCTCAAGCAAACACCTCTGCCTGTTTGTTCTGTGTACTACGCAGACAAACAGTATTGGTGCACACAAGGTAGCGTTTAACATCAACTCACCACTCTCGTATTAGCCTAACCGTTGAAGAAATTAAGCTTTGGCCGTCAACATCACAGCTAATTTCGTCAATCAAAGCATCCAGCACGGAAAGCTTCACTTACATTGATTCCCACAGTGCGTGGGATCTGCATAATTTTTTCTTTTATGATTTCTTGTCCTTCTTCGTCGGTAGTTGGTTATGTTCTAGTTGTATTCGTTTTCATTGTTTGCAGATTATTTTTGCGTCACAACATGTGAAATATTGTGTTTATATGTGTGCATTTCGCTTGGATGATGATGATGGTTTTTTTCTCGCATCGCAAAACAGTGCGGAACCTCGTTTTCCTTGCTTCTTTCCAGTTTAAAATGACGGTGCACGCTAGAAGACCTCCATTCTGTTCGCATATCAAACAATGCAGGCAATACTGCATTTCCTTTTTTTTTGCACATTTTCTCTTAAGAGCTGTAAGGATTTTCGCACCGCATATCATCCTTTCATTCATACAATAATTAAGCGTTGTGGAGAAGCCGTCAGCATATGTGTTGTCACAATTTAAATATTGAAAGAAATGAAACTGTGGAGTATATGTCGTCCTGAAACTGCACAGTGGATAATGAGGGACGCCGTAGTGGATAGCTGCCGTATTAATTTCGACTACCTGCGTTTCGGCACCACCCACACTAGTCATATCGCATTAGCTCGAAGCATTCCGTCCCCACCAGAATGCGGTCGCCATAGGCGGGAGTTGAACCCACGACCTCTTGCTCAGCCATGCAGTGTCACAACCCCTTAGCCACCGCGCTGGTTCCAATATTTCCAGCACTTTAATAAATAAGTCAATCAATCGGTAGAGAAGGAGAGAGGAAAAGGAGGAATCAAATGCAGGAAAATTAACCGGGATGGATTCCGGTTGGCTACCCTGCACGGGGGGAAGGGAAAAGGTGAGGGAAATATTAAAAGCAGAAGAAAGAACTGGGGTGTGGATATCGCCGAGGTGTGACAGTCATCTGCCCTATATTAGAGACGGTCATTCAGTCCGGTAGCCTTCAAAAACCGCAGCAGCGCTTTTTGTGGCTTTTTGTAGCTTTCTGTAGCTGCGATATCCGAAGCCATGGACCCAAGATCTTGTTCAAAAGAGCAAGGCAACGATCTAAAGTGAAAGATCTAAAGTGGAAGTCCTTTGGCTTATAACTGTCGGTTTTGATGGTGTCCAGTTTTTAATTAGCTTGGGGTTGTTCACGTATATGTCGATTAACGTACGCGTCAAATTATTGCAAGCTGCACCATTCACAAGTCATGTCTCTTCTTCTTCAGCGTTCCATACATGCGTGCAGTCGATAACGGGTCTTCTAACTGGTAGACTGACCGCTCGGGTGCATACTTCATTCGCATTTATTACTATGTTGATGCGCGTTTTCTCTTTCTTTCTTTCTTTCTCTCTCTCTCTCTCTCTCTCTTTCTTTCTTTCTTCCTTTCTTTCTTTATTTCTTTATTTATTTATTCATTTCCTTCCTTTGTTCCTTTCTTTCTTCCTTCTGTCCTTCTTTCTTTCTTTCGTTAGCTTTTTTTTGTGTGCTTAAAGTGCGTTCGCTGCCGAGAAATTTTGGCCTGGACGTAACAAATTGCAGCAACCACTGTAGCTTAGTGGCTATGGCATTGTGCTATTGAGCTTGAGGTCGCAAGTTCGATACCGGTCGTGGCAGCTACATTTCGATGTAGCCGATATGCAAAATGGCTCGTGTACTTACATCTAGGTGCTCGCTAAACAAGCCCAGATGGCCAAAACTAATCTGGAGTCCCCCACAACAGCGTGCATCATAGTCAGATTGTAATTTCGGCATGAAAACGGCAGGATTAAATTTTTAAAAACAAGTTCCAGCTGCAAGTCAGCGACCGTTTCCTTCACATTTCTCTTTCCAGGTTTTACCTGATGCGATTTTTGCCTCACGACGTTGAGACACCATCAGTTCAGCTTAACGCCGTCCATCTGGAGTATCACGCGAGCATCGACCACAAGGTGTGTTTGCGGTCTTGTAGTGGCAAGGCGCATTTCTGAAGCAAAACAGGGCAGCAGATGGCATTCTAAAAAAATCGCCTCGCACGCCTGCAGATACTGTCACCGATCCCGCCGCCATTCGCCGCTCCAAGGCCGCTGACACGCCGTATCGTCGACGCCCGTACGACAATATTAAAGTTTTGGGGCGCTATACCGAGCGCGGAGCGTCGCGCCCTAAACCAACACGACAGATTTAAAGGTAATGCTTGCTTGTCCAATCGTGGTTATGCTCTATGCTATGAATGAAGGGCAAGGTCTGGTCGATCAAAAGAACACCATGACCGGCAGGCTCGCGCGGGGACAAAGTAGGCGTATGAATTGTGAAGGGCAAGAAAAGCACATAGGGCGAAGCACTGACAAAGTCCGTCAGCCGAGGTGGGTTGGGCACACGACAGGGTGAGTCCATTAACATGGCCAATCATTGTGTTTGTACCATGGGCCGCCGCGATGACGGGAAACCTTTCCCATCGTCGTTGTTTCGTTACCGGTGCATCAATCAGCTGGTCACGTGCCACGTGAACCTAATGAAAACAGAGATGTCGATTCCCGCTCCCTGATCGATGGACAGCGCGTGTGACCGCGCGCAGGCGCTGGCCACATTTAGAAAGGAGATTACAAGTTCGTTCCCGTGTGTATCTGCAAACTTGCGTTACGTATTTAATGATCTGCAAAGTTTACGATCTGTAACCCTGAAATGTGAAGCTGCAACTTCACGCTTCTTGGGTTGTTAATGCCGCAAATTCAGTGTTCCGAGGCGCTTCTCTCTGTCTCGTGCTCACCGCACCTGAATTGTGTTTTTTTTAAGGAACAAAAATTATGTGCAGGTGCTCTTCTTTAGTTCATTGTATGGAAATAAACTACCATCTGCTCTATCACGTGACATTTATCGTAAACTGGAAGATTGGACCGAGGCAGCACTTGAATTCGTATTTTGGAAGTGCAATGCAATTGCTTCACTATCAGTGATATCTTGCATACACAGCTTAAAGTCTTTCTCTACATTTCCGGATAAGAAAAGTATGGAAGTAGCGGACTTAAATAGCAGCTGTTAAACTGTCTTTAAGATAAGGCTGATCAACACAGACTGCACTACAGAGCAGCAAGCATCTCCTGCAATGAAATAAACAGACTAAGGCTGTGCATACCGGTGCTACAGGATACGTTAGGAGTAAAAAAGTCGCCGTGTCGCCGGAAAGGCAAGGCATCGATTACGAAAGAAAATTAGAAGACAGCTATAAGAGGTAAGAATAGTAGTATTATTAGCCCTATAAACTAGTAAACATTCGTTTCCTAATTTATTTACAAGCATGGTGTCACACGCGCACAAGCAAACATGAGCGCACACATTCGCTGTCCAAACGATGGAGTGAGGGAACGAGGCAGCATCAGCGAGCGCAGTGACATTCGCGTGAACGCAAACTAAGCGCCGAGAACACAGCGCACACGAAGTTAGCAGCACTCTGCGCACTCTGTCCCCATCGCAGATCGCTTTCAAGATAGGGCCCCAGCGACCGCGCCCTACGCAGCCGCCGCCGAAGTAGAACGCCCCCTGGCCCCCTCCCCCCGGAAGACGGCGCGCTTCCGCCCTGCCTTTCTCCCTTTGCGCGCGAGATTTAGCCACCATCGTCGGCTCATCCTCGCACTCTTTCACTCGCACATACAGCATACGGCGCGCACTTGGACTTTATACGGGACATCATGGAGACGGCGATGGCGGAAATGCGCCTGTAGTGTCCATATAATTGCTATCGCAATAAAACACTGTACCGCATACATATTCTTCGTGTCATTCAAAACCCGTCCGCGCGTTTTAGAGCGGAACTCTTAAGGCGTAAATATAGTCCGACGTAACGCGGGCGCGCGCTCGCGCTCGCGCATGCTACGTTACGTCGGCGAAAACAACTCCTTCTATAGTCCGACGCACTGCAGCGCCGACGTAACCGGTGTAACCGGCGGCTGCCAGCGCGCCCCGACGGGCTCGGCGCAAATTTGGCTCCTGCTCTATTCGCGCGCCGGCGCCGCCGACCGCGTCGACCCACAATGCATTGCGCGCGAAGGAAAAGGCGCCAACACAACGGCTTTTGCGGACGGCGCGCGACTTGGCGAACGTTCTGCGCATGCTCCTAAGATAGCAGCCGACGGCGCGCGCGTTGAAGTATAGAGGGGATGGAATCTCGGCTGGCGCAGCGCAACCGACGTAGCGTGACTGACCGCGAACGACGCTCGCCCGCGCGCCGATAACGTCGGACTATAAACGTGCCTTAATTAAGGGCTAAATATAGTTCAACGTAGCATGAGCGCATGCATAAGCTATGTCCCGTTGGCGAGAACAACCGATAAGACGATATTATATAGGATTCATGGGCGCCGCCATCTTAGGCTGTAAAATAAACAATTTCTATGTTTTATCAGACGTAAAATTCCGTAACATGGCCATGAAACGCTGAACGCATTTATACAACTATTTTCCTGCTTGCGGATCGACTGTAGTAACACACACTTCGTCGTTAACGACCGAAAACAGCAGCGTTAACAGCCCAAGATAGCGGCACCTAAACGCTTTTAACCGGACGCGGCCAACGCGCTCCGACGCGCCCGGCGTCGAGATGGCTCTTGCTTCATCCGCGCGATCCGCGCCTTGGTCGCGCCGACTGCGCCGACCCACAATGCATTGCGCGAAGAAAAAACGGCACCCACGCCGCTTCGGCGACGGTCCCAGACAGCCGTACATAGCGGCGCGCAGGCTGGGGCTCGTTCTGCGCACGCTCCGAGGAGAGCAGAAGACGCCGTGCGCTTGGAAACATAGAGAGGATGACATTTCAGCTGGCGCAACGCAAGCAGCGTAGCGTGACTGGCCGCAAGCGACGCTCGACCGTGCTCTAACCATACAGAAAGAAATTTCAACAAGAGTGGGCACTCCCATAGAGCCCAGCGGGCGAATGGACTGTAGCGCACCAAGCGGATGGTATTAACATTTTCCGGTTTCGGTTTTGGGCGCGCGCTTTTTGAACGCCAGTTGATACACGCCGCGCCGTGGTCACTGATCCGCTGATCGGCGCGCCATTTATTACTTCTTTTCGCTTTTACTGTGGAACCGCGCGCGGCCTAGGCGCGGAATAGTTTTATTATTTAGTAAAAATGATTGCGAACGATCTTTACAAGCCTCCGCCGCATCCGTGTCACGTGAAATTTCATAAAGAAAACGCAAGACGTCTGATGAAATGATGAAATGTTTATTTTGCTCTATATAAATGCTCATTCCGGGCTTCTTGTGCCTTCACCCAAAGTTGTGGCACCAGGTAAGCAGCAGCCGTTGCCGTACGAAGCTCCACCGGATGCCGTCAGCTGAAAAAAACTAAATTACAAGCATGTATTATTTCGGTATATTGACCTAACAGGAATATTGCGTGTAGAGGCGAAACGTGCGTAAGAGGTGAATGAGCGGCATTGCAGGTAAATTCACTTTTATATACAATTTAAGCAAATAGACTCCTCCCAAACAATGCCTTAAAATCTGAAGAAAACATCCGATTTTGAAGCATCCCTCCCTTCCCGGGCATTATTTCTTGCACTTTCAGCGCACAAATACACGGGTGACTGCGTGTTCCCAAAACAACTTGGCCTCAGTCGACGCGATGGTACGCAAAGTGCACAAAGGTATACACACGGGCCCTCAGCCAGACCATGTTACACGCTCGCAGAATACCTTCTAGTCGCACTCAAGCCAGATTCGTGGGTGCAAAGCCTGTTTTCAGTCGCTCAGAAGGCAGAAATGTCAAGTTCTTGAGCTCCTCGGCGTTATCTTTTACGCGTCCTGCCGGCGCAAGCAACACACTCCCGTGTTATAACTCTCGGCAATTGCTCGTCGCGTTTTCGACAAGCGTGACTACCGAAATAATGTGTATGTCGTTGCAGGGCCATAAAAAGCGTCACAACCTTCTACTAAAATTCAGTACACGCAAAACTAGCTCCCCACGGCCGGCTTGCCTTTTTGTAACAGTTTCACAATTTGGGCGCGGCGAGCATGCCTCAAAAGTATCCCAAAAAAGTTACGACATGAATTACAATAATTTTTGGGGTCAGTGAATGCGTCACGAACTTCTCCCAGTAAGATTCAGTACACGCGAAACTAACTGCGGCACACAGCCGAGCTGCTTTTCGCTAACTGCGTCACTACGCCGAGCGCGGCCACTGTGCTTTAAAAGTACCCCAAAAAGTAGCGAAATTAGTTAGAATAAGGTCTAGGGTCGGAGAAAGCGCCAAAATTTGTCGTGGTAAGTTTCAGTACACGCGAAACTGCGTCGCGCGGCCGAGGTGCTTTTCGTCACAAAGCCAGGTGCAGCGAACATGTCCAAAAACTACCGAACTAAGTTATAATAATGATTGGGCTCACTTAAAGCGTCACAAACATTTCCCAGTGCGACTAATTAACTCAAATTAACTAGGCCTGGACGGCGGAGTTGTTTTTCGATAACTGCGTCACTATATACACTGTAAACGAAAATAACTCCCAGGTCGGAGTATAATGCTTGTCCTCTAGCGACTCTCCGGTTGGGAGTTTATTATGTTCGGTACGATCGGAGTAGAATTTTTACTCCGTGCGAGCGGAATTTTTGCGTGGAACCATGGGAGGTTTTTCTGTATTCTTTTTAGTGTTTGCTTTGCAATGGACGGAGTTCTTTCGAGGTGGAACGGGAGTATAAAAAAAAGGTACCGCAATGGTTAGCATGAAGATTTTTATATGCAGAGGCTAATGCTAAAATTTCGAAATATACATACAAGACCGCGTTAAATTCAACGGAGCAAGTCAATGAAAGCACATATATCATGACCAGTGGCGTAGCCAGAAATTTCGTTCGTGGGGCATTGCGCACTTTTCAGCTCGGCCTCGTACTTATAGAATTAGTCGAGGGATCAAATATATATATATATATATATTGTGAGCATTATTCATACGCTTCATATTCTCACCTGTACATACTCATCATCACCGTTTTGGACCCTGGTGGTGGGGCTCTCACTCGGGAGAATAAAGAAGAGACTGGCTGCCTAAACCTCGTCTCACAAGTGGTGGAGTGTGCTGTCCGGTTCCTTCGCCCTCTCGCTCCCGGTCTCTCTCCAGCTTCACCTACGCTACATCCCTGGAGCTCCGCTCGGGTCGCCGCCTCTACCAAGTGCACACAACCATGTCGCAAGACCAGCAGACCAGTACCACGACATCCACCTTGCCTACTCCTGCGGGAACCCCTTCTTGGACAGTCACCACCCCTCAGAAGGATCTACCGCTATTTGCTGGGCTTCCAGGCGACGACGTTGAAGACTGGTTGGAGCTATACGAGCGCGTGAGTGACTTTAACCACTGGAACGAATCAGCAAAACTTGCTCACGTCGCCTTCTACCTAACCGGAGTTGCGAAAACTTGGTTTTCCAATCATGAGCTCGATTTGGTCAACTGGAGCATCTTTAAACACCATCTACGCCAGATTTTCGCGAACTCGTCTGTCCGCTCCGATATCGCTAAGAAGAAGCTTGCTGAGCGTGTACAGCACTCAGGCGAGTCCTACACTTCGTACATAGAGGACGTCCTCGCCCTCTGCCGCCACGTGAACACCTCGATGGCAGAGAGTGACCGTGTACGCCACCTGCTCAAGGGTATTGGGCCTGCGGCATTCAATGCTCTTGTAGTGCTGAATCCCACTACCGTCGCCGACATCATCAGTACGTGTCAGCGTCTCGATGACCTTCATATGCTCCGCTTACACCCTGACACGTCTGATTTCAAGGCGTCCAACGACAGCGAGCTACGTGCTTTGATTCGCTCCATCATCCGTGAGGAACTGCGCGCCCAAGCTTCGTCAAACCCTCCTGAGGTCCATCTGATGCCCCCTGGTGGCGGCTTACGCCATATCGTGAGGGAAGAGATAGCCGCCGTGACCTGCCCGCAAATCACGAGCCCGCGCCCTATCCATACGCCAACGTACGCTCAGGTTGCCTCTATAGCGCCACACTCCCATCAGCCACCACAACAGGCACCTGCACCGCACATGTCCCTGAATCCTATCACTGCAAGGCCATCGCCTGTTCCGTCTTATAACGCATGGAGCCCACCTCGACCGGTTTGTTACTACTGCGGCATCCGTGGCCACATTTCCAGGTTTTGCCGACGCCGTCAGCAAGATGAAAGACGTGGCTATGACGGCTTTGAAAGGGATCAGTTTTCTGGCCCTGTACCACGACGTCGGCGTTCTGACTACGATTATTATCCACGACGTTCCCCATCTCCACAGGACTGCAACACTGCCGGTTCATTGCGTTTCCCGCGTCGTCGCTCTCCATCACCGATGCGGCGCTCTTCTTCCCCTCTACGACCGGCTACTTCGTCCTCCGATCACCGCCCGGAAAACTAAATGGTGCAGCTTCAGGAGGGAAAGCTGCATCTTTTGGACAACGTGAAACTCCTCCGGAGCGCCCGTCAAATGTACTTTTGGTGTGTGTTGAAGGTGTCCGAATCGAAGCCTTGGTTGACACAGGTGCATCGCTTTCCGTTATTAGTGCTGACTTGTGTTCTCGATTGCGAAAAGTGAAGACACCGTATAATGGCCCTCCCCTTCGTTGTGCTAACACAGTTCTTGTTCAGCCCTCCAGTGTTTGCACTGCGCGCGTTTTCATTGATGGCATCCTCCACCAAATTCAGTTCGTCGTGCTATCTTCGTGCACTTACGCGATGATTTTGGGATGGGACTTCCTGTCCTCCGCCTCAGCTTTCATCTCTTGCCGTCAGCGAACTATTCATATGACGGACACTGAATCTTCGTCCGCTATCAATGCTCATAGCCTGCGTTTTGTCACGTCTACCGACTGTTTCATTCCCGCGGGTAATGAGCATATTCTGACGCTGACTTCCGACACTATTATTAATGGTGATGTGTTCCTTGCACCGAGCGGTTACTGCATTTCTGGTGGGCTTAGCCTTACTCCTAGCCTAGTACGGTTTCAGGACGGTAGAGCGTTAGTCGCTGTTCATAACCCTACTTCTTCGCCAGTTGTGCTCTCCCAGGGCTCTACTGTGACATGCTTTACTGACACCGAACCTCTTTCGCTGGTACCGCTTCACACCGAATCACCACCTTTGTCTACCACAACTGATTATCACACTGCTACCGCTGCTTTAACGGCCGCGATAAATCCCAATTTGACCGCTGCGCAGAAAGAAGACCTTCTGGCACTCCTGCACAAACACAGAGCCTTATTTGACGTCCACTCCAAGCTTCTGGGGCGCACTTCCGTCGCAGTACATCGCATCGAAACCGAAGGCAGTTCGGTTGTACGCCGCCGCCCGTATCGCGTGTCTTCCGCAGAACGGAAAATCATTGCGGATAACGTTGATGACATGCTCAAGAGAGACATCATTCGGCCATCCTCCAGTTCTTGGTCGTCTCCTGTCGTGCTGGTTCGCAAGAAAGACTGCTCTGTACGATTCTGCGTCGATTATCGAGCCCTTAATAAGATCACGCGCAAAGACGTATATCCGATGCCAAGAATTGACGATGCCATTGACTCCCTCCAGGGTGCAGAATATTTCTCTAGTCTAGAACTCCGATCCGGATACTGGCAAATCCCCATGCACGATGCGGACAAGGACAAGACAGCCTTTGCAACACCAGACGGACTTTACGAGTTCAACGTCATGCCATTCGGTTTATGTAATGCCCCTGCAACATTTGAACGCATGATCGACACAGTTTTACGTGGCCTTAAGTGGAAGACCTGTCTGTGCTATTTAGATGACATCGTTATTTTTTCTACAACTTTTCGTCAGCACCTTGAGCGCTTGGACGAAGTTTTCACATACATTTCCAACGCTGGACTCCAACTCAACACAAAGAAATGCCATTTTGCCAGAAAGAACATCAAAGTGTTGGGCCATCTTATCAGCAAAGATGGCGTTCGACCGGATCCCGAAAAGGTTGCTGCCGTGCTTCGCTTCCCTCGCCCTGAAAATCAAAAGCAATTAAGAAGTTTCTTGGGCCTGGCATCCTACTTCCGCCGCTTCATCAGTCATTTTGCGGCCGTGGCGTCGCCGCTACACAAGTTGCTCACGTCGGGCACTGCTTTCCCTTGGACAGATGAATGCGAACTTTCTTTTCAAGCCCTCAAGCAGGCATTAACCACCGACCCTGTCCTCTGTCACTTCGATGAGAACGCACCAACTTGCTTACACACCGACGCTAGTGGCCATGGGATCGGTGCTGTACTTTTACAGCGTGATACCACCTCACGAGAGAGAGTTGTTGCCTATGCCAGTCGCGCACTAACACCTGCCGAAAAGAATTACTCGATCACAGAACAGGAATGTCTCGCAGTAGTTTGGACAATCCAAAAATTTCGACCATATCTTTACGGACGCCATTTCACGGTCATAACCGACCACCACGCCTTATGCTGGTTGTCGTCAATCAAAAATTTGTCCGGACGACTTGGTCGCTGGGTCGTACGCTTACAAGAGTACGATTTTGACGTTGTCTACAAGTCTGGGAAAAAGCATCAAGATGCCGACGCTCTCTCTCGCTGCCCGCTGCTACTATTAGCTTCGAGTACACCTCCCCATTGCTCGCCACTTGATGATGAGACTAAGTCGTCACTCCCGTTATTACCGTTATTACCTTTATCGGTTACTGACACGTTATCTTCCAATCGCGTCTCTCACCTCGCCTCGTGTCAACGTTCTGACCCCTACTGCGACAGCATCATCCAACGCCTGTGCGGAACTACATCTGCACCAAATGCCAGATTACGTCGACAACTGCGACTATTTAAGCTTGACAACGATGTGCTGTACCGCTACGTATACAACTCCGACGGACACCGCTGGGTACCTATTCTTCCACGTTCGATGCGCACACAAGTCCTTGAAGCCTTGCACGACGACCCATCTGCTGGCCATTTGGGATTCCACAAAACATACCACCGCGTTAGGAGCCATTTCTTTTGGCCAGGCATGTCTACCTTTGTGGCCAAGTACGTCGCTTCTTGCGTTCAGTGTCAACGACGGAAACGACCGACTTCGCCTCCTGCTGGGCTTTTACAGCCGATTCCATGTCCCGAGACACCGTTTGCCATCGTTGGGATAGACCTAGTCGGCCCTCTGCCCATAACGCCAGCGGGTCATCGATGGGTCGTGACAGCTGTTGACCAGCTCACACGTTACGCAGAGACCGCTCCTCTACGCTCTAGTTCGGCCTCCGACGTTGCCACCTTCTTTCTAGATGCCATTGTGCTGCGCCATGGTGCACCTCGTGTACTGTTAAGTGATCGCGGCAAGACTTTCATGTCAACAATGCTAGCAGAAGTACTCGGAGCTTGTGGCACAGTTCATAAGACAACATCCACATATCACCCACAAACAAATGGCTTAACCGAGCGATTTCATCGCACACTAATGGATATGATATCCATGTATATCGGGCCAAACCACGACAACTGGGACAAACTTTTACCTTTCGTGACTTTTGCTCACAACACCGCTATCCAACGAACTACGGGATACTCACCTTTCTA
This sequence comes from Dermacentor variabilis, assembly GCF_050947875.1. Lineage (NCBI taxonomy): Eukaryota > Metazoa > Arthropoda > Arachnida > Ixodida > Ixodidae > Dermacentor > Dermacentor variabilis. The sequence continues at coordinate 34,421,354 of NW_027460280.1, read as the reverse complement.
CCTAGTTTACGGCCGTTCCCCGACATTCACCATCGACGCCGCTTTCTTCAATGCCCCAACTAACACCTCGGCCAGTATACCCGAACAGTTCGTCTCGAGACTTGAGGAATGCCGTGAACGTGCTCGCTTCAACACAGAAGTCAGTCAGCTAGATCGCAAGCAACGTTACGACATCTCTCGTCGCGACGTCTCCTTTCGTCCTGGAGAGGAAGTGCTCCTTTGGACGCCCATTCGAACACCCGGTTTGTGCGAGAAGTTTGAATCCCGCTTTCTTGGACCCTATATTATTAACGAACAAACATCCCCCGTGAACTATCGCGTTACTCCCGTAGACGTTTCTTCCGACCATCGTTGTCGTGGTTCGGAAATCGTTCACGTTTCGCGCCTAAAACGATTCGTTCGGCGTTTCCCTCCTGGCTAAGTCGCGGCCTGGCTGGCCGCTTGCGCGTGCGGGGAAATTAGTGTGAGCATTATTCATACGCTTCATATTCTCACCTGTACATTCTCATCATCACCGTTTTGGACCCTGGTGGTGGGGCTCTCACTCGGGAGAATAAAGAAGAGACTGGCTGCCTAAACCTCGTCTCACAATATATATATATATATATATATATATATATATATATATATATATATATATATATATATATATATATATATATATATATATATATATATATATACTGTCATTCAACAACCTTGTTTACATTTTCGTACATATGCAACGACCAGGGGAAAATCTCAATTACGCTGTCCTTTGTTAGAATGTATTGCGCAGGAGCAGCTGCCACCGGTTGTGTATTGCGAGTAATTTCTCCGAAATTATAGTCGCAACAGAGAGCACATATGAAAAGCAGGAGTTCTGCAAAATATACGACGGTGAGTCAAATGAAAGTGAACCAATGCGAATATATGACAAACGCGGTACTTTATTTAAAAGTAGTAACCATGAGTATTTAGACACTTGTCCTACTAACGAGTGGCGTGATTCCCGTCTCATAAAACTCCTTGGGTTGATGCCTCCAAAATCTGTAAATGGCTACACGTCATCTTCCGACACGAATCTGGTTCCCTTGAGCAGTTCTTTTTTTCAAATTTTACAAAATGTGGAAGACGCAAGGCAGCAGGTCTGGGCTGCATGAGGGATGTTGAAGCGTTTCCCACTTGAACTTTGCCAGTTTTGTATTAACCACATCAGCGACGTGGGGACGGGCAATGTCGTGAAGCAAGATGTTCCCAATGCCCAATTTTCCACGTCGTTTGTTCTTGATTGTGACACGCAGCCGATCCGACCTTTCACAATATCTGAAACAATTTAGAATCTCTCCAGGTTTATAAAATTCGATCAATAATGGCCCCTGAAGATCTAAAGAGAAGTCAACACTTTTCCGGCAGAAATGGCGGCTTTTGTTTTCTTTGGGAGTGGTGAATTCAAATGTTTCCACTGTAAGCTTTGCCGTAGTGTTTCAGGCTAGTAGTAGCGGCACCATGAGTCATCCCCGGTCACAATTGCAGACAAAAAGTCGTCACCCTCATCGTGATAACGGATTAGATGAGTCAAGGCAGCGCTGAGCTTCTCCGTCTTCTGGCGATGGTTCAAAATCTTGGGCATCCATTGCGCACCCAGGAGTCGATAAGCGAGATGTTCATGAATTATTTTGTGACTTGAGCCGTGAGTGATGTTCACATGCCCTGCCACTTTATCGATGCTTATCCTCAGTTCTTGTCTAATCAGTCTTTGCATTTGTTTAAAAAAATATAATTTATGGTGTTTTACGTGCCAAAACCACTTCCTGATTATGAGGCATGCTGTTGTGGAGACTCCGAAAATTTGTACGACCTGTGGTTTTTCTACGTGCACTTAACTCTCAGTACACGGGTGTTTTAGCATTTCGCCTTCATCGAGATGCAGCCGCCGTGACTGGGATTCGATCCCGCGACCTCGTGCTCTGCAGCCCAACACCATAGCCACTGAGCAACCACTTCCTTTTCAATTGTGTTGGGGGTGATTGCACGGTGGCTTTGGCCCGGCCATGGATCATCTTTGTAACTTTCATGTCCTTCGTTAAACAGTTTGCTACAACGCTTCACAGTGGCCAATGAAACGCGATGTTCAACGCATACGGCAGCCATACTGCGAATAATTTATTTTTGGGAAACATCTTCATTTGTCAAAAACCTCACGACACCAAGCTATTCAACTTTTGGTGTGTCCATTATGTCACGCAACCATGTTCAACCCAGTGTATGGGAGCATCAAAGAACATTTAACCTCACCTCTGCATGTCACTTGTAAATGGGATGCGTATGTGCTACGCGCATGCCTCGAAAATAATGAACCGAACGATATTTCGCGGCGCGGGTTGTCTCACTTTCATTTGACTCGCCTTCGTGCATTATAAATGCGAAGATACAATGGAATACACAAATGTGAAGATACAGCTTAATAAAGGGCAAGAAATTGTCACTGGAAACAAAGTTCACTGCGCATACACACAACACCTCGCAACAAGATACTTAAATATACGTATAAGTCTCCAATAAATCTACGTACCTAAGAAAAAGTCACTATATATAATGCGTCAAACAAGGCAAATAAACAGGTTGCGGAACCACAGATTCACAGATCACAGCACCCCCCCTCCCTCCACTCCCAAAACGTATCGCGCGCGACGGAAGCCGGCGCGCTTCCTCTCCGCTTTTCTCCCTTGCGCACACAAGACTGAGCCACCATCGTCGGCTCACCCCCTCCCCCCCCACGATTTCACTCGCACATAGAGCATGCGGCGCGCGGTCAGGATGTTATCGCCCTTGGCCTTTATTTATACGGAACATGAGGGCAACGGCAGGAATGCGACTGGAGTCTTCATATAGCTGCTATCGCAATATTACAATAGTATCCGGCAACTGAAGCGTCCCGTTGTCCATTACTTTCCGCAAAAGAAGTAACAAATCGAACTTTCACCATGCGACAATTCGCTGTGCCGCAACACTGCCTTCTTTTTTTCTTTTGTGGGGCGGGGGGGCGACGAAACAGAATAACGCAAAGGAAAGCATGTTGGCTACAATCCAATGCCTACTTTGGGCACCTTGTTTGGCTGCCGAAGGAATATCGAAGAAAACCTGCGACGCTTGGTCCACAGAAAACCATACGTATACTGCTCGGTATCCTACACCGGCGAGACGAAATTTTCCAGAGAGGTTGCGCTCAAGCGAACGCGTTGCAATCCGTCGAGTCCCCGTAGTGCTGGCGGCGAGAAACTAGGCATTGTTTCTTTTTATCGTCTGCTAGCCAGAAAGCGTCCACAACTCTGCCAGGCGAAAATGCAGTCGGCCAGAAAAAAGCGAACGCGCATCCAAGTGCACACCCGCCGTGGTTGCTCAGTGGCTGTGGTGTTAGGATGCTGAGCACGAGGTCGCGGGATCGAATCCCGGCCACGGCGGCCGTATTTCGATGGAGGCGAAATGCGAAAACACTCGTGTACTTAGATTTAGGTGCACGTTAAAGAACCCCAGGTGGTAGAAATTTCCGGAGTCCCCCACTACGGCGTGCCTCATAACCAGGAAGTGGTTTTGGCACGTAAAACCCCATAATTAATTTTTTTTAATCCAAGTGCACCGCGCGGTTGCCGATGCAGCACGAGAAAAACGCATGCGATCTGGCTGGATCGGCAGCCCGTGGGTTGCGAGAACAAAAAAAAAGAAGAAAAAAAAATGAGAAAGAGGCTCAATGTATCCTCGCGAATAAAAGTCTCGGTATAAAAATAAATGAGAACTTAGTTACAATGGCGGCTTTAGAGTCTTGACATGGATACTTTGGCGCAGGTGAACAAAAAAATGTTCATATTCTTTTCTGTGACCTGACGGCACAAATGAACCACCACAACACTTTGTCTTATTGGACCTCGCTGCGTGCTTTGTCAACTTGTCTGATAGTATGTTGACTTGGCTTGTCTCGTTGTATGGCCCGATGTACGGCTTTAGAAAAGTCGATGCACCTTTGGCGTCAAATATTTACAACAGCATCATTAAACCCACAAAGTTCTGGAATTGAAAATCTAAAGGACGACTTTGGAAATGTCAGTGCACCTTTCGCATCAAAATGTTATGAGAACTTTATACCCACAAAGTTTCAGAATTGAAATCCAAGCGCTCCGTAGATTCCGCGGCCTCCGCGAGATTCCGAGACGAGCCCGCTGTTAGGGTTGGCGTCTGACACCACGTGGCGGGGAGGTCATTCACCCTACCCACCTGAATCGGAGCCCACGTGCACCGGAGGGGTCATTCACCCGACCTTCTCTGAACCGGAGCCCACGTGCACCGGAGGGGTCATTCACCCGACCTTCTCCCCGGATTCGTCGATGAGAGGATCGACCTCTCCTGCCGTGTTTGGTATTGCAGGAGGAGGGGCCCTCTCTCCGTGCCTGTCACGTGTCATCGATGGAAGCAAGATCCCGCCCACACTTGTAGAGAGCTATTTAAGGTGCTCCGAAATGTACTTTGATATACTTCTTACTTGAGACTTCATACTTCATGCTTTCCTTATTTTCTTTCAACTACCTTTGAATAAACCGTGCAAGTTTCGCACTAGCAAATCGTCTCGCCCCTGCTTGGTCGCCATGATCTACCGGATGCCTGCAGCCCGCCGACAACGCCACGCTACCCAATAAGTAATGTCGGTCGAGCTTCGTTAGGCAGGCGCCGCTACTTCTCGGCAGCAGTACGGTACCCTACCCTGGAGTACGCAACACCGCTCACCATCAAAACGCCCTTGAAATATTGTGCTCAGTGGGGCTCCTTGCGTTACGATATGTGACTCCCGATGCATGGGCGTTGCCGCGAAATCCAGCCCGATTTCGCAATTTTCGCGCTAAGATATCTTTTCGAGCGTGAATTAAGGACATTCTAGACAAAATCGAGCATGATTTCCGGCGCCGGGAGTTGTTTTGGTCGGCGGGGCACGACAGCACGAGAGAGAGAGAGAGAGAGAGAGACAACTTCATGTAGTCGCCTGCAGAACGACACCATGACTAAATGGCGCCGTGACGCAGGCCCTGACGTCTTCTCAGCGGGTGGTCTCTACTCAACTCCAGCGCGTGTTACTCCCGCGGTTGGTCGCCCTGTGGGGCAACGTTCCGTCGGTTTCGCTCGGCCTTTGTTTTTCAAGAGCCGCCGAGACCTGCTGGACGGCCCAGGTTTGGCTTTCGTGGTCGTAGCATTCCGCCGCAGCCGCGAGTCGCGGAGGAATCGTTGTACTTGTCGAAGCCTCATTGGGGAACTTGGTGCAATACCATAGGATGTGCGTCAGGGTGGCCCTCTCCCGCTGGCACACGCGGCACACATCACTCACATATAATTTAGGGTATAGATGAGTCATTAATACTGTGGTGGGTAAAGAACCAGTTTGCAATTGTCTGAACAGCACCGCCTCCGCTCGGCTCAGCCCCGGGTGCGGGGGTGGGAAAGTCCTTCGAGCCAGGCGGTGGAACTGGGTAAGTTCGTTGAACGTCGTAATGCGGTCCTTGGCACTACACCACGTTGGACGGTCGGTTGCAGCGGCGCGGTTGGTTAGCGCTCGCGCCACTGCGTGTGCCGTCTCGTTGTGGTTATCGTGCTTCTAGGACGCATCGTTGCCCGCGTGCGCCGGGAATCACTTGATTCTAACACACCGATTCTGTCGTTGCAGGTCAGCCGAGCACAGAACGCGCACAGCCTCACCACACACTTTGCCCTTTGCATAATTCCGCACTGCACTTCGGGAATCGCACAACACCGTCTGGCACCCGGGGTCGGCAATGGCGAGGGCAATGGCCACCTCCTCCGCCTGACACGCCTCGCGGACCCGTAAGCTCGCCGCTGCCCTCGTGGCGCCGGACGACGCCTCGATGACGGTAGCTACGAACGCCGCGCAGTCTCCCTGGTATTCTGCCGCATCCACGAACCTTGCGTGCTCGTCCTTGGCGTGAAAGTCGATGAGGGCCTTGGCCCTCGCCGCTCTTCTCTCCTTGTTGTACTCCGGGTTCATGTTTCTCGGGATGAGGTCCACCCGAATCCGGCGCCGGGTTCCGTCCGGGACAGAAACGTCGCTACTCGCCGCTTTCGCTCCGGGCGTGAAGCCCAAGTATTGAAGTATGCGCCTGCCGGCTTCGGTCATAGAGAGCCGCTCCAGCTGGGCGGTCCGTTGCGCTTCCGCAATTTCGTCGAGGGTATTGTGTACCCCCAGGCTCAGGAGCTTGTTGGTGCTCGTACACTCGAGTAGTCCGAGCGCCGCCTTGTAAGCTCGGCGTATCAGGGCATCGATTTTATTCCTTTCACATTGCATCCAGTTGTGGAAGGCTGCAACGTAGGTGACGTGGCTGATTACGAAGGAGTGCACAAGCCGAATCAAGCTTTCCTCCTTCATTCCGGCCTTGCGGTTGGCGACCCGTCTGATGAGACGTATAGCGTTGGTAATCTTGGCTGTAAGGCGGGAAATAGTCTCGCCGTTGCCCCGTCGCTTGTCTATGATCATGCCGAGCACCCGGATTTTGTCGACCTCCGGGATCACGCGGCCGTTCCTCGTCACGATCTTGATGGCCTCGTAATCCCTCGCTTCGCTCTTCTTACGTCTGACGTATTTCGGTGGTAACACCAGCAGTTCTGACTTGCTCGGTGAGCAGATCAAACCAGAACCGTTCAGCTGGTCTTCAATCGCGTCGACGGCTTCTTGCAGCGTGCTCTCAATGTGACCATCGCTGCCTCCCGGAACCCACAGCGTGATGTCATCGGCGTAGATGGTGTGCCGGACGCCCTCGACGCGAGAGAGTCGCTTGGCCACCCCGATCATGACGAGGTTGAATAACAACGGCGAGATGACCGAGCCTTGGGGGGTCCCGACACTGCCGAGCCTCTTCTCTTGGAGCCGTAGATCGCCGGCGCAGAGCTCAGTAGTCCATCCCGTCAGAAAGTCCTTGATATAATTGTATGTTCTTGCACCCATGTTGAGTCTGGACACCTGGGCTAGGATTGCAGAGTGCTTCACCTTGTCGAAGGCGCTCTGCAGGTCCAGCCCCAGAATGGCCTTGTTGTCTTTCGTTAGGGTATCTTCGTCAATTATATCTTTCTTCAACAGAATCATCGCGTTTTGGGTGCCGAGGGAACGCCGAAACCCGATGATCGTGGTGGGGTATAGTCCCGACTCCTCCAGGTAATCCTGCCACCTACACATGAGGACGTGCTCCAACACCTTGCCCACGCAGGACGTGAGCGAGATGGGCCGGAGGTTGTCCGTGTTCGGCGGCTTGCCTGGTTTGGGGATGAGTATGGTCTTGGCAGTCTTCCACTGCTGGGGCAGTGACCCCGCACTCCAGCACTTGTTGTAGTAACCGGTGAGGTTTTCGATGGCCACATCGCTGTGGTTCTTGAGCGCTCTGTTCGAGATGTGATCCGGGCCGGCCGCCGACTTGCTGTTTAGTTCGTGCAGGGCCGCTCGCACCTCCTCGACGCTGATGTCGCGGTCAAGCTTCTCGTTGGCTTGACCGCCGTACTCAGTATGCCTTTCCGTAGGTGTAACCGGAAGATACTTGCTGTTTATGCGTCTGATTACTTCAGTTTCCCCGTTTTCCTTGACTGCTCTGTGAATGATCTTTGCGAGGCGGTCGCGTTGGTGGGACTTTGTTTTAGTCTCGTCGAGCAGATGCCGCATCAAGTTCCAGGTTTTGCCGCTATGCATCTGCCCGTCCGCAGCATTACAGATTTCGTTCCATTGTTGCGTGCAGAGCAGCCGACAATGAACTTCGATGGCGCGATTCAGCTCCGCCACCTTCTTCCTTAGGCGCCGATTTAGTCGTTGCTTCTTCCACCTGTTTCGGATAGATTGCTTTGCTTCGAATAAGTGCGCGAGGCGGCTGTCAACCTTGTCGACCTGCTCATCCGTTTCTATGATTTTGGTCGCCTCCTTGACCTTCCCCGCGATGTGAGCTGACCATTCTTTTATGTTATTGATTTCCTCCATCTCCGTTGGTAACAGGCTACGGAAGGCATCCCAATCCGTAAAATAATGTTTTATGGTGTCCTCCGAGGCCTTGACCTCTTCCGGTATGATGACCTCTATGATGTAGTGGTCGCTGCCGAGCTCTGACCCCGTGTTGCGCCAGGAGATATTCCCCTTCTCGTCGTTCTTCACGAACGTGAGGTCCGGCGTCGTATCCCTAAACACAGAGTTCCCAATCCTTGTAGGATCAGTCGGGTCTGTGATGAGGGTGAAGCCCAGGTCTAATGTGTCTTGGAACAGGTCTCGCCCCTTGGCCAATTGCTTGTTATATCCCCATGCCGGGTGTGCCGCGTTGAAGTCCCCGCAGGCGACGAGCCTGTGAGTCCCCGCCACGGTGCTGGCTCTGTGAAGGAGCGTCTTGAATTTTTGCTTTCAGTGTGAAGGGCTACTGTAGATGTTAAGCAGAAAGGTGCTGTTCTTTTGTTTCTTGCCCGTAACGACCTCGATGAGAGTGTATTCAATTTTACTATTTTGCAACTCGTGCTCAATGAAGGTGAGTCCCTTGCGAACCAATGTGCATATCCCTCTGCCGCCGCTGACCTTTGGAGACTTGGCGTATACGCGATAACCGGGTAGCGACACTGTATCAGTGCGAGTCTCTTGTATCATGATTAAATCAGGCTTGTTTGCTACTTGTGTTATGTGTTGCTGCAATACTGCCTTCTTGCTAGCGAAACCGTTACAGTTCCAGTGCCAGGTCACGAGACCCTTCACTGCTGTAGTTGTTGTTGCTGCTGGAGCGGCCATGATTGTTGCTGATTGTACTGCCGCGTTATTTGCTGTATTGCGTTCGTTAACTGCTGACACGTCCGCTCGATGGCGGCGAACCTGTCGTTAATCATCGTGGTGAACGTTGTCTTAATATAATCTTCGAGCCCATCGAGGTGTTCCTCGACTTGGTCGACCTTGTCTTTCAGGTTGTCCACCCGGTCGTTGAGCTTGCGCTCCTTCAGGTTCTCGATCGCTCGTCTCTTGGGTGCCGGTTCCTTCTCAGCGGATGTTGATGGTAAAGCGCTGCTGATGCTGGGTGTTGGTTCACATGATACCGCTTGGGGCGTTTCGTTATTGGTGGAACGGGTCGTGAGAAGCTTCTTGATTTCCATGATCTCGTTTGCCATCTTGCTAATAGTGGCCTCTTGCCTACTGACTTTCGTCTCGAGCTCGTTGTTTTTGCGCCTGAGTGCCTCGTTGTCTTCCTGCAACATCCTCATCGCCTCGTCTTCCCTCGTCTTGCTCTTGTTGTTGCCATCGACGGTCTTGCTGGTGCTAATGGTCGTTGCGGTGGTCGTTGCGGTATTGGAGGTGGTGGTGGTGGTGGTGGCACCCCCCTGTGCTTTCTTGGCACCGTGCCTTGCTGCATCGGCCCAGCTCACGCGGTCACGTGACTGCGATCGCTTGCGGCTAAGGCTACGCTGTCTACTCTCGCTGGCCCTGCGCTTCGAGACGGAACGTGACGCTCGGCGACCAGCTGGGCCGGCAGGTGTTGCAGTTGCTGACATCAGCGATGGAAATTCCTCAGCTCTGAGAGATGTTCGCTGTTGCTGCTGCGCTTGTTGTTCGGCCATCTTGCGCTCCCATTGTCTCCTTGTAACTACGTATGGGACCTTGAACCTATTCTTGCAAACCTTGTCACCGGTCAGATGTGGCCCTCCGCACAATCGGCAAGTGGGGGTACAACTATGGTCTTCCTTGGGGTCAATGGCCCCGCAAGCAAAGCAAGCCCTCACGTGAGGGTTTGGACAAACGTCGCGGCGGTGGCCCACCTTTCCGCACTGCTTACATACATCGAATTGTTTTCGATATAGGCTGCACTTGGTGAGAACGGGACCATAGCACACGTAATTCGGGACCTTCAGGCCCTTGAAAGCCACGATGACTGTGGTCGAGCTACCAATCCTCTTCGCGCCAAGTGCCAAGGGATTTCTCGAGTTTACAATGTTCCGGTCGATTGCGGCCGTGGAGTCCTCTATTGGGATACCTCTAATAATGCCTTTAACGGTGCCATATGGCGCGGTTTGATATGCGCCAACCACGTGTTCCTTGCCACCAATGCAGATCGATTTTATTTCGGCGTAACGTGAAGCACGTATATCGTCGGGGGTACTCACCACCATGATGTTTTGTTGCAAGTTGGGGCAGAAGGTGTCCGCTGCTCCATCCTCCCTTGATACGTTCGCCGCCGTCATGATGGCTGATGCCACGATGGCGGTCTGGGTCCTCGCGATGTTAAAGCCTCCCCGAGGCCGCACTATCACCTTGGTCTCCTCCCTCGGTAGAGCGTCCGGCATCCTTGCTGCCCTCGTCACCGAAGCTTTCACGTTCCTGGCAAAGTTCTTCGTCGTAGGTCTTGACTGGTGAGCGGCAGTCCCCTGGCTGGCCAAGGTCTTTATACGCCGGCCTACATGCGACCAGTCTGCATTGTCGTTGAATTCCTCGGAAGAAATTTCTTCCCCTTGAGTTTCAACACACATCTGGCTAACGCCGGAATTCGCCGGGTCCCGAACAATGGACGTCTCCATTTCGGTCGACATGTTTGTATAGCCGCCGCCCGAAGACGACGGCCTTTCCTCGCAGAGGATGGGCCTGGCTATGGGCAGATCCAAGCTGTTCGATTAGGCTTACTGGAACGGCGCCGGCCTCCACGGAAAGTCCCGGGAAATTGGCGAAAAATCGTACCTTTGGTAGGCACCGGTACCGGTTGATGACCCGCACTCTCACAGACACAGTGGTAATAGTTATACCGCGGTAAAAAATAATTAGCACTGCAAAATTGGTCATAAAATCCGGAGCCGATGTGAGCACGTCAGCTCAGACCATGGCTCATACCCGCATTTTCCGACAGCACGAAAAAATTTCGGGGGTGGGGGGGCTGAAGGGGAGGTTCTAGGGCACATCACCTGTTAAAAGCTCCCAGGCGTGTTTATTTTTGTTTACAGTGTAGGTTCAGTTTTGTGCAGTGAGCCTAAATTTTCTTAAGGTGCGTCGCAGACTGTCAAACAAAAATCCTCACCTTGCTGTAGTCCAGTAGTGCAGTGGTGCCGTGTCGAAATACAGACGGAACGCAAGGAAACGCCGGAAGCCCGACAAACGGGCTACATCCAAAAGAGACGGGTCGCCGAACAGGTGAGCTTCACATGCGCAGCCGGCCTCGCTCGCTTCGGTGGCATGTCTGGCGAATGACGCATGCATATAGCGCGTCTGGCGTGCCGTTACCTTGTTGCTAGGTGACGCAAGAAACATAAGTAGTGAAGTGAAGCTCATTTATACTCAAAACGTTTTAGTTTTAGCGGGGGAAAAATAAATAAAACGTTGTCTGGTTAGTTCATTTCACATTATTTTTTTTCCGATGCTCGCGTCAACTAACGGAATGAGTTGACACTAGGCGTGACGTCTTTCCTGTTGCCAGTTTTTTCCGAGTGTCCCCTCTTGTTGAATTTCTTTCTCTATGCTCTAACCGAGGGAACGAGCACAGCGAAAGGTGAAAGAGCGAACGCGGAGCGGGTGATCAAAGACGTGAGCCGCCAACGGCGGGGATCAATGAGAGCGGCCCCTTCAGTGACGTGATGCGGACTTGCCCGACCGCTCGATGCGTACTCGTATCTGGTCACAGCCGGACCGCGCCTTTCGTACTATCGTCTGCTCGCGTCAGGTCTCGCTCGCGCTTGTTTGGTTTGCTTGGTTTGGTCTAGTTCGCGTTTGTTTCGGTTGTCATGGTTTGCGATTGTTTTGTAATCTGATTGTAGACGCGGCGCAAATTGTTTAGCATTTTCAGGGAGCCTTCAACGAGTCATGTATAAAAGACGACGTGTTCGACCCGCATATGAGATTTTCGAAGATCGCCGACTCTGGTACATGTTTCTCTCAAATTCTTTGCTTTAATATATCGTGAAATGAAAACACCTATAGAGTTTTCGCATTAGGGAGTATCGTCATCTTGGGTGAAATTTTTATTGATGGCATTATACCATCCGTCAAAGTATGTCAGTAATGAAAACTCGCCTTGATCCGCAAGAAACACCATCAATAAGGAAACTCGCCCGTTTATCTTTCTTTCATAAAATTTACTTCGCAATCCTGACATAAATCACGGTCTCTTTATACCACCTCTCTACGTCTCATCGCGAGCAGTCCACAACCTCAACGTACAGGTACCAAGTTGTAGAACGAACATTTTGCACGATTCATTCCTGCCGAAGACAGCATCATAGTGAAACCATCTCCCTATCTTGGTCCCCAGAAATTCTGATCATTCGACTTTTCAAGCGGCCCTATCCAGTATTGCACTAACAGATGCGTAAACTGCTCCTCTTTCTAACGCCATTAGGCATGTAGAGTACTTCAAATAAATAAATAAATAAATAAATAAATTGAATATCCTTATTTATTACAATTACAGGCAATGCAAAAACGTTATTATTGTACCAAAGATTAACGCACGTATAGTGAAAAATGTCGGCACGACGCACAGACTGTTTTTAAAAGGAACGCTGAGTAAGTTCATTATAAAACTGCGATAAATCAGATGGAGGGTTTATTTGCTAGAGTCGTGGTCTCCTGCGTAGACTATAGAGGGCTGAAGCTTAGTCTATTTGTTATAGCGTAGAGGTAAAGAAGAGTTCCTGAAAGTATTTATCTCACCTATTCCGATCCCATGGGCGCAATTGCTTCACAGAAAAGAAGATGCAACAAGACAGGCCTACTTACATGTTATTTACCGTGTGGTGTGGTAAAACTTTATTCTGGTCCTTCGGAACGCGCGTCAGCACGTAGCTGGCCGCTACCGTGCAAGAAATAAATACAAGAAAGTATTTGTCATTTGCAATAAAGGCGTTGCTTTCATTGTATAATAAATCGGCGACAAAACTTGATAGCAGAAGCACTGCTGGTAAATTCGAGCATGTAAAACAGCGACCCAAGTTGCTCGGTTCTGTGCTGCTTTAAGTTTCTTACACAGATTAGCAACCTACTTCAATACGTGTTTGGTGTTCGAGAAGCAAGGAAGTGTCTTAGTAAATTATTTGCATTATACCATTTCCTAATTTACGTTGTGGAAAATTAACACTTGCAAATAAGCACTTTGTATGCTTTCAGTGAAACTCGTTCTACCCGTGCTGCGTATGGTTACTTTGATTGCGACTGGAACCCTAGATCTCTGGATTCAGCACGACCACCTGCAACACGAGAGAGAGGTCTATTATATGCAGGAAAGAAGCTGATAGGTCGGCACGCACTACTAAGGAAGAAAGGAAGGAAAAAGTGGAGAAGGAAAGGCAGGGAGGTTAACCAGTTTAGCTTAACCGGTTTACTACCCTACACATGGGAGCAGGATGGGGGGATGAAAGATGGGGAACGGGGAGAGAGAGCAGATAGCACAGCACACACATCGTCAGTTACAGTCCGTCACTCTTATCCGGTACCTTACATCACTGTCACAGCCGCTTGTCCAAGCCCGTCTCTTTCAAGAACCGAAATAGACCCATCGTCGCCTTCAGCTGCGATGTCTTCTGTCGGCGACATGTGAAAATCGTTTCAACTGAAACTGGTCTATTGTCAAGGTTCGCTAGAACGGACGCCAGGGCTGTCTGTCAACATTATATTCAGGACAGTTGCACATAATGTGTTCTAGCGTCTCATCGCAAAGACAGGCATTGCAGAGAGCGTTGTCGGCCATTCCAATGCGAAATTAATAAGATTTCGTGAATGCCACCCCTGGCCACAAGCGATAAAGCAGAGTGGCCTCTCTTCGGTGGAGTCCAGTTGGCATACAGAGATGCATCAAAGAGGACAGGTGGTATTGACGATTGCTCCTGTTGGTCTGGCTGCTTGGTGTGCACCATAGAGAGAGCGTTATCTCCTAGGCAAGCACTCGAAGGCTGCAGGCTGCGTCGGACCAAGAAAGTGGTATGGCCTCCTCCTGTGTGTCTTCAAGAGCTGCCCGAGCAGCATGATCGAACCCTTCGTTTCCTATGACGCCGCCGTTACTTGGCAGCCAACGAAACGTCCCGCGATGTCCTTTCACATGTGATGTATGGAGTAGGCATCTAATATCGAACACGAGCTCTTCGTATGGCCCGCGACGCAGAGCTGATAGCACAGATTGTAGGGCTGCCTTTGAGTCACTGAAGATTGACCATTGTCGAGGTGGTTCCCGATTGACGAAACAAAGTGCAGCGCGAAGAGCAGCTAGTTCCGCAGATGTCGATGTCGTTGGGTGGTCAGTCTTAAAGCTGATGGTAATAGCTCTTGCTGGGACAACCACAGCACCGGACGAACATTGGATGTTGTGGAACCATCAGTATAATATGTACACTGTCCGCATACCTCTCGTGCAGAAGAAGCAGAGACAGTTGTTTAAGCACATGCAATGACAGCTCAGGCTTTTTCCCGATTCCTGGCACACTGAGATGTACTGTGCGGCTGATAAGACACCAGGGGGGTATCGATGGTTTAGATGCAGCGGTGAAGCCCGAGGGAAGTTTTTCCTTGTACTTGACGATAGTTTTAGAGTAGATGCTTGGCGCCTGTCTGAAGGTAGTGTTGCAAGGTGGTGAAAGGGGGCACGTGCAAAATATCTGATGTGCGTTCTCAGGGCTTCCCACCGTAATGTGAGTTTGCATTGGATGGTCCGAGAAAACGCAATAGTTGCCTCTGACGTGCATTGGGCAAACCAAGGCAAAGTCTGAGTGCTTGAGCTAGTGCTGCCTGCAGAACACGAATATTTGTCTTGCAGGTGTTGTTCAGTACAGGTAGAGTATATCTTTAAAAACCCAGGAAGAGAGCTCTGTATAGTTTCAGCATTGCGTTTACTGACATCCCCTACGTCTTTCCTGTCAAGTATTTAAACAACTGGGAAGTTGCTGTCAGGCGCCGTTTCATGTAGGCCATGTGCGGGCTCCAACAGAGGTCTCGGTCAATAATTACGCTAAGAAATCTTTTGGTTCTAACATAGAAAATGGTCCGTCCATTGATTGATATGACATATGGTGTCATTGGTTGGCGAGTAAATGCCACTAGTGAGCATTTTCTGTTCATGTGCTGAGACCTTCTTTCCACAAGTAGCTCGCTGTCAAAGTTGCCACTCTTTGAAGCCGCGCAGGTATCTGAGGACGTGTAACTGCCGAAGTCCAGACACAGGTGTCGTCTGCCTATATTGAAATCTTGATGGTAATTGACAAGTAATCAGCAACTCCAACAAGAGTGAGGTTGAATAGCGTCGGACTGAGAGCACCGCCTTGAGGAACGCCCCTGCTGGTATAGCGTCGTGTAGTTGCGCCATCGTCAGATAACACATAGAATGATCTTGCGGATAGGTAACTTGCAATCCACAAAAAGACTCGATCACCTAGGCCAACCGTAGCAAGAACATCGAGAATGGCCTCATGTAATACTTTATTGCATGTCCCCTTTCACATCTAAGAATAAAGCTGCAGATAAACGCTTACGGGACCTTTCGTGCTGGACATATGAAACGAGATCAACTACATTGTCGATGGAAGAGCGGTCACGTCGGAAACCAGCCATGGAATTTGGATAAATATTGTAATGTTCAAGGTACCATTCCAGGCGGCCAAAGATCATCCGTTCCATTATCTTTCCTACACAGCTGGCCAGCGCTATTGGGCGGTAAGAGGTGAACTCTAGTGGGGATTTGCCCTGCTTCAAGAGTGGCACCACGCGCTTACTTTCCATTCGTCAGGAACATTTCCCTCCTGCCATGAGGAGTTGTAAAGACTCAACAATTCTATCCGTGCGGATTATCCGAGATTGCACAAGGCTCGATATGATATACCATCGGTCCCGGAGAGGTAGTGCCGCCTCAAGCTCCTCCATTGTAAAAGGAGGTCCATGCGGCAATCATAGGAATGGGGGACGTCAGCTCGAACTGGAGGATCTGGCGAGTCGCTTGGTCTGCGCGATCCGCGCACAAAAGTCTTCTGCGACATCGATGTCTAGCCGCCCTTGGAAAAGCGCGAGCGCCTTGAATGGAAAACGCCGTTCCGGAAGGCAACGCAGACCTTGCGCCGTTTTCCAAGTGTGAGACAGAGGCTTGTGGGGGCCTGGCGTCTGACAAAACTTTGCCCAACGTTGCGACGCTAATCTATCCATACGACGCTGGATCTTCTTTTTCATCTTCTGGCTGCTCTAAGGTCATGGATTGCTTCTGTACGCCGATATCGACGTTTCGCCCGGCGACGAAGTGCTCGAAGTCGCTCTAATTTTATGTCCAACTCATTTCGCGTGGAAGAGAATGTCATCATGTGAGTGGCGTTTTGCATCGTATTTTAAATTGTTTGCTCTAACCCAGAGGGTAGGCCCTCGCGGCAGGCATCTTCCATATCAGATTTGAGTTGGCCCACTGAATCGTCCGAATGGTATTCCGTGGGCCAGATCTAGACGACAAGCCTTTGATGTTCAGATAGGTGGGAATGTGATCACTCCCATGTGTCTCAATATCTGGAAACCACTTCACACATCTGGCGAGAGAGTTGGAGACGCAAGCAAGGTCGAGGCAGCAGCCGTATGCCACGCCTCGAAGAAAGGTGGGGCTACCATCGTTCAGGAGAGTAAGGCCATAGTTGTTGGCGATGCTTGTTAATCTTTGTCCTCCTGCATTTGTCCTTGTACTTCCCCATGCTGGATAGTGTGCATTGAAATCTTCTATGATGACCCATGGGGCGGGACAAACACTCAAGATATCCGCTAATATTTTAGTATCAACAATGCTTGAAGGCAATACATACACGCCTATGAGAGTAAAGAAGAGTTTGTTCTTTTTAACTGTGATGCATATATATTGATTATCGTTGTGGGGCACAACTGGTTGCAAAGCATAGGTAAGTTGACGACGAACAAAAACGATGATTTTGATGCATGCACCATTTGGTTGAAGACATGATAACTTCGTACCCTGACAGTCTGATTGGTTTCGACAAGTTGGGCTCACAAATGACGATTAGTGGAAACACATTGGTGTACACAAATTGACGAAAATCTGAAAGGGGTGATTTTAGCCCTCTGGCGTTCCATTGGATGACGGACGCTGCCTTGACTTCTTTTCGAAGGATGGGGTATGGGTAGTCGTCTTTCTAGTTGAGGGATTCAAGCACTGGGCTTAAGGCGTCCAGCACTTTAAGTGCGCTTCGAGCAGACGGTGTCCCCATGTCCACTAAAATCGCTCGGATGGCCTCCATGATGGAACGTAACACCGAGGTGACTTGATGGTCTGTTTTATTTGAATCATCCACGGCAGGAGAAGGCCCCGGTAGGGCCCCGACCTTCTGAGCTTCCTTAGCAGGGGAGCGGCTAGGCAGCGTCGGCCATTCCTCTAAAGAAAGAGTCTTATCTGCTTCCTTTGTGGAAGTGGTGGGACTTTTCGCAGCGCGACTAACTGGTACCGCAGTGGAGTGGGTACTGTCACTTCGCGCATGCGCCTTCTTTGAAGACGTATGATGGTGCCGACGTCGACGCCGACACCGGGCTACTTCGGCTGCCTCCCTGTGGGCCGAATTGTCTCTGGCCATTTGATTGAGAACCGCGCGCTTCGTCTTGATGCGGGGACAGTCTTTCGACGAGGCCGTGTGAGTGCCGCTACAGTTGGCCCACTTCAGAACCGTGGCACCGCAGGTCTCTTCTGCATGAGGTTCAGCGCAACGGGGACACAGTAGCGAGTCGGTACACACGCCCTTGACGTGTCCTAGCCTGAAACACGGATGGCATTGAAGCGGCTTCTGGATGAATGGTCGAGCCGGATGTCGGAAACGTCCGACTTTAACGTGGGATGTTATACAATCCCTGTTGAAAATTACTTTTAGGCAGCGCGTATTCCCAAGGCGGCGCACTTGCGTAATGATTGTGCCCACGTTTGCCGGCTTGATGAGGATAGGTAAGTCTTCATTGGGAATGGCAATGTCAATGTCGTAAATTACGCCGGCTATGGATGTGTCGTCGATCGGGATATAGGGCGCACTTTGATTCCACCCAGCTCCGTGATTTCTTTTAATTTTTCAAGTGCACTCGCGTTGTATACGTCTATGGCGAGTATATTCTTGCGTGGATTTATTCTTGTGTCTTTAATTTGATCCAGCACCACGCATTCCAGAAAAATGTATAGGTATTGCCTGTTCAGCAATCGTAGGATGCTTGATGGTTTTTCCGGCATAAAGATAATGACGTGTGGCCAGCGCGCAGGCAGTGGCGTAGCAACAGGGGGGGGGGGGGGGGAGGGGGCCGGGGGGCCGTGGGCCCCGTGTGCAAGGGGCCAGGGGGGGGGGCGAGGTGTCATACGCCTGAAGACGCCCCTCTTTCCGCCGGCTTGACTGGGCGCAAATGGCAAAGAATGCTCCGGTATCCAGTAGCACGAGCTCATGAACCCGATGCGTTGCGCCGAAGAATAGCTGCAGCTCTATCAACATCCCACGAAATAATTGCACGAATGTGGGGGCTAAAAAATTTAATTCGCAAAATGGTCGCTAAACTATTCGCCTTAGCGGAACGTTTCATGTGGGGTGCGCTCATGCCGTGCGTTCATGCTGGGAGCAGGAGTCGCTAAACATACAGTGAGGCGTTGTGAGGCGTTAAGGCTCTTGGGTCCCTCTTCCGTTCAGAACGCGCAGCGAAGACGAACAAAGACAGCAGCAGGAGGGCGTTCAACGAGCGCGCCCGGCGCTCGCGTTCACGGCGAAGCGTTCCTTGAGAGCGACGTTGCATAAGTGGGGCCGTCAAAAGTCGCGAATGGGATTCTACGGATCGTCTTCAGACTCGGTGCGGCCGAAGAGTTTGGCGGCGTATGACTCGACAGGCTGTATATAGGCGGGCGCCGCGATATTCAGCTCGCTTGTATTTCGCCTCTCCCGCTCGCTCCGAGAAGCCACTGCGAAACCTGCCGTTATGTTTCACGCTTTCCTTCTTACCCTCGAACGTTTAAGAAAACTGTTGTGGTTGTGTGACTTCATGTCACAAGTACAGTGTCTGTGTCAGCTGCACAGAATTTTACAAAAAAAAACGTGAAATTTGTGAGGATATTTCCCGATATTGTATGAAGTTATGTGTCTTTGTGATTACTAGGAATTCGGTTGCGTGAGAAATATGGCAAATAAGTAATAACCATATCCTTAATAATCCCTCAATCAGTACTTATAGAGGAAGCACTTCAATTCCAGAATTGAGGACTCAAAGTCATATTACTCAGGAAAAGCTTCTTAAAAAAATTGTTTTGGGTGCTACAACCTACAGTACTTTGGCACCGCGGGCGGCGCCTAGTATGGCAGTAGCGAAAGAAATATGAAATAGTGGACCAGTGAAGTTGATCCCTCAACCCTCTCTATTGCGAGTGCAGACCAACAGGTTTCGCTGGCACGAACTTCATCGTGTTTTTTTTTTTTTTTATGGTGACACCAAGAATCGACGCGAAGCGTCCTCTGTTCTGTTCCCAATCTTTTACCGCAGTACCGCAGCTTTCACCGCAGTGGTACCGCAGCTCGGATAATCACGTTTGTCCGTATAGCAGCAAATAAAAACAGGGCTTTATTGATCAAAATGAAGAGAACTCGTAATTGTCATAACATTGGCGCCCGCGCAGCAGGGAGGCAGGTGGCGTTTCCCGCTTTTCTAATATGGTGGGGAGATCAGCGTCACTCACAATTTAATTTTCGTTTTCGTTCAGGGCTGCCCACAGCCAAAATACTGCGGGCCATAGTACCTACGACGATTTTGGTGAAGTTGTTGTTGGGCAAGATATGAATGTCGGCCTTCAATTTTGCAAATGAAATGTTGCCGCTAAAATTGGTAGTTAAAACATGGTTAAAACTTTTGTATTTTTTTTTACTTGTGACATGACCCGTATTTTCTACGATGCCGCATTTGTATTGGTTGCCAAGCCTTACAGTCTGACAGAAGATGTGCACATGCGCTTATCCCAAGTTATCAGTGCAGCACCCTGTGTTATTTGGCGCAGAAAAAACAGCGTGTACTGGCCTCGAGCTGCACCATTGGAAAAGCTGGCGACACCGTCGGCGTGACGTGCTCTTAGGTATCACGTGGACATAGCGGCCGCGTCGGCTGCTTCGGGAGCGCCGAAGCGAGCGGAAAACGATAGTTTAAGTTCCCTCGAACGCTGCGGTCCTCATTTAGTGGCGAGATTTTCCCGCTTCGAGTGTCTCCTTTACAACGATTGAAAGCACTACAATAGGTTGTGGCTGCCTTTGAAGGCGCGCAACATGGTAAGCTACTGCTCGGTGCCGCAGTGCCAGACGTACGCAACGGAGCCCGGTGTCAGCCTTATTCAAAAGTAGACGCAGGACAAGAGGCTGTATGAAGCCTGGCTCGCGAAACATAAAACCCGCAAACGGTCATCGGCTACAACTCGGGTATGCAGCAAGCACAGACGCGAGGAAGATTTCTGCTACGGCGCCGGGTCTGCGATGTTCGGAAAACGCGCACTGAGACGCTCGCCCGAGTCCGCTGCCCGACTAATTTCATGACGGTTTGGTCTATGACTTGTCGATGCTATAGACACTGGCAAGTTCGCTGGAGTGGAAAGGGAGCGGTAAGAAGCACATTAAAAAAATCATGGCATATGGTCATGTTTGTGTTATGAATTAATGCAATGGATTACGAAAAAGAAGCAGCGGGAAATCGCACGCTGAGAACACCGATAAACATACAGTGCGACGCAAGTGGAGAAATAATATTGAAACGTCCAAGAATTTAGAAAAAAAAACATTGAATCGTCGCGACGGCACATTACAGTCCCCGTAGGGGTCGAAGTCTCCACAATCAAAATTATTTTTGAACAGCTCTGATAGCGCCCACGCAACAATGGTTGCTTGTATACTGTCAACTGCTCATATTCTGCGGCCTAGAGCTCATGGCAAGGTGCGAAAACGCGTACGCGGCGGAAGCGAAACAGTACGCGGACAAGCATTAAGACGCGCAGTCGGTCGCTGCGAAGCTGTGCGATCACTGTATTGAGGCTTCATTCTATTACGCTCCATATATTTATACAAACACTATAAGAACATATTTCACATAGTTTGCTCTCAGCGTTTACCTACCTTTCACGCAAGAAGCCGGTTCGGGAGACTCCATCGCGGCGACCGTGCACAGTGGCGTTCACTGTACGTATTCGGTAAAGAGATAGCGTCTCTAAACGATTGTGTGCTTTCAGTTTGCCCAAGATTATTATTTAGACAGTAAAAAACTTCCCTCGTTTCGAAAGTACTTACAGAAATGTCCGGGAGAGCTCGCGCGTGGTGTTTTCAGTGAGCGCTGACAGCAAACCCTATTAGGAGCGCGCCGCGTGATCCCTCATACTACGCCAGCGAGGCGCTTCCGATAGATGGCGACTCCGTAACTCCTCGCCGCCAATACCTGCTGCATTCGCGATCTCTGGGAAAGAAAGCGAAGGAGACGAGGACCCGGGGGACGTGCGCGGTATCCAAGGCGGCTGTACTGGTGCTGAAACCCGGAAATTGTCGATATCCTCGTCTTCCTCGACAACACCTGGGGGGGAGGGGGGTGACAGAAGACCTGTGGGCCCCGGGTGCCAGATGACCTAGCTACGCCACTGCGCGCAGGCCTTGACTTCATAGTGGTTGTGCTCGTAGGAGTTGACGGCGCTGTGTTGACGATCTTTCTCTTCGCCCTCTTACCCCGGACGGTATAGTGAAGCCGTCGTCGGATGAGTCGTCTTCCGACATAGAGTACAGCTCGGTGTCTTCGGTGTCACTGGGGGAGCCAACTCGCTTCCTAGCGGTTGCCAACTCACTTCCGGCCAGGCGTGCCTCTGGCGTGCTCCGCGTCCATGGCCGCAAGACGGGGAGGCGAGGTACCTCGTAAGGCGAAGATTTCACCAAAAATTCACAGAGCACACAGACAAGTGTTCCGCCAAGAAGACACTTCGTGGTCTCGCCTGAACTACTACAGGTTCAGCGTTGGGTGAAGATGAACAAAAGCACAGGAACAAAGTGAGGATAAGGAACGAAAAGTATGGATGAATAAAAAAATATTACAAAGACTTATTACAGTCGCATTCCAATTAACTTTCTCTAAAGAAAAAGAAAGCAAGGCACACAAACCCAACGGCCTTCATGGCCTAGCACGCAGTTTATTTTTACCATGGGGCCGAAGGTGCTTGTATTATGACTGCGTGCTGAACTGTATCTCGGAGCAAAAGCCTCTGTCAGGCTGTATAGCCTTTTGCTTTTGCTTCGATTTCTGTTGATGTACAGAAAGAAAGAAATCAGTAAACAAACAGAGTGGTCGGTTTTAAATGTGTACCGAAGATTCAGACAATGATTGTGAAAGTACAGTGGGCACATACAAAGCATGTGGTTAATAGCCTCGGTTCGGTAGAAGTAGAGACAAAGTTGATGATCAGTAATTATGAGCCCTTACGAATGCCATTTACAAGGGCAGCTTCGAATACTCTGTTACGCGTACGGTTGACCGTTTTCGGGATATTTATGTTTCCGAAGTTCGGGGTACTTTTTTGGCAAGAATTTAGATGCGATAATTGGCTTTTCTTTTTTCGGTGAATATATTTTTCCAAATAAATTTATGACACTTTTTGCCGCGAATAAGCTTTTGCATTAAATTTACAGGCATGTTTGGGTAAATATTTATTGCGCAGATATTGCATGCGCGCAAGCATGCTGTATAGCTGCATATCCTGCTTTTAAACTCTGTAATTGTACTCAGCACAAAGAATAGCGAAGTTTTAGGGAAGCAGTCTAGTAAGGACCCAAAGAACACAACACCATACTGAGATGTGACGTGAAGCAATTAAGAATAATTGCATTTCAGATTGAAACACAGAAAGAACGGGACTTCATTCTTTACATTATATAGGTACAGAGCTCCGGCGAATAACACAGAAAAGAAATACTATGAATAGGTAAAGACTAGGCCTTAGTAGCCATTGTGGAAAAGGAACCAATCATTGAACATAAGAAGGCGCGAGAACCAAACCTTCAAATTTGCCAGAGCTATGTTATGACGTCCATGCTTTAACTGTCTCGTTGCTTGGGTGGCAGGCATGGCGCGTAAGCTTGGCTTCGCGATGCTTCTTTCATCACACCACACGTAGGTTATAGCAGCTGCAAGCCGAACGCCATCTTAGCACTCTAGTCAATTTGCTTTCACTGCCCATTTTGGTTCAAATCGTATGCTGAGAAAGCTTTCCCGCTTTTTTTTGAGCAAGCTAAAATTGCTGAACTTTAGTGATACGAAATAATGCGCATCGCTAAGGCAAGGTACCAAAGTCTCAGCCGCACCATCGTCATCGCCACCTTCATATCCTCGATCCCGAGCTTCAATTTAGAATGCCACTCAGTCCAATATTTAATATACTAGTACTAGGACTACCTTTAATGTAAAATAATCACTGCTATTTTGACAAAGTCAGGGCATGCCAGGTATTTGATATGCTAGAAAGCAAGGAAAAAAACGTGTTGAAGGTGACAGACACAGGAACAACATCGTACATTACTATAGAGGAGCAGACCATCGGCATATAACCGCAGGCACGAGCCCTAGCTGTATCACAAAGACATGCAAGCATCTATAAAACGGAACGGTGAATGACCCCATGCGGAAGTCACGGGGAAGGCTTTGTATACGGCAGCAATTTCTCACAATGCGGTGCTCATAGCTCTGTCGCCTCTCTATTTGTGTAAATTTCCATGAAGACCTAGAAAAATGTGTAGCCACCGTCGAGGTTACTTCTGTAAATAACGAAAGTCCTTCTTAGAAGAAAGGTACTGAGTTATATTTTTTTCTGTTATTGTTCTCTGCGGCGACTAACTGACAGGAAGAAGCGGGTTCTGTTGGATTAGTGGTAATATTGCGACCGAGATACAAAGGACTGTTTACTTTTATGAATCAGGATGAGGTTCCACGCAATATTTTAGTAGCGGTGTTTACCAGCGAGTCTGAGCACAAAGGAGCCCCTATGTAGGTACTCGTTTAGCGAGGTATCCCTCATCGAATTCATTAAAATTTTAAAAAACAATCTTGAACTCAGTAAACATGTGTAAGCATCGTCGCACCATCTACCGTTCAAGCAGGACCCATAAGCGTGATCACGGTTGTATTTGATAAAAGGAAGCGCATACATTGTCCCTTGGATAACACTCATTTCCAAACCCGACGTTCATCTGATTGAGCTCCCAGCTATTCCTCTCTTTGGTTTCTCTATCTCGCTCTCTTCGTGTTTTCCGACGATGTGCGCGGATTGAAGGTGTGATCGGTCAGTGCAACAGCGCATTCTTTTCATAGTAAAACTCTCTGGTTCATAAACGCAGATCTCACAGTGCGTCTTGACAGCTTCGCATCTATCGTATTTTTATTATCGCCACTGAATAAGTGCGATTTGGCAACCCCCCACTTCCATCTGCACGGCTTACTGCAGCCAGTCTGCTATACTGTATCTTTTTTGAAACCTTCGCACAAACGTCCCTTTTCTTACAAGAGCGTCATTACAAGAGTGTCACTGTCCAAGCCACACTCAAACTAACCACCTAATTACTCACGCCGCAGAAGCCAACGGCACCGTATTCTTGATGTCCTTCTCTTCTTCTTCGGCATCCAGTAGGCGGCAGTTGCCATTCGCAGTGTATATATGAGCGCTGCAAGTGATTTGCGGTTGCAGTATACGTTAACGGCCCGCACGTCATAAAACCGCTCACTGAGAGGAAGATAAACAGAATATTTATAGGCACAGCCGTACTACGTCAAATCGAATGTATTCGAATACGTCCACGATGGAACGTAGGCTTCTGCGAAATATTTCGCATAATACGCCCCGTCGACAACGCCTCACTTCATTTTTTTTTGCCCCGCCTTCAATACTAGCAAAAAAGAAAGAAAACGAAAGAAGGAGAACAGAGTGAAGGAAAAAAAAAAGAGAGGAAGAAAGAAAAGTCCGGAAAGTACCCCCCCCCCCCCCCCCCAGAAGTGAAACGGAAATGGTTGACAATAAAAAAAATAAAAAAAGAAAATAAGGAGCAGCTTTGCAGTTAAGCGCAGCGCATGAGCAAGTAGTAGTTTTGATTCTTCTTTTTCTTTCTTTCTTTAGCGTATGGCAAAAAAAAAAGGAAGCGGGAAGCTCAAAGGAAACGAGAGCGAAAACTTGATCAACGCCCGCCAGTTTTATGGGGCACATTATTTCCATATCTTAATGCGCCCCGCTGGCGGAGCCATCGTCTCGGCGTTTTGGGGGAACCGCTAGGCAGACACCGCTCGTTCGGTCGCCGGGCGCCGTTTAGCCCCGCGCAGCCATAAACAGCGCGGCGGCCGCGTGGCCGATTCACGGCCGTCGCTTGTCTCCCGCGGCTCTGCACCCCCCCCCCCCCCCCCCCGCCGCCCCAGCGAGCGCTTGAAATCTGCGCCGAACTGAGCGAGAAAGAGACCGAATCGCTCGAGCGATGCGTGGCTGAAAACGTTCGCCACCGGTCACGCGTCAGATAAAGCGCTGAGCGCGAGAAGACACGACCAAGTGTTATAGAAGAAAAAGAAAGTAGAACAAAGGCGCCGTCGCTGTTCGTCTCACTTTATTTTTCCCTCTGCTTATCTTGTTTGCCTCAAGGACGATGCGAGTGTGGGCGACCGTTTCAGTGGCACCCCATTTATTGAGATTTCTATTTTAATAATTTGCCCGCGCACCGAGAAAAGCGCACGCCTGCCGCATTGACTATCGCAAGCAACAACGTGAGTGTCCTTCGTCTATCTTATTTTCGAACGTTATTAGGTTGTCCTGCCTTCGATTTTCTCCTGCGCAGTGTCCGCATATCCTCCACACTCTTCCCAGTACATTTTCATATCGGTGTATTCGAGAGCCCCACGCGTCACGTCATCAGAAGCAGAAGAGAAAAGAATTATAGCTATTGACTTGGCAGAGATCAGAGACGAGCCACTGAGCCACAGAAAGCAATGAGGCATGAGCGAGAATTTTTCTGAATCAAACGAGCTGGACGTCTTCTGCCGTAACCAGACACGAGGGAAATTTTGGGGGCAGATCTGATCGGTCTGCCATTATCAAGGTATGCAAACAATTCGGTGGAAACCTGGAAAGTGGAGGCAGATTCACGAATGGAAAGGTTGGCATTCACTCGATTGTTGCCCCAACGCTATAAAAACAGAAGAAAAAACTCGTTCGAGTTTCTTGGCAGGAAGCTTGACATAGATAGAACAATTCGTAATTATTCTTCGACTAAAAGCACTTTGCGCATAAAACTTTCTGTACTCATGAGACTAGACCTCAGACGCAACACTACTTAAAGAACGCAGATAGTTGTGTATTGCAGATAATGAGCGTTAATTTACATCTGAGCCGTACACTTACTCTCAAGAAGGGTGTGTAGCTGGACTTGTTGGTGCATATTAACTTGTGGGTGAACTTCGCGAGGACGGGACAAGAAAGGAAACAAACACGAGCGCAGTGTTTGTTTCCTTTCTTGTCCCGTGTATACGCGCAGTTCACCCACAAGTATATACTGACTCCTGTCTCGGAATTGTTTTAGCTGCCACATTGTACAGTTCCAACAGGAACACACGCGCTGCAATTGCGTAGGCTATCAATGCTTAATTGAAATTACACGCAGTGATAAAACAGTAATGTCCGCGTTCGAAACACTCGAAAGCAAGAACTTGTGGTACGAAGAGCGCATGGCTGAGGGCTGGTCATCCATCTGTTTCGACGGCGCACTGCTTCCGCGTGCATTCAGTGGACCCGAGGGTGCACCGCCTCCAGTTCACAGAACGCGATGCATGTTTCATCCAAACCGGACAAAAACAGAAAACTACCATTTGCTTCGCTTACATTTATGAGTCAGTAGTGTGCCTCAAGGTGTGAATGAGTTCAGTAAGTTGCGAGGTATCAATGCATCGAAGCACTTGTCCCGTTGTAGGGGCGGGGAAGAACACAGTAGGAAAACTGACTCACGAAACTAACCGGTTATTTGGCGAAGCTGTGCCCGGAAGAGCATGTGACACTCGAAGCACAACGATAGCGGCAAACACAGTCGGCGATCATGGAAATCTGAGCTGCGGGTAAAACGCGTCGGCCTTTATACGCGAATCGTCGAACATTCCAGAGTAATCGCTGGTGCGCGCGGGCCTTGCAGAAAGTACTACAGAATTCGCATTGCGCACACAGTCGGATTACACAACGTTCGGTGATACCACATAACGGATAGAACCAGCGACAACATTCAAGAGAGAGAGAGAAATGATGCCTAGAAAGGCAGGGAGGTCAACCAGAGGTAGTTCGGGTTGGCTACTCTGCACGGGGGGAATGAATAGGGGGATACAAAGAGAAACAAAGTGGAAGGGGAGAGAGGGAGATAGAGAGAGAAAAAGAGCAAGGAATACAAACAAGCCGCGTACACTATAGAGTGGTATGGGGTGGCTTCTTAAAGTGTATCATGAAGGCCCGTAGACAGCATGATCCTTAGTAACGTTAGTAAGGCCTTCAGCGCGGATGTTCTTTGGGAGAACTGACCTAAAGCTTTTAGTTCTGTTAGGGGACGATTGTCCAATTGGTCCAGCACTCTGCACATCACTTCCCTGTGGGCACTATATCGCGGACAGACACAGATAATGTGCGCGAGTGTCTCATTGCTGCTGCATATGTCACTCGTGCGGCTGTCGGCCATTCCAATAAGGAAAGCATATGAGTTTGTAAATGCAACGCCTAGCCACAAACGGTACAGCATGGTCTGTTGACGTCGTGGTAACCCAGGCGGTAGATGCATCCGTATATCCGGAGACAACGAACGCAAACGACACATGGCGAAAACATTAGAGTCCCACACTGCAGGGGCAAAGTACATTCATGGGACATAAATCGCAGCCCAGCCACAGCGTCTGTTCGCGAAAGCGGAATCAAGACATATTGACCATTTTGATGTGCAGATCAGGCGGCTTCGTCAGCGTGGTCATTCCCGTTGACGTTGCAATCTCCTGGAAGCCACTGCAAGATTATGTTGTGTCCCTTATCATAGCTGCGATGATATATCTGTCAACAAAACTTCGGTAGGGGCTAGTTGGTACAGGGTGCTCCTTTATGAAAGGGAACTGCCAGCGCCTGGCCTGTGCTCTGCGGAGGCTGCTAGAGCGCCAGCAACAGGCATCAAGGGGAAGCACGTCCTCTTGTAGCGCCATCTATTGGCGGCCAGACTAAGCAGACATGGCTGATAGGCAAGCGGCTATGGACTGCCTCCCACGCCAGGTGGATGCGCCACAGATGGGGCCTGCAACACAGCGTCTGCTGGTATCAAACCGCACTTGGTATACTTGCACATTGGATACGTGGAATGGCTAAAATTTAGCCGGGATGATCCCTGCAGGAGCAGAGCCGTTGAGTTTTACTGACTCATCAGTGCCGACATGTTGCCGGAATCTGTGCATTCAAGAAACTTCAGATACAGAAAGGCGCTTCTTGCGCAGGGCGATAACATTTGTTAGACCGTGAAACGCGGCCACCGGAGAAAGAAACAAGTACACGTGTCACGCCAGACGGGAGGGCGAGAATTCGCCTTCAGCTAAGTCATGTAAACGGCTTAACAGCTGATTGCATCGATAGAAATAGTTATCGCCAGCAAAGGTCGTGCATTCTTCGGCGTTGACTGCTTACTCACCTGCTGGGAACAGGCAATGTGAGTTTGCGCTTCATATACGTTGACATGACGCGCCGCCACCGTCGTACGAAACTTCTCGTGTTTAGCGTAACAGCTACGGTAGCAAAAAAGGCACGCGTGATGGTAATGCCTGAAAACAGGGCTCGTACCTTGACTGTCTTAATCATCATCTCCGTCTTCGCCCTTGTCTTCATGAACATTATAATCACCAACCAAGTAAGTACACTGCGGGAAGACGACTTGCAGGATGAAGGTTCGCAAGTACAGTGAAATGGTTCAGTCTTGTTAGCACTATACCCGCGATGAACAAATGCTGCATGGCAAGTGCATCTTGGTATGTACAGTCAACCGCAAAAGTTTACGGAACGCAGGATCTGCCAAGAAGCTGAATTCTCGCGAAGCGTGGTTACACAGCCTCGAATTAAATGTTCCAGCATGTAGTAGCCTTCGCCACCTACACAGTGATTCATTAAATACGAAGTGTCATGCCTTAGCAGTGCAGAAATTCACATTTGAAGGGGAAACCGCATCCCGCAAACTTTTGCTGTTGACTGTACATTTACAACATCACCATCTTCTTCCGGGGAGGAAAATATAAAGGAAATTGCAAACGTGTTCACTTTCTCTTCATTGTGCACGGTATCGCCTGTTTATATCCTGCAACACACCAGTAGCATATAGTTACGCTCAATTTTATTTAAAAAATGTATACACCTCTACTATAACGTCCTCGGACGTAAGGTGGTGATGTGCCCAAAGTAATTTAATCGGAAAATATTAGTCACAAGTTATCCCTGTACTTCTAGAAAGCCCCAAATTTCTACTTGTGTCGTAATATTCATGTATTTCCAGTTCCAAGTTTTCAATAACTTCGGTATGTGAGTATGAATAACGGAAAATTGGGGCTCGCGCAAAAATACAACACAACTCTGAGGAGTGCCGTACAATGATGGTAATAGGTAAGTTAACCGTCTGGCTCACAGACAAGTACGAACGAACACAGCCTTCTAATGACTTACGTAAAAAATTATTTAAATTACGTCACGAAGTTTTGCATGCTAAAACCATGATCTGATTATGAAGCACGCTGTAGTCGGTGATCCTGGATTAGTTTTGACCCCTTGTGGCTTCTCTCTTTCTTTTTTCGTTCACGTGCACCTAAATCTAAGTACATGAACATTCTCTTGCACTTCGCCCCCTACGAAAAGGAGGCCACCACGGCCGGAATCCAACCCACGGCCTTACGTAAGAAATAAATATAATCGTATTAGTGCGGCTCATCTGAAAGCCCTATCTTTAACTCGCCAGCCAACCTACATTTTGATTCAGGTTGGCCAATGCATGCCGTGCTGCAGTGTCGAAAGTGACCTCAAATGAGTAGCATTATTGCACCATCTTTGTGCAAGACTTGACGTCAACGTCATGCGGAAATATCAGACGCAGCAACTAATTGCTGTTGTAGACTAAATATAAACATAATGTGAGAAACGCATAAAAAAAGGAAATGTCATTGCATAAGAACGTTCACATGAGAAAGCAGTCAAAGAACACAGGGGTCGCCTGAATGCCGAACTTTAATGGCTAGGACCATTAGCGTCTTTCGGACTAGTCTGTCGGTGGAAGAAACAAATAAAATATTTCTCAGTAACAATTCTTGTCGGCAACACCTTGCCCCGTCGTCGGTAGGCTACGTTGATGGAAAAAGAAAAAAAAAGAGAAAGGGGGAGAGTTGGTTTGATGAAATATGATGCTTGCGTAGGTCGACTTTGCGCAATAAATGTGCAAAGCAATAACAGTATAATTAACCTTATTGATTATGCCACAGTATAAGGAAACATGTTTCGAAATTGCCCACGGTAAACACGCAAGTTGCTGCCGGCAACCATTATATACAAAGTTTACATGTGGCCCATTATGTACTTCTGCAATTTGTTCTGTGCAAGTTTGTCTAGATAGCATATACGTATGAATATTTATGGTACATTCAACATTAATTAGAAAAAGTAGATGGTGCCATATAGAATACATATGGGTCATTCCACGCGAAATCAACCAGCGTTTTTTCAACCGTCACAGATATAGTCGAAAAAAAATTCCGCGTGTTGAAGTGCAAAACTCCTTTTGTCAGTTTATTTTTCCTCTCGAAAATTTTTCTAGCATTTTGGCGAAAATTTGATATTCTTGCCCGGCTGAGCCAGAAAGCACCAAACAAAAATTTTTTTTCAGAAGCACATTGTGTGATCCAGTCATTTAAATGTGTGTGGCCCGAAAATTAAGTGATGTGACGGCCAGAATAACCAATACGTCAAATATTTGAATGCTTTGGTGCCTTTGGCACTAGCAAAAAGCCTCTAAAATTGATGTTTGAATTGTTTTCCTTGGAACGAGGGAAAATCTAGAAGCCACAAGTTAAATATAGAGTGGCAGGCCGGTTGATATAGTATAGCCGAAAATTATTCGAAGCCTGGAAAGTTCAGCCGATCGCCAGAAATATAACTGCTAAGTTATTTATTTATTTATTTTTTTTGCAAAAAGCTTCGTGTTCTCAGTCAAGAAAGTAGCTTTGGTGGTCGGCTTAAAATATATGTGACATACCATTCATCATCATCATCATCATCAGCCTAGTTACGCCCACTGCAGGGCAAAGGCCTCTCCCATACTTCTCCAACTACCCCGGTCATGTACTAATTGTGGCCATGTTGTCCCTGCAAACGTCTTAATGTCATCCGCCCACCTGACTTTCTGCCGCCCCCTGCTACGCATCCCTTCCCTTGGAATCCAGTCCGTAACCCTTAGTGACCATCGGTTATCTTCCCTCCTCATTACATGTCCGGCCCATGCCCATTTCTTTTTCTTGATTTCAACTAAGATGTCGTTTACCCGCGTTTGTTGCCTCACCCAATCTGCTCTTTTCTTATCCCTTAACGTCACACCCATCATTCTTCTTTCCATAGCTCGTTGCGTCGTCCTCAATTTCAGCAGAACCCTTTTCGTAAGCCTCCAGGTTTCTGCCCCATATGTGAGTACTGGTAACACACAGCTGTTATACACTTTCCTTTTGAGGGATAGTGGCAACCTGCTGTTCATGATTTGAGAATGCCTGCCAAACGCACCCCAGCCCATTCTTATTCTTCTGGTTATTTCAGTCTCATGATCCGGATCCGTGGTCACTACCTGCCCTAAGTAGATGTATTCCCTTACCACTTCCAGTGCTTCGCTACCTATCGTAAACTGCTGTTCTCTTCCGAGACTGTTAAACAATACTTTAGTTTTCTGCAGATTAATTTTCAGACCCACCCTTCTGCTTTGCCTCTCCAGGTCAGTGAGCATGCATTGCAATTGGTCTCCTGAGTTACTAAGCAAGGCAATATCATCAGCGAATCGCAAGTTGCTAAGGTATTCTCCATCAACTTTTATCCCCAATTCTTCCCACTCCAGGCCTCTGAATACCTCCTGTAAACATGCTGTGAATAGCATTGGAGATATCGTATCTCCCTGTCAGACATACCATTAGATAGCTCTAAATGTCTGCTTTTCATGGGAGAAGTTACAAAAAGGTATTGTCAAGTTACAAGTGCTCCATTTGTATACGTAACGGATTTGGAACCATGTCATTTCCTTGCCAGCGAGCGCGCGCTTCGTCGCCCTTTCAGTTTCTTGTTTGTCAGTGACTCTCGCAAGGGCCGAGCGCGTGCGCACCTTAGCGAAATAACCGCACACTGACGCACGTGCTCTCGTGGCAGCAGGCTGCACTTGCTTCTTCCTGACTTCAGCGTTTCTTGAAGCGGGAAACTATACATACGGCCGGAATAGAACTTTTAATTGTCTGCAAATGCTGCAATGAAAATGTTATTAGATTTTATTTTATCATACCTATTTCTTACGGACGAGTATATGTAGCCTGCGATACATTCTAATAAATGTTTGTTGCTTTCAAATGAAGCAACAGTTTCATGATGGTTCTAAGCGCAAATGCATCTCCACAGCTGTCTTGAACAATCTGCGAAATGAACAATCAACAGGAAAACAACGCAGTAACAGCGGAATAATCGCTGCAACAGAAACAGCGGGTATAGCTATTGGTGTACATCGTGTCGGACACGTTCGGCGATGTACTGCCGTTGTAGTTTGTTGAGTATCACGTGAATTATCTTGTTGTTTCAGTGCGCTGTCGTATGCTCTGTTCAGTGTCTTGTTAGGCAGCCTCGTGTTTCTACTCTGAAGCTGACGCAATGTCTTATGTACAGACTATAATGAATTTGACGCAGTAGTCACATCTTGTATGCGAAATTGACAGCGAGATTGTTATTGTTTTCAATAAAAGCGCAGCATAAGCTTTACTTTTGTTGTTGTTCCTTGTTTAACTTTGCCGTGGCGGCGTTAAAAACAAAGTTCTCCGAGTATACCTGTAGACCTTTTTTGTCCACGTTGTAGCAGCAGTGCATTCATGACACCGCAAAACTTCCGGTCATGCATTCTGACAGTCAAGTTAGCCAAGAAAACGGAAGTATTTTGCGCATAGTTTACTGTAGGCACATATTCTTGATGTCTTGAGATATAAAGAACGTGCGGCATGTGTCGATCTCATGTATGGGCTTTTTTTTTTTGTTGCACTGAACAATAAAATTCACTTCTAGAACATTCTGACTCACAGCAAAACTTATGACAGCTGGAGGGTTCTGTAAACTTATAGGCTATCGTAACTTGCGTTGTTCCAGAAGGCTTAACCGGAAGTCTTCTGGGAAGCCTGTTTGTAAGCATGAAAAGGGTCTATAGCGCCTGCAGAGCGATGGCTGCACTGTCGGGCCCGAGTGTAGCCTAAGGGCTCTCCCTCGATGACCTATAATAGTTAGGGCAAACAGCTCCCGGTCTGAGTTAACCTACCCGAACCGTAACTACGTGAAACTTCGTGTGAAGTAGCGTGCATTACATCAAGATACCAATCTCCCTTCAAACAGGACTCTTCTTTTTTTCATTTTCTTTTGCGATATGGAGCACGCCTGTTGCAAGGCGCATCGCATGCGGAACTCGTTTTTGCTACCCACGGACTCATGTCTGTTAACATTAATTTCAGCTCTTGCACGACGCGCCAGAAATGTTACTCAACTGAAGAAAAAAGTAAAGAGAAGTACGGCTTCTGCGTCTTGGAAACTAACAAGCTGCATCTCCCATGCAAGCATACCTAAAATAATTGCACAATAAATTATTACTTGTAACGAATACTGAATTTTTGAATACAGATGTGGAGCGTTTAAAATAAATCCGGTGTAACAATTTTGAGATTTTTTGACGAGCTACAAATATATTTCAAATCAACGTTTGTTAAGGAATACGGTGATGTATCTTCACGAAAAATCAGACTTCGCATGGGGTAATGAATTATCCCGCTGTTGAGTGACTCATTCCTGGCGCACTTGAATAACATTGTCGCACGTAAGCTAATAGGTTGCAAGTGATGCGAGTTTTCAGGTATGGTGACAATTTTTCGGTACTCTTTGACAGTGATGCTTTTTCCTTTATTTCTTGTGTTCTGGACACACTAACAGCTTTTAATTACGAAACATAGTATAGCACTTTGACATAAAGAGCTACCATTCTAGAGACAAACGTGAAATTGTGCGAAACGTTCAGTTAACCAGTTGGAACGCCAACTAGCCCCCCCCCCCCCCCCGCCCCAGGTTTAATGTACTGTTATCTACACAAAGACAGAACGTGCCAGGACGAAACCTCTGATCTCTTCGTTTTTAGACCACGTCAGTAGGTGGCATCCCATTGCGAAGTTGTCGCTTACCAGTCAAAGCCAAATACGCGTTCCCATTAGCCACGTACGGGATGACCACATGGTCGTTATTCCTCGCCCACGACAAACACGCAGAAACCAACCGCGTGTGCGGACAGGTCGGCATCGTGATACCGCCCGAAACATGGCCATCGTGTGAACAACGTGACCCTGTGACATGTGGTTGACGAGTGTCTCTACTTGTGGCGCACACGAAGAGACAATCGGGGAGGACAGTGGGCCCCACAATTTACCAGAAAGAACAAAAAAGACTGTCTAAGAGCGAGAAACACGTCGTTTGAGACCTGTGCGACACCGGATGACAACGAGCACACACGTCGTGAGCGCTGTCTCCGCCGTTGCAAAGGATACGGACACTTTTTCAACTATGCATCTCACCGAGTGTGCCACCTGAAGAGCTTACGGACATTGCGCAGTAGCTGCTTCACAGGGTGGCACTTTTATTTTATCAGGCCATACAGGTTCCTGCTGAGTGTGAAACCGGATGCTGTCGTAGCCGCCTGGCTTTCGCCCGCGTCCATCTACGTAGATGCGATCTGCACTGAGAAATCTGCCCCATCTATATACTTGAGCTGCACGAGGCCGTCTTAACAGTAGGTTAGTTAAGGGTGCGCACGCTGTAAAGGAGGAGGTACATGATAACGAACAGCATCAGCCTATTGCAGCGTGCATCCAGTGAAGTACACAGTTTATTTAGCTTCAGTCTAATACCTTACACATGTCTGTGACCGGGTTCAATTGACTAAGGCTCAGTGTATAATGCAAATATTCTTTAGCCTGCCTTCACCGAGTATGGTTCAGAAATAAAAAGTCCAAAGCTTTAAATGCGCTTTATTTCAGACCTCACTTATTGTTTATTGATTTATTTATTTCTTCAAATTGGTATTGCTAGAACTTTCGTCGCTGGCTTCTCTAAAATGTTTGATATTTTTAAAACAATTTTGCACGTTAGAAAATCAGGTGGTCAAAATGTCAAAATAAATAGCAGGATCTTCTGTTACGCTCTCTTTCATAATTTTGGTATTCTTCTGGCTCCTTAAGCCTAATTAATTACTCATTAAATAAATAATGAACAAATCAATCAAACAATTCATAAGTTATTAATAAATAAATAGGATCTAACCCCGAATTGATGTCCCGGCACAAATTACATTTCAGAAAACGAGAGAAAAAAAAAGTCGCAGTTTCGCCGAAAAGACCAAGCATTGATTGCGATAGTAAATTATTAGACAGACATAATAAGGTTAGTAGCTTTGTTAGCTGCAGGCGCTGCTGCAAACATCCGTCTAGTAACTAAATTATAAAGCACGGTGTCAAGCGCGCACAAGCAAACATGAACACAACGCACTTGATGAGCGCGGACACTCGCTGTCGGAGCTGAGTGGGGAAGAGCGGCAACAGCGACGACCGGATTCCCCTTCCCTTGCCACCTCTCTCTGAAAAGAAACCAGGCACACGAGAACACAGCGCGCCCGAAGCCGTCAGTCGAGGCGTTCATTTGAGGGATCGCCAGCCGTTTGTGCGCAGGCGCGAGAAAATCTGTGGGGGGGCCCTTTGCTCCTTGCATATGTGACTCGGTCTAGGCACTATGGAGGTTTCTTAGCGCGTGTTGTATGCGTTTGTCCCCTAGATATGCCGGCATCGCGGAGTGCGGTCGAGTTGGTTTACACTCCGCCGCTGGCTGCAGTGAAATGATGACCGTGCAAAGAATTGCCGCGCTATCACGCGGTAGAAATTGCGTTAAGTGAAATGATGCAGTCGTTCAATTGAGGCACCGCTTGTTGTCTCATTACGTGTGCCTCAACGACCTAGTGGTCGTTGAGGCACAACGACCTCAACGACCTCGTACGAGCTAACAGTTGAACGAACGAGTAAGCGAACGGCTAAACGAACGAGCGAAGGACGACTAAACCAGCCAGTGAACGAGCGGGCGACCGCACGTTTTCATTGCGAGTGCTCCACCGTCGCATCTTAACCTACACCACTTTAAAGCTGACAAGAATTAACAAGTACGTCTCAAAGACTTATGAGGCTGTCGTTCGGCGATGAGCGTGGTTTCGGGAGGGCATGCACACTTTTCCTTTGTATCGCAATTCCACCGGGCGATCGCGAATGCCGAACAAGAACAAAAGAGGCAAACAAAGCTATTCGCTCTAAAGAAGGCTGGTTAGTAACCACAAAATGTAGAAAGTTGCTTTCCTAAGACGAGTTTTCACGCTCGAGCCTCAAATTTCAAAAGGAATGCGCTGAATCCTAAGGGTTTCGTAATCACGTTTTCGCACGCAGCCTCGCGCCACGAATTCAAGCCTGTTTTCGTACAATATGGTTAAGCGCACCAAATATGACCGTACTTCTTATATAAACAAAATACACGTCGCGTAAGACTATACTATGAGGGACTCGCAACTACCTCGTGTAGTCGTGTGGAGAATGTTGGTCTGAAGTTCTCGCTCCCAATTCTATGAATCCATGTTTTTCTTCCTAACCCTTAGCGCTTATCGGACGGTACCGAGAAGAGCTTCTTATATTTGCTGAAACTATTTTGGCATACGAAGGCGCCCCAGGTTGTGGTGACAGAAAATTCCGTGAAGCGATGTCGCACTTGCCACAAAAGTTCAAGGCGTTTGCAAACTAAAACAACACAGAAGAGCAACGGAGCCAACATGTGCTCCTCGCCACTCCGCAGACGCTTCTCAAGCGAAAAGGACGCTGAAGCGCGACTGTAAACAAACGAAGCTGGCGCGAGGGCCCACGGGATGCCATTAGGCCAATGGCGACGCGGCGTCGGCCAGAGCACGCGAGGATGGGGCGGCATTCTTCAAAGCGGGGCGGTACTTTACGAAGCTTAAGGAGCCTTACAGAGCAGCGATCATCCGTGCCCTTTGTCGGCCTTCGTACGCCATAGCTGATACGCGCCGCGAATTCACATGGGAAGGACGGCACGGATTATTTACGCTACTGAGGTCTTGCTGGAGGTCAGGATGTTGGCATTCAATCGTAAATGTGGTATTTACAAGTATTCGCAACAGCATGTTGCGAAACTCACCTGACGAATGTTGCGTACCTAATTGTAGCGCACGCGATACATTTGTAGTCGTCATGGTACAACGTTACCGCTTGTTCAGATACTTTTTCAACAAATAATTGTCAAAACAAGAAAAAGAAGCTGCTATCACTGAATTTGTATAGCTGTCCGAATAGAAATTCTATGCTGTACACGCAGTTACTCGGAGCTAGAACGCCAACGCCAGCGCCTAACGCGCACCGCCTTGCTATGCGTGCCTTCACTCTGTGAAAGGTCGTCCGCTACGGTCGAGCAGTGTACGCGGCGTGCACGGTCGAGGGAGGGAGCGTGAAAGAGAAGAGAAACGAGGAGGAGTGAAGGCGGAGGTGGAGATTGTCGCTTCTTTACGAAGTTCAAGGGGTTTTACCTCCCCCCCCCTCCTAGCACTCACACATCTCCCCGCTCGCCCGTTGCGCGCGCTAAAAGTCGGCGCGCACCTTCTCCGCCTTCGTCCCTTGCGCGCGCGAGAAGGCGTCGCCGCACCAAGCAACCGTCCTTCTCGGCTCACTCTCGCATGCTTCACCTGCACCTACAGCATACGGCGAACATCCGCGATCTTACGCACTTGGACTTTATAAGGAACCTCACGGCGACGCCGACGACGAGGATGGAAATTCACCTCGGATGTTCATACAATTGCTACCGAAATAAAATAAAACAATAAAGATTTAGCGGCAGTTCGGTGTTTGTTCTTCTGCCTAGGCTCATAATTTCCGGTAAGAAAGAAACCCTCAAAAATTATACTTGAATGGCACTTCTCTGAGCATATGCCACAAGTGCGGCTGTCCATTCCAGAAGTTGGAAAAAATTTCGACTGGCCAACTTGCGCCCTCTATCAAGCCGCTCTACATCTACTGCATGGTTCATGCTCCCATTGAGTTCCCACTTATACAGATGGCTCTTCAGCTCTAACCAGCTCTACTGGTCCGGTAGTCATTCCGTCGATGTCAATCTGCAAGAAGTTCAAGATCAGCTACGTGACAACATCAATCGAATTCGAACTTTCGGCCCTCTGTAGCGCAGTGCTATATGTGCAGCAAAAATCACCAAATCACTGGGTTATATCCTGTGATCCCAAGGCAGCCCCGCAATCACTCTTTATCAGCTCTGTGCCGAAGCCCACATGAAAAATTTGGTAGCAGAGATACGATTACGCTACCATGAAGCGGCGGACGGAGGCCCCGACATTGTATTTCAGTGGCTACCTGGGCACTGCAACATTACTGGCAATGAAAGTGCCGACAAAGCTGCACTTGAGGCACATGATTTATGTAAAAGCATCTCGATACCATTTTCGAGAACGGAGTCAGCGCTACACCTCAGTGGTCGTGCCCTTATTATTACTGTAAGGCAATGAAACCCACTGGAGTTCACCAACCGGCGCTTGCCATGGACCCACATATGACATTGCAACTTTTACCAGGTTATAAACGACGGGAAGAAACGCTACTGTACCGCTTGCGAGTAGAGTTGCTTTCACAAACGTCTACTCATTCCTAATGGGAATGGCGGACAGTTCCAATTGCAGGAGATGTGGTGACGAAGAAACGACCAAACACCTCCTGTGTGACTGTCCTACATACGAAGGCGAGAGAAGTGTCCTTCGTGCGGCTTTGGAGCGCTTAGACGACCGTCCTTTCACAGAGTAGATCTTGAGCCCGTGCCCTCGTGCGTCTGCTGTGTGCAAGGCCACAAAGGCGTCTGTGCGTTTCGTGAAATGCACCACCCTGTATGACCGCCTGTGACTGACTCAGTGATGACCGCTTGTGTGCGTAACAGTGCCAGCTGTGAAATTCTTCCTTCTCCTTTTTCGATCCTCTTTCCCCCTTCCCCAGTGCAGAGTAACGTACCGAGATCAGCCTGCATCGTTAACCTCCCTGCTATTCCCTTGTGAGCTATCTCTTTCTCTCTCTCTCTCTCTCTCTCTGTCTGGGCATGCTTTATGTGGTTTACCTAAAGCTTTGCGGGGCCTGTTTGCGAAAGTAAAAAAAAATATACACGCAGTAAAAAATTAACAAAAATATCTTGACTGTTCTATCCGGTGCGCATGCAGCTTAGATCAACGCGGGCGTCCATACCATAGCTCCACGTTGCATTTTAATCACGGCTTACAGGAAGGCCCCCAGATTGAAACATTTAGCAGCAACGTTTCGCGAAAGGTATTGGAGGTACTGAAATAAAGACGGCAAAAAAGGAAAAAGGTGGTAACGTGAAATAATAAAAAGCATAGAGGAAGCGATCAATGC
Organism: Dermacentor variabilis; assembly: GCF_050947875.1. NCBI lineage: Eukaryota > Metazoa > Arthropoda > Arachnida > Ixodida > Ixodidae > Dermacentor > Dermacentor variabilis. The sequence goes on along the minus strand of NW_027460280.1, from coordinate 34,381,576 downwards.
GACGAAGAACGGTCAGACTCACACGGAAATATTAGAATTTAAAAGGATCGATAACGTCGATATCGGCAAGAGCATTGATACCCCATCTCTCTGCTGCTGAGGGCAACAGAGCGTGCGTGCTCTCGCGTGGCCTCAGTGACAGACGGTGTCGATAATTGCTTCAAGTTATCCGAAGTGGCCGGATCTGTCGACATTATCTGTCAATTATGGGCATAATTTAAGCATAAGGGGAAGAAAAAAAACCGCACTTTCGTGCACGGGTAATTTTTCTGACCTACTCATGAAAAGAGGCTGAATTCTCAAAACTCGGTAGTATTGGTGTAATCTACTGCGCCGAACATAAGAAAGCTCATTGCGCTTCGAAGATTAATACGCTTTATCGTGGGTTCTTGTTGAACTCGAGATATCTTTTGCGCTCGTATACGAGGCGTGGTTGTGCGTGAATACACCAAGCATCGTATTTGCTAGCGTCAGTGGCACTAGAAGAAGACGACGTTTTTTTCTTGCTCTTTATTCTTTATATTCTTCTGCGCGAATACCGCTGCTACATATAAAGCTAGCGCTTGTTTGAGGCGCCACTGGTGCGCAGCTCGTATTTCAGGACACAATTGGCGTACATAATCATTACGCTGAGAGCTCTGTCCGGGTAAGTCTGTTTTTCTTTGGTCCATTCTTAATCATAAGTGTGCGGAACAGCACTTCGGACTGTTGGCAATTTTAACCTCTACATTGTGTTCATTAAAGGCTGTTTCTCTCTTAGAGATGAGTTCTTGTCCGAACATCAGCAAACAATCTCTTCTCGACGGCAACGACGCCGTCTTTGAACGATCCTGCAGATTTTGAATTTCCTGTGTCTTTGCAGAGAAGTTTGAGCAAAACGCAAGGTGAGCTCCAATGCAAGGAAAGCATCTTTCTTCCTGGAGATTTACATTCACTTAAGTTGTGGTCCCCACCACATATGAGGCACCGGGGAGCAGATCTACACCATTTTATACGTCCGTAGGCCGAACACCTGAACACATGAGAGAGAGAGAGAGAAGGAGAGAGAGAGGGAGAGAGGGGGAGAGAGAGAATGAAAGAGAGGCAAGTAAATGAAGGGAGTTTAACGATACGCGCGTACCATTTGCTGCCCTGCACTTGGGGGAAACAGATATATAGGGACAAAAGAGAAGAGAAAGAAGGGAATAGAGCAAGCATTGGTTGCGCACGCTTGATGGTACGCACCAAGACTATAAGCCGTCTCAGAGACCTGCCGACTTGAAGCAATGCAGGAACGCCCTGGTCACTTTCTGTGCCAGCGAAGCGCACGACCATGGTCCAAGGAACTCGCCTTCTAAAAACGGTCTTGCGTCCAGCTAATTTAATGCTGTCACATGAAAGTGCTCAAGAAAACTCGTATATAGAAGCTCATTTTTCGTCTATCAAGGGCCATGGTTTGAATTCAGCAGGACGGGCTGGCTCAGAAATGGCAATTAATTTCACAGGCAATTTTATTCTTATTCACAACGAATACACACCGAAAAAATAAAACTGCACCTGCCAGTGAAATATCATATACAATATCTCTATATCTCTGCAAGGATCATGTTTACGTCAACACCGTAGACAAAAGCTTTCACACAAGCTAAGCCAGATATTATGAACTAGCTTATCGCGCCTTCAGCAAGCACAGAACGGTTGACAAGGTCCTATGAACAGGGCCGGTATAAATAAAAGCAGAGAACGCTTCCTCGACCGAACTGACGAAACTCTGTGAATTTCCACAAATCACCGGAGCCTTCCGAAGTTGCGCTTGTATCGCATTCAGGAATATTCATTCAGGTGATACGCTTACTCGTTGTAGTATGCAGTGTATGTTTCGTTTGACGTCTTGAATCGTGTTAGAAATTCTAACGCCCAGGAACAGAGTGTCATTTTCAAACTTCGCGCATTAAGGCTTCGAGCGAAGACATCACAAAAGTCTACAGCATTATTCGGTACTTGAAATACAGAGTGCATATTGCGTAACTCGGTTGTATACTAACCACTGTATGCTATATTGTATCGGTGCAATGTCGTTTAAAGATGTCCAACAGCAAGTATCCAAGGTCGAACGTTATATTTACATTAGGAAAAGAGACTTACATAAGCGCAATTACGGTCCGGTATACTTCCTTATAACTAATACAGAATTCAGCTTATTTTTGTTATTGGTCCTCTATATTATCTGGAAGCAAGAATCATTTATATAAATGCTATTATTAGTTTAGTCATGCTAAACCACCACTACATTGAGTTTATAGCTTCTGCTTATCGATGCCAGATCTTTTTCCCTGTGTTGCATTTAGTGATGAAATAAGTTCTTTGAATTTGCCTCCCTGTAAGAAAAACGAGAGAGAGAGAGAGAGAGAGAAAGGTGAGGAGATAGAGAGAGAAAAATTTATTAAAGCACAGATTCGTTGGTCTGGGTCCTCCAGCCCGCTCAAAGGGAACGGGAGAAAAATAGGGATGTGAGGAGTGCTTATGGGGAGGGACAGCGACATACGATTATACAGACGCTTTTCATCGCGCTTCCGTGGAAGCCACCATGTTTGATCACGTGGTGACGCTTCCATTACTGGCTTCCGTCGGCCTCAGTTTACAATGGCAGCTCGTGATGGCGGTGCGGTGCAACAAGCGGCTGTTTCGGCGGCTGTCGCCGACAATGACTAGGTGCATGAAACAAAGGAGGAGGAAGTGGAGGAGGAGGAGAAATAGACGGAAAAACAGAGAGGTTAGCCAGTTCTGTGCTGGGAAGAGGTTAGCCACTGTGCTGGGGAAAGGGTGTACGGAAAATAAAATATTATAGAAAAGAAATGTTACAAAAAAATGGAAGAGCAGAAATAAAAGAGAAAAAGGAAAGGAGAATACGGCACTGCTTAATGTCTGTCTCTAAGACCACTCCTCCGCAAGAAGAGCAACAATGCTTTCAAAGCCTTGTGTGTTGAGGACGGTCTCAGCCAGTGTGTCACGACCTTTTCCTCCGACAAAGGGTTTTTGTCGAGACGTTCTAGCACTTTCGAAAGTTCTTTCCTGGGTGTACTGAAGCGGGGACACTCAAAGAGAAGGTGGGTGATTGTTTCCTCGCAGCTACACTTATCGCGTGTAGGGCTGTTCGCCATTCCTATCCGAAATGAGTACGCATTCGTGAAGGCCACCAAGCCACAAGCGGCACTGAATTGTCTCCTCAGTTTTAGGTAGTCCTGGCGGAAGGCGGAGCCGTAGATTCAGGTCGAAGCTGTGGAGACGAGCGTTGGTAAATTCCGTTGACTTTCACTGTGCGAGTGTAAGTAAGTTCACGTGCGAGCGAACGAAGCCCTGTAGCTGCGTCTGTTCTTGGTAACGGTATAGCTGCACAGTGAGGACCATCATGAGTAGATCAGGTGGCTTCATCTGCGCGGTCGTTTCCGTAGATACCGCAATGGCCCGGTGTCCACTCATATGCTACGTTGTGTTTTTTCTCTATTTCGTGGTGGCGAAAAAGCTTTATTTCAATGACTAATTGCTCATTCGGTTCATGACGAAATGGCGACATAATGCACTGGAGAGCGGCCTTGGAGTCGGAGGAAATTGACCATGCCTGTGACGGTTCTTCAATTACGAGCTCTAGAGCAGCACGGAGGGCGGCGAGTTCTGCAGCTGTCGATGATGTAAATGCGATGTCTTGAATTTTACGGTGACGGACTCCGCATGAATAACCAGTGCTCCTACTGAGCTTGCAGAAGGAGCTGAAGCATTCGTGTAAATGTGAAGGCATCCACTGTGTTTCTCATGCAGGAGCAGTAGTGTGACTTGTTGTAGGGCTAAAATTGACGACTGTGTTTTCTTTTGGATTCCGGGAATGATTAGGAGGGCTTCGAGGGGATGTAGGCACCACAACGGTAATGGTGGTCTTGCTGCAGGCGTGAAGTTCGAGGGAAGCGCTGCACGATGCGAAGCAATAATATCGCCGAATGCAGCGTGTGGCGTAGAAGCGGGAAGTGAGGCGAGGTGGTGTGATTGAATCCGGACGAAATGCCTGATGTGCATTGTTAAGGCATCAGTGCGAATATATGTTGTGTTTGGGTGATCACTTTGCGATGACCACAGTGGTTGCTGAAGATGCACATCTCGGAAGGCCAAGGCATATTCTCAGTGCTTGAGCTTGAACCAACTGGAGGACGTGTACGTTTGTTCTTCGGGTCCTGTCCAGCACAGGTAAACTGTAGCGCATGAACCCGAGGTTGAAGCATCGCTCGTACAGATGCCCCACGATTTTCCCGCAAGAAATCTCAGCACATGGGTGATCATGGAGAGTTTCCTTTCATGTAGGCAATATCAGGGCTCCAGGCAAGGTCGCAATCTATTCTTACTCCCAGAAAGCGGTGGTTTTCGTCATAACTAATAGCCTGTCCATTGATTTTAATGACGTATGGGTCCATTGCTTTGCGCGTGAAGGCCACCAGGGAGCACTTCTGAGATGACAGCTGTAGTCTACATCCTTGAAGGTAGTTTGACGTCACTGTAGCCGCTCTCTGATGCCCAGATGCGGATGTCGTCTGCGCATATTGACCGATGCACTGACCACAGTACATCAACAAGGCCGATGAGCGCAAGGTTAAAGAGAGTGGGGCTCTGGACTCCACCTTGAGGCGCAGCCCGACAAGTACAATGGTGCGTTGTTGTACCATCTTCTGTTTGTACAGAGAAGCTTCTGCCCTTCAAATAACTGTAAATACACTGGTAGACACGGCCCTCCAATTCAATGCTCCCCAAAGCATCCAGAATAGCTTCATGCGATACATTGTCGTATGCGCCTTTCATGTCCAAGTACATCGCTGCAGGTAATCTCTTTAGGATTTTTTGTTGCTGTACAGACGAGACAAGGTCAATCACATTATCTGTAGAGGACCGTCCACGCCGAAAGCCGGTCATAGCATCAGGGTATATCTCGTTATGCTGCAGGTACCACTCTAGGTGAGTCAGTACCATCCTCTCCATCACCTTTTCAAAACAGCTGGCTAGTGCGATGGGGAGATAGGAAGCCAGGTCCAGAGGAGATATGCCTGATTTGAGAAGAGGAGCGAGGCGGCTGGATTTCCAAGAAGGAGGAACGAATGCGTTGCACCACGAGTATTTGTATATGGTTGAAAGGGCACGCCGAGCTGTTTGACCGAGGTTACACAAGGCCATTTAAGTGATACCGCCAGGCCCAGGTGATGAGCAACCCTTGCAGGCTCCCAAAGCTGCTTGAAGCTCCTCTATAGAGAACAGATTGTCCATCCGGGAATCTCGCGACATCGGTGCGTTTCCTAGATTACTCGCGGTGAACGCGGACTTCTTACCGGCAACCGTCGTGCAGAAGTGTTCTGCTACTTCAATTTCCTGACAACCTTGGTGGAGAGCAAGACACTTAAAAGGGCGATGTTTCTGTGGCAATGTTGGCAATGTTTGTAGGCCGCGGACAATGCTCCATATTTGAGGTAGAGGCTTGTGCGGATCGAGCAACTCGCATAAAGATTTCCATCTTAGAGACTGGAGTACATTTATTCGACGCTGAATCTTCTTCTGCAGTCGTTTCGCCTCCCTCAAACCACAAATGGATTTTGTGCGCCTATAGCGTTGTTCGGTACGACGACGGATCGCACGGAGCAGTTCCATTTCCGCTTCATATTCGCAAAACTGTGATAAAGGTGTAACATTGCAGGCAGCGTTTTGAGGAGCAGCTTCGATTATGCCTTGTAGGTTTTGAAGACAACAGTCTTCATTTTCGTGATACCTCTTCTTTGTGAATGACCTGTACTTCGACCAGTCGATGCATGAAGAAACGGCGATGTGCGACTTGCTAGGCCCTCGATCTTTATATACGTGGGAATATGGTCACTTCTACGGGTTTCATTGTCCGCAAACCACTGTACCTTGTTGCTTAGGCTGCGTGACACAAACGTCAGGTCAAGACAGCTGCTATATGTCATTCCCCGTAAAAACGTAGGACTGCCGTCATTTAAACAATACAGTTCATGACCTGACGCAAAGGAGAGAACTCGTCTTCCCCGAGGATTCATCTTCTGGCTTCCTCATAGTGGGTAATGAGCGTTGAAATCTCCGGTGAAAATCCACGGCCAAGGTGTCGCTGATATTAAAACGCTTCATCTCGCCGTGTCAAAACGGCTTGAAGGTGAAATATACACCCCTACTAGCGTGAAAGATAGGTTATTGCGTTTTACTGTCAGGCACACGTGTTGGTTTTTATCATCAGGTGTTACTAGATGCTCAATATAGGTAAGCTCGCACCCGATATAAACGATGACTTTACTGTAGTCGTTGCGGGCAGCAGATTTAAAAGCTTCGTAGTTAGATAATCGTATCGCAATGTGAAGGCATAGTTCGCAATTGACGATAATCGGAAACTGATTCTTAAGTACAAATTGCCGAATATCCGAAATGCGGGGTTGAAGGCCTCGGGCATTCCATTGTAAAATTGAAGCTTCTTTGACTTCTTTACAGAAAGGCTGCAGAGGAAGAGCCATGGTGCTTCTCCAGACTTGACAACACCTTATTTAGAGCGCCCAATATTTAAAGTGCACTATGAGCAACCGGAGTGCGAATGCTAGTTAGGAGCACCCGAAGGGTATTTATGAGGGTTTTTCCCATGGCTATGACTTCCTTATCTTGATTTCACCTGCGTGTACTCCAGGGACTACAAGCTCAAGCCCTAACGACGTGTCTCGGTCTTCCAAAGTGTGCGTCTACAGCGGCAACGATTGTCATAGCTCGAGATCACCCAATATCAACGCATTTAGCCACCAACGCTCTCTGGGCGCATATTCGGCACGTTGCCCGACTACCTTCTCACCATTTGCTGCTTTACCTGCAGAAAGGCTACACACAACTTTCAGTCCTATAAATGTTGCCAATCGTACTTCGTTGTTATCAAACTACATGCCTGCAGCAAGACCATCCTCCCCTTTATGGTGTCTGCACAAACCTGAAATACGCCTCACCAAACCAGGAATCACGAAGAAAGCTAACATGCCGTCGTTTGCACTGAAGCAGGCCGCATTATCTATAGGACTTTTACATGAGGTGCACACTGGCCGCGTACATGTTTACATCGATTGCTTGGTCACACGTACAAGTTCAGCTGCCGCTGTGGTGATACCAGCAAGATCCGTCAAAATACAGCTAAGAACGTCACATGTGTCATCAGCAACAGCTGCTGAACTGGTAGCCCTGCGTGTGGCTCTTCATTTCATTCAGGAGGAACCACCCTATGCATGGTCAATCTTCTGTAATTCCAAGGCAGCCCTACAGAGTGTACTATCAACACTGCGCCGTGGATCACATGAGCAGCTCGTCGTAGAGATTAGAGAAGTCCACCATCACATAGTTGACGAAGGACACGATATAATATATCAGTGGTTGCCTAGTCACTGTGGCATACATGGCAATGATCGAGCGGATGCAGCAGCCCGCTCTGCCCATGACGGCATCAACTGCGTTGCCATTCCTCTTTCGAGAGCCGACGCAGCAAAAAAACTTTCCGCACTTGCGTGTGAATTAACATTAGCTCAATAGAATTCATCCGAATTGACAAGTGCACGCTATCATACCCTTGACTCTAATTTAATGCTCCATATTTCGCCCGACCTTTCACGACGTAACTGCGCCCTTCTAGTCCGTCTATGACTCGGAGTAGCATTTTCAAATGCGTACTCCTTTCTTATCGGAATGGCCAACAGCCCACTTTGTGACTTCTGCGGGTGTAACTAAACAATTGCGCACCTTTTTTGTGGGTGCCTTCACTTGAACCCGCAAAGAGCAGCCCTCTCAGCCACCCTAGATCAACTGGACAAGCGCCCAATAACGGAAAACAATATCCTTGGAAATTGGCCTACGCGAACATCAACGCGATCCACTATGAAGGCGCTGCTGCGTTACTTAAAGACACGGGACTTTGTGACAAATTGTGACTGCACACTGCGTGACGTAAGATTGGACAGTGACACTGCGTAACACTAGGAACGCCTTCGCAGACTGCGTGACAGTGCCCACAGAAACAGTTCTGTATCGTGTGTATGTGTGTGTGTATGGGCTTTTCTTATTATTCTCTCTCTCAGCTATCGCATCCCTTTCCCCTCCCCCGGTACAGAGTAGCCAACCGGCGGTAATCTCTTGTTAATCTCCCTGTATTTCCTTTGCCTTTCTCTCTCTCTCTCTCTTGATTGTTGCCACAGACTCGTTCCGAAGTGTCCTTGGACGAGTGATGCAGCGGCTCTGCTTATCGACGGCAGCGTTGGCCACACGTCACATGGACCATTGATACTTGTGTCCTTCTCAGGGTGCTTGTTGCTGGCATTGCTGGGCGCTTGTGCAGGTGGGTGGACTGCCCGTGGGAGAGCCGCATCCCTAGCTTCTGCAACAGGTTTCCTAAAAGGTCTCTGATGACGAGAGCTCCGACGTCGTCCCTTGGCAGCCGCCTTCCAGTGGGTGGAACCGTCTCTGACCATTTGCTTGAACACTTGCATCTCCTTCTTCATGTTTGGGCAATCCTTTGAAGACGCATCATGAGGGCCGTGACAATTGCAGCACTTGCGGTGTTCTGCATGGCAGGCGTCTGTACTGTGTGACTCTGAGCATCGCGAGCACACGGCAGAATTTGTACAAACAGTGCTGACGTGCCCGATCTTACAACAGTTCCGGCGCTGAAGTGGTCTTGGCACAAATGGCCGCACTTCATGTCGAAAATGACCAACTTTGACTTGTGATAGAAGGATGTCTCGTTTGAAAACAAGTTTTAGACATCGCGAATTGCCAAGGCGATGGGCTTGCAATGTGAGAACACCTTCCGTCATGGGCTTGATGAGAATCGGAAAGTCACTTTCCCTGATGGAAGTGCCGACATCGTAAATAACACCTGCCGTATAGTCCTTGCCATCTGGTATGTAAGAGCGTACATTGATGTCCCCCAACACATTGACTTTGTTCAATACATCAAGCGCACTACGTTGGGTAATGTCGATAGCGATAACATTCTTATGACCATCGATCCTCACGTCTGTGATTTGTCCCGGGGCGAAGGCCTCAAGAGACACTGACGTGGCTTGACGATTAAGCCGGTTGAGACTATCAGCAGCATCCACCGGTACAAACAAAATACTGTGAACCGGTGACTCTCGCGTAATCATGGTATCCTTACTTACTGGAGGAGAGCACATAAGTAGTCTTCTCTTTGCTTTACGCCTTCTCAAGGGCACAAAGTCACCTTCATCCGAGCTTTCGTCACTGACCGAAGAGAGCGTGTCCTCACTGTCGGCGTCACTCGGGTGGCCGTAGCGCTTTCTTGGAGCGGCTGCAGTCGACGTGGAAAGTGTGGGCGGCGGCCGCGGTGATTCCGCGTCCATTTCTGCAGTCACAGGAACGGCGTGTTCCGCAAACACCAAAGAAAAACTTGAAAAACCACAGAGACTGAAACCAGTGTTCTACAGCACATGTAAATGTATCATATCAATCCCTCCGTGCTCGTTCGGCCTCGTCCAAATGGTACGAGCACTAACTACTATACGATGCGCGCACTAGAAAGCAGGGCTAGAAACTATTCCAAGACGCACTCAATGCATACTTTCCGCCTCTGAAAAAAATATAGAATACTGTTTTAAGTTCTTCGTTTTTTCTTTATTTGCCGATCCCTTTGAAGGCACAGTTCGTCATATTTCTGTATATGTAACGCTTTTGGGTGCGATGTAATCTGACTTTAATTTGTAGTATTTAATCGCTCTAGAGTGACCCTACTTAAAGTAGATTTGTTTTTGGTGCGCTCTGGGCTTAGTAAATACATATTTTCATGTTTTATAGTAGCTGTAAAACAGACGTGATACCCCTTGTCACTGGTTTGCAACGTGGCTTGTGACGAAATGGTCAGCTTCAAACATCCATATTTACCTGGTGTAAACAACCAATTGGTCGGCATACTCTCTAATGATTACACTCTATTCTCTTGAGTGAGCACGAATCCCACTGACCTCCATTGAGTGAACGGCGGACGTGAATGGATACTCAAAAAAAAAAAAAGAAAGGAACGTGATAAAAGTGAAGCGCTCGCACAAGCAATAACAGTCACTGCGCCGTTCAAAGGCCCTCGAACAGCACTGCTGCCATTAAAAAGTGCAGCAGGGCTTTAGCGCCTTTCTTTACGGATGACTCTACAGTCTAAGGCCTCAATATATTTTCTTCTGTGGCTGGATTGTCGCCTGCTCAGCTTATATTAGCACGCAGAGACCGTCTTTGTTCATCAAAAAAGAAAAAAAGAATTGGAACAGGGAATGTGTTGAATGGTTGAATGAAATCGCACAAGGCACTGTCCATCATGCTGATACGACAACAAAGCTCGTTTGTGAAAACGACGCCCAGCCACAAGCGACACAGTAAAGCTGCATCGCAGTCGTAGGCGCCATTGCGGGTCAGGGGAGTGCAATCACCAGTTTGCATATTTTACTGAATTACAAAGTTCTGATGCACTGCAACGAGCAAATGGGCGATATTGCCGTCCAGAATATTTTGTCCAACATATTTCTCAATTGTCCTGCTTCAGTTTCTTTTTCCAGGCATTCACTGAAAGCTTTAACATTACTGTAGCGATTTCCTTGCATGCATCGGCGCCATCCAGAACGTCCGTTCATAATGAAACCTCTTTTTGTAATTGTGCATTTTATACAAATAAAGTTCGTACAACGTCATTGCAGCCTGAGAAGCAACAAGGCAATAGGATTGTGAATAAATTAATGAATGGCTCTGTTCTTGTCGCGATTTCTCCGGCTTCCGTCAGGCATCTACATCTTTGGCCTCGATCCTTGAAGCACGCACGTATCTCTAACAGAAAAGGAGTCACTTCACTGGCGCAAACAGTCAGAGAAGCTCAACTGTCACGCTGCTTGCACCTGTTCGCAATTATCACCGCAGAAGTACCGTAGACCATGGCAGGCAGTAAAGCCAAGAAACGAGCCAGGTCTCGTTCCTTTCTTAATCTGCGACAAGGTGCAGAAAACACTGAAGTAGAAGAAAATACCAAGGCAGTATAGAAAGGCGGAAATGGAAGTGCGATTCGGCACGGCGCACTCGCTACCCGCTCGCAACGCGCGGCTCGGATTAAAAGCGTCGCCCTTCCGTGCGCGCTGGTGCGACGACGATCCGAGGAAGCGGCCGCGCACACGGCCGGAAGAGAGTTGGAACCAATTACGCTTCGCTATCCCCTGAGCACAACGAGCCAGTATGGCTCTGCAGATTCGTCCCGGTGACAGCGCGCACTGTCTCGAGCCGTTAACGAGCGGCGCCCCGAAAAGCCCAGCCCGGCGTGTACGGCCAAGCAGATGAACAATCCGGGAGACCGCCTTATTTCCAGTCAATAGTACAGCGGCTGTACCAGGGGGCAGAGTCGCGCTCTGCGGCAGCCAATTTGGCGGGCCTCGCGAGCCCTGACGTTTAGCACACTCGCGTTCGCTCCTCTCTCGACGCGTTCACTTTATCCTCCTTATGCGTTCCTCTCTAATTCCACACGCACGCGAGCACGGCCCTTAAATCTCGGCGTTTCTTCCAAGACGGCGCAGTTGCTCGGCGCAGCCAACGGTTGAGAAACCTGAGCTCTTTGCTGTTTCCCACCCGTGAGGATTCACTATCCACCGCGGAAGCGAGTCGCGAATCCGACGTTATCCGCCCAGGCGAAGACGAAAAGCTCCAGGAAGAGGCAGACGCTCGTAGAACAGCACACACACCCTCCTCCCCCGCCCTCCTCAAGTCTTGCCATCACAGACGAGACGACTAGCGAAATGGACCATACTCCGACCTTCTCTGAGACAGTTGTGAAGTGACGCTGCTGCCGGCTGTATCCGCGCGGGAGCTCTGGCTCCGGCTTCGCCATTCCATAATCCATTGAAAGAATTCGCTAGCTCACGGGCTGTTCGTGAAAGGACAACGGTACCGCTAGACGCACAATTCGAACTTTAAAAACGCCCTGTCTGCGCTGGAAAGTGCCAAAGCATAGCAACTCAGAAATGTTTCAAAGGACCCGTGTGTGAGTTTACTCTTCAGTGCGAAGAGATTTTAGAAATGTTACCCTGACTTCAGTGCAACGAAAATAATAGGGAACGCAAACGTTCCTCTGCCTGTGCTTACAGCCTTTTCGTGCGTTACTAACTAGGCAGCTTAAACTGGTTCCCGTGGTGTAGACAGTCGGGAACTGTTCCATCGTTGTTATATTCGTTATCTTTATCAGACCTGTGCCAAACCTATTCCTAATATAAAAACCGGCTAGCGTAATAAAACGAGTCGTATAAAAACCTTAACTCAGTTGTTCCTGCGAGTGCCGTCGGTTATAGTCACCATATATGATATACGTCAGACAGGCCAGACTGTCATGTGCTTGATATAATTACTGCCTTTTCCATTGAACGAGCACACTCCGTAAGGGACAAAGAAGAAGGCTAAATATTTACGCAGGTGTCACAAAATTGTCGCTTTCCGTTCCTGCTTTCCAAATATATGCTAATCGCATAGTTTCATTGGGTTTAATGTTGCATGGAAGCATTAAAGAGGTCATAATGTTGAATGACTTTGAATTGAATTCTGTGGTGTTCCGTGCAAATACCACGATTTGATTATGAGGGACGCCGTAGTGGGGGACTCGGGATTAAGTTTGACCACCAGGGGATCCCCCAATAAACGGGTACACGGGCGTTTCTTGCATTTCGCCCACATCTAAGTGCGGCCGCCGCGGCCGGGATTTCATGCCGTGCCCTCGGGCTTAGCAGCGCGACACCACAGCCACTAAGCCACCGCGGCGCGTCATCATGTTGAGTGACCACGACCGATACAGTGATTACATGGGGCATTAATTTTATTTAATGTATGCCTAAACTTTCTATGGCAACTATTGCGAAGCAAGAACATTTCGTTCCTTTCAGATCAGAAACCAGGCAATCCGGGGTCAGCAAGAAAATAAGGAAAACGTATGAAGTAGAAACCAGAGAGTTTTTACAAGTACGAACGAAACCCAACTGAAGCAACACAAAAGCATCAGAGGCATGCCGCAAAGGTAAGTTCTGGAAAATGCAAACTTCGCTTGCAGAGCACCAGGAGCGTTCCCACAAAAAGTAAAGTACGTAAATGCAACACGGACACCGTTCCTTTAATGTTCGTGATACGAACGAGCCGTCAAAGTAGCTCGAACGACACGTGAACTGTTGTAGAGTGGCGGAGCGATCACACAGTGGGAAAACTACGGCGGTATAGTTAAAAAGTATCCTTCAAGGAGCAATGCGCGGTAGTAAAATTATTTGAGATGACCAAATTGTTTATTTGAGGGTGAGCCACACGACGATGATGTGAAAAGTGCTTTATTCGGCGTTGTGTTTTATAAAGCTACTACGCCCGACTTTCATTAATAAGTAGAATCTTCTTAAATAGAACCTCCGGGGGCCGGAGGAATATGTTCCAGTTAACAGGAGTTCTGTTTACTGAGAAGCAGTAAACAACGCGATGTCACACGCCCTGTTATCACTGTTAAATATGCCAAGCACAAAGTACTGAACGTAGCAGCTAGCTTGTCCTTCGGCTAATGCGTGGTAAATGGCTACTTGATTCGCCAGGCTTCTCTAGTTTCGATTTAGAGGAGGTACCGGCGACGTATCCCAACAAAATCACAGCTCTCACTGCTCCCGTCGGTCGCAGAATAGCACGCTGTCCGAGGGCAAATTATCGAATGGTGGCCCGTAAGGCGTCCGAAATTTATGTTGTCTTAATTGTGATCGTCTGTTGGGTGAGTGGCGGTGCCGCGAAACTGCCCAGGTCTGTACATTTTGTGCATTCAAAATCTATCAAAGTCTTGCCTGCAGCATGCTTGACTGTTTGCCACGACATCCAGCGTCCGTCCGTGTCTAACGTCTTTTCCTTGTGCGCGCCTCTTTTGTGTTTAGCTGGTGCCCCCTTCTTTCAAGTTCATCATCCACAAATAGCCCAAGAGCTTGCGCTAATGCACTTTTTAGTCTGTCCTTGTGAATATAGAAGGCAGGCGTCGCGAAAGATATGTATCAAAGCCTGCCTCTATCTGAAAAAGTTCTTTAAAGCTCTCTTCTGTGGTTCTGTTTACAGAGAGTTGCGAAATATTTGGTTATTAATAATGAGATGTTTTTTTTTTTCTTTTTGCATTACCCAAATACCAAATCAACCAATTTAGAGGCTGTCGTCCCGTTTGAGCGGCAATTCCGTTTCACCTATTTTTGTTTACTGAGACTCTTCTAGAAAAAAAAAATCATAAGTTACTGTTGTTTTTGAAATGCCTGGTCAGGATAGGAAATAACTTACGCATATTTGCCTGGTAAGCAGATTGCCGATTAATTATGTAATGTTATTGCCAAACGCAAGTTCTTTGAAAGAAGAATTTTCTGCCAGATAAGACAAGCCGTATTCATTTGCCCTTGTGACCCGACGTGATGCGCTCGTCATTGCAGCAATAACGATCAAAGACGTCAAAGCGAACGATTCAAACATACGAATGGTACCCACCGTTGCTAAGCTGACCCTAAATCGTCGCAAAACGTATACACGGCGCTAGCTGACGTCGATTCCAGGTGAATGTGGGCGTTTCGCGAAGCAAGGTATCGTACGATCGACGAGCCACATCTCTGACGAGAGATCGACGCTGAACACCGTCCTCGAGTGTTCTGTTGAAAGCAAATAGGAAATAATATGGTAAACAGCAAAATACGACGGAGGCAAAGCTTCTGATATAAGGAAGTAAGCAGACAAAAAACGGAAAACAGGAAATAACGCGTACTTTCGCCCTTCCGTTAGACACTATTTTCACGAAAATTCAGCCATCGATTGTCACTCGGGTCTTGCGCGTGGTCAACAAGTTCAAACACAAATAAACAACCAAAAAAGAAAGCGAAGAAAGGGGCTCCCCTCACTTTAGCGCGTCTGCGCGAGGTGGCCTCAGGTGTCGAATCGATTCGTATTAAAGGGCGACAATCGGTCCCGTTGTGCCAGCGTGGTGGGTAAGGAAAAGTGGGGCAGGGAGCAACGGGAGACGTGCGTAGTTGGGAGTGAAGGGATAGCGGGCAAGATTGAGGGGGCGAGTGGTATCTGTCGAACGGCCGTTTGCGACGCCCTCGGTTGCGGCTGCGAGCGGCAACAGCGCTCCGGCACCGCGGGGCAGTAGAGCTCTCGCCGCCGGCGCCTGCTGCTGGGCCGGAGCAGCCGTGCCAGCCCGCAGCCGCTCGCAACAGTGGCGGCGCGCCCGTAAATCAAGCGCCTCTCCGCATTCGTCTTGCTTAGCGCCACAACTCGAACTGTGTGAGGGAGCTCCCACCGGGAGAAATGGGCCGCACTTCTTTCTCCTTCGTTGGTGGTTTTCTTTTTCCCCCTACAGTTTGTGTTCCGAGTTCGCCTTTTGCCATCGTCGCGTTCGCCGAAGCCCCGTGGCCCGGATGGCTCGAGTGCACCACGCGGGACGAAGAGGCGGATGATCTGACTTTTGGCCGAGGGGGGGACCCAGTGATACGATGCATGCCCATTTCGTCTCACAAGAGGCGGCTGGAATATATAAATAAAGAAAGAGCCAGCCTGTGCATATCCACACAGAGCTCGTTTCCGACATCCCCTCTCCTGTAAGCAAACGAACTAGTTCGATCCCTTTGTCAAAAAAGAAAAAGAAAAGAAGAATCATGAAAACAGAAAAGAAAGGAAAACAGAAAAGAGGCGCATAAGAAAGCAAAAAAGTAAACGTTGCAATTGCTGCCCAAACACGAACGAAGAGAGCGATGTTCATCTTGCGCGGCGAAAACGAACTGTCTCTAAGATGATCGTTTCCTGATGCGTGATTCCGACCCTGCTACCTTCTCTGCGCCGGTGAGGGGATGGCTGGAAAACAGCGACGAGTTGTATCGAAGCTCTGATCTATGCGTTTGTGCGGCGCTCTTTGAGAACACACCTGTGGCTACTTTTATCCGGACGAACGAATAAATTAGCTGCAAATAAAGGAGGACTAAGGCTAAATGTTGTAGTGGTAATGAATACCCCTCAGCATTCAGTTTGAAGTGATGAAGAACCATGCATGTTCAAGGAAGTCTAATTTATATCTCCACATCGCAGTTCTTCCATCGCGCCGGCGTTTCTCTTTATACATATATATATATATATATATATATATATATATATATATTCTTTGAAGTTGGAATGTTACTTGACTGTAATTATATGCGATCCCGTAAAACTGTCTAGATACTGTTACAGCTGCTTACAGTATAGACCACAGTTTGAAGTGCGCAGGTACAAATACGTGACAAATACGGCAAGTGAGTTTGTTTAAGCCAGCAGTCTTTTATGCTCGCTGTTGCCACTTGTGTGGCTGAAGCAAAGAACACTGTACGCACGCAGCTGTCCGCATTTAACCGGCCTGTTCAATTTCTACTTCACTTTGGGCCAAATATAAACCATTATATACATTAAGATACGGATAAAAAAAAAGGGCCAACTTCAACGCACACAGTCTCCTTGAATATTTAGTCGCTTCGGATAAGCCTACATTGCTTGCCTGCGCCGCCCGTTAGCCGTTTATGACGACTGTAGCTTGTCCGTGCTCGCTAGTTTGCGGCTTGAACATTACCCTGGGTACAAGCTGTTCTTAAGCCTACAGTGTACGTCTATTACTATGTGACAAGACGGCAGCGAATTCGGCGCATTGGAACCTAATTTTTATAGTAAATCAGCGCATCGAACGGGCAAAGACAGCGCTTGTCTTCGTCCCTTGCTGTTTGCTACAGGGCAGCCTAACCCCCTTTTACTTCCAGCGCCTGCAGTCTGAACCTTACTTTTTGGACCCTGACAAGTTTGGTCCCAGACAATCTTTTTAACGGAATACTTAAGGCTTCAGGATGATATTTCTGCAAACGAAAACGGGACTGGTTTATCTCGTTGATTTTATTTTTATTTTTACGGGGTAGGAAATGAAACCTCACCATCTTCCGTTTAATGATTTTTGCTTTCTTCCCGGCAAAAAAACTACACGCTGTAATTGGAAGCACGAAACACAACACGCGCACGCCGGTTTTAGCTTGAGAACGCTCGAAAAATTTGTCTTGTTCTGTCGTCGTCGGTTTAGATTCATTCACATCACAATGTTCCTCGAACAAACACGTAACATAACTGGACATGGTGTAGCACTGAGTTTGTAAATTCATCGCTCTGGAGAGAGTGAGGAGAGAAACAAGGAAAGGCTTAGAAGTCAGTCATATATGCACGCAGTTTGCTACCTCATGGAGGAGACAAGGCCACAGGGACAAGGTAGACAAGAAGCACAGTGCGGGCAGAGAGAATAAAGCCGACTACCAGAATCTCTTGATTTCAGGTATTGCAAGAATACTCGAGTCGTTTTTTGGGCAACGGAAACGCCGAGGTACATAGGCACATACATAGGCACATAGAAAGCTTTCCCCCTGCCCTGCCCACCCACCAATCATTTTTGCTTCCCAATACACTCTAAAGTAAAGCCTCTCTAATTTGGTCCCAGGTGGCTTCCATTAAAATCCAGGATTCGAAGAGGACTTTCTTGATGGAATCCTTACATTCTTAACGGAATTTTCAGCCGCAGGCGACAAAGGGCAACAGACAGAAAAAGGTGTTTGCGAAGTGCGCATTTCGGTAAAGGAGAGACGCAATGTGTCGTAATAAGCACAGAAAATGTGTCGAGACAAGCCCCCTACCGCTGCCTTTGATCATTTTCTTGCAATGTGATGTCGGTATGCGCTGTTTTGTGGCAGGAAAGTGAGTAGTTGACGCCAAGCACATCGTTTTACTCGAAATACGAGAGGGAGAGAGAGGTAGACAGAGGGAAAAAAAACTTCATTTCGAGTCCTTGCTGGGGGGTCAAGGGAGACGGGGGGCCAGGAGACTAGCCCCACCGGAGCCTTCCTTCCTCAGACGGCGGTCAGACCTCGAGTCTTGGCGGCGTCGCCGGTTAGCCGGAGGTACAGGGGGTAATGAGGCTGAAGTGGTCGCACTGGGCGTGCAAACCTCCGGCGCGAATATGATGAAAAATCACCGATGTATTCCCGGACCGGGGAGGCGAACTACTCGTGCTCTGCTGGATTGCCGGTAAAAATGCAAGCACGTTTCTACTATGAAGGCGCGGATACAGTGCGGCGTTTGGAGCGTGCGATGCAGCGACCGGCGAAGTCGGATGCGTCACACCGGCGACGCCAGAATTGCCGAAAATGTGCTACCTGTAGTTCGGCACGTCCAACGTGGCCCGCAGCAGTGCGACGATCAGGTGTTTCCGCTGCGCATGCGGATAAGTGTGCGGCGAGCGAGCGCTTTTGCATCTGGCGAAGGCCCAACCCCTTCGCTCTCTCGTCAGCCTAAAGCGCGACCGAACTTGAACGCGAGCTTGATCGGCATGGGCGACGAGCCTGCGGCGAAGCTTTACCGCTACGTTCACCTACCGAAAGTTTTGTTATCTATTTTACATTCAGGATATGCGCGAGGTGACTGCGGCTTCGCTTGGCCGGGGTTATCGTAGTAGCATTGGATTGGATAAACTTTTTTAAAGGTCCTGCAGGACGCACGTCAGCGCGCAGTGATATGGCAGCAGGCTGCCCATTGTTTCTCTGGTAGATAGCAGAAGCGAGATATAAAAAAGGAAACCAAAGGACCTGCTTAGAATAAAAAAAAGCACATTTTTACCCCACGTGCAGCTTTTGCCCGTAGTGCATCGCCTGGTCGTACCTGATTACTCCTCGCTCTCTTCGTATCACTGCATATGGCTCCTGTGTAAACTAATCAAAGAGAAAAATATCTTTCTGTGTAAACTAATGTTAACTCACGTCTTGCGTTAATCTTAACAAGAATTTTGCATGTTCCTCTGTATTGAAGTATCCTGAATTTGAACTGGCCAAAACAGTGTTCACCCCTCAATTGCCAATTTCCTTCGGACGCTGATATGAGATACGATTGCTTCAATAATTATACCAAGGAGTGCCTCCTAATTCGCACCAATTAATCGGGCAGCGTGTCCTGGCCACAAGGAAGCCGTACTGCTACGCCAGCCAATAGTTATTTTTCATGCAGGTGCGTACGTGTTGTGCTTAAACAGAACAACGGCCACTCGATAAAAAAAAAAGAAAGATGCGGCCTGCCACGTCAGACGGGCTGCAATGGGAGGGAATGTCTCAGCCGTAGTGGTATTCTCGGCCGCTTGGCTGGGCCGAATGGCGCTAGCTCTCGAGGACGGGACGCGTCGGTTTCCACAGGCGACGGCGTTCGAAGCGCGTTCCTCGCGCATTTTCTATGGAGATCCCGGACAACAGACCCCGACTGGTAGCGCCGCGGCGGATGACAGCATTTTCAATGCACGCGGCAGGCCGCACCTTCCTTTTTTTTTTTTTCAACGGCCGTGGCAGAACTAATTACCGACGTTTGGTCAAGAGCACCTGAAACTCGCATGTTCCGATTTTCGCCGATGTACCAAACGGGGGACGCCACGTTGTGCGCCGCAGGTAGCCGATATCACAGCCTCGTTAGAAAATTATGGGGTTTTAAGTGCCGAAACCACGACATGATTATGAGGGGCGCCGTAGTGGGGGACTCAGGATTCATTTAGACCACCTAGGATTCTTTACCGTGCACTCAATGCACGATACACGGGTGTTTTTTGTATTCCGCCCCCGTCACAATGCTGCCACTCTTAGGGGTGGCGTCTGGCACCACGTGCTGAAAGGAATTTCAACCGACCATCTCTCACCCTGCATCGTCGAAATGAGGTGTGACTTCGCCTGCTATTGTTGGCGTCCCGCACCTCGTGCACAAAGAACTCTCTCACCCGACCTTCTTCCACCAGGGTCTCGTCGAAACGAAGCGTGACTTCCTAATTCCAGTGTCTGCCTGTCTGCCGGAAGCCCCGCAGTGTACAGGCCTCTTTTGTGTGTGTGTGCGGGTGTGTGTGTGTGTGTGTGTGTGTGTGTGTGTGTGTGTGTGTGTGTGTGTGTGTGTGTGTGTGTGTGTGTGTGTGTGTGTGTGTGTGTGTGTGTGTGTGTGTGTGTGTGTGTGTGTGTGTGCGTGCGCGCGCGCGCGTGAGTTTAGAGAGGTGCTTTCCTGGAATTGGACCTAGAGCAGAATTTCCACGGACCCGCAACGTGCAGAAGAGGCGGATAGGCGTCTACAATTCCAGGAGGTGTGACGACCTCCTCCTTTCAGCAGGCTCGGTATAACCAGAGGAGGAGGGGCCCCCTTTCTGTGCCGGTCACTTGACGTCGACGGAAGCAAGATCCCGCCCACGATTGTGGAGAGCCTATTTAAGGGCTCTGAAATGTACTTTTGATCACTTCATTCTCTTCTTATCATCTTTCATTTACCTTTGAATAAACCGTGCAAGTTTCGCACTAGAAATCGTCTCGCCCTTGCTTGGTCGCCATGGTCTACCGGCTGCCTGCAGCCCGCCGACAACGCCACGCTACCCAATAAGTAACGTTGGTCTAGCTTCAATAGGCAGGCATCGCTACAACTCGGGAGCAGCACGATACGCTACCCTGGAGCACGCAACACCGCCATGGCTGGGATTTCATCCCGTCACCTCGGGCTTAGCAGCACAACACCAAAGCCACTACGCCACTACGGCGGGTTACAGCCTCGTTCAAAGAAACATTGAGTGCCGTGGACACATTTGCATCACTAACTGCCATACGACGCCGCCTATCACATGTAACTACATGTTGCAACATGCATGTGCTGCACGTTATCACGATGACGCTACGAACCTCAACGCAAACTCCCTAAAATTTGTCGCAGTGCTTCACTGCAAAATGGCATGTCGAAAAGCAACAGGTTCATGTTCTCTTCACACTAAGAACAAACCGATCCTCGCCTGTAATAAAAAAATACTGATCGAGCAAAATGCCGTGAACACAACCATTGCCGTCGTAACAGCTTTGCGAAGCAGAGATTCGCAATCCATGTGGTTCTTCTGCGGCGATATTTTGGTGCAGGGCGAAACTTGTGAAAGGCAGTGAAATTGCTTGACCATGCAGAGTTTCTAAGGTGGCGCCGGCTCTATCATTCTACAAGCGGACCCAATCGTGTTACTACCTGTACTACGACTACAGACGGAGCGTTTATTCCGACATTCGTGTGAGGTTTCCTGCGCTCGCCGTTAGGTGTCGCATGAAATGCTAGAGTGGCGAATAGGTGAGGCGTGGTACGCAGGAAACATGATGAATGTACCCTCTGAAAAAACCACACGGCAGAATATGCACTGATAAAATTGTCTGTGGAAATGACAATAGTTGCAGCTGCCAGTGTATTACAAATACTGGCGTCGCAAGAATCCAAGACAAGACTGGCTTTGCAAGCTATATGTGTAAGAAAAGGTGCTGTCAATATCGCCGATTTAGGATAGCCCTACAGTTGAACAGGTGTAACGTAGCCAAAAACCGCTTATAGAAACATGCGCAATACTTCTGCAGGAGAGATTTTGTTGATGACGCTACTAAGAAAAGTGATCAGTATTTCTACAGGAAATAACCTTAATGAAGACAAGTGTGCGGCGTCACGGACTTCTGGAAAAAATCGACCAATGTTGCTTTGCGGTGGAAAAGCTGAAACTGCGTGCCAGGAGGTAAAACCATGTCGCTGCCGCCGCCAGCTGACGGCGCGCACGCATTCCAGACGAGCCATCGCAGAGGCCCAGGCGTACACAGAAATGCGCCCGCAATGTGGGAAAAGGTTCTAAAAATGAGACCACATAAAACGCAGTGCAGAAGCTCAATATTCCCTCCTCCGGGACTGCGGTCTACGGGAGACTGTCCGCCAGAAAGCAATATTCAGCACAGTTTCCAGACGGTGCGTTACCATTACAGCGCCGAGAACGCGTCGTCGCTCACAAAGTGTGTGCAATATATACTGCACTCGCTGTCCAAAGAAAAAAAAAAAGACGCGTGCATTTGTCCTGTTCTGAATTCTTGGACAACCCAAAACTAACAACACCGGAGCAGAGAGAAACCTGGTAAGGGAAGCAGTACGCCGTCATAGAAGAAAACGCCACTGAAACAAACGCCTTCAGCCGAAGTTGAACCAACAAGCAAAACATTCCCGAATCCCATCCTTGCAAGGTGGGATTACAGCCGGAGCCGAGGATCTCCCGCCATTCTTCCCCGCCCAGTGTTAAGCGGGCCAATGCGGCAACAATAAGCTTGCGACGGCCAAAGCTGGCGCGTGCCATGCTAGCGCAATCGTGCCGCGTCAACGGCGGGCCTCGGTGCTATAATGGCCTCGCCCGGTCCTGGAATCCGGAAGAAGCCAAACGCTGGACAGCCTGCTTATCGTGTCAAAGAGAACCACGCCGTTAAACGGCTGATAGCCGGTGCTGTCTGTATGTACGGTTCGGGTTTCTTCCTTTGCTGCTTTTGTGAATTTGCAGCACCGTGTACGAGCTGGCGTAGTGCAGCTTAGATGTTAAGAGACAGACGGAACTTCCGGAAGCTAAGGCCATGTGAGCCTGACGTTGCAGTATCGACTGTGCTCATGCCAAATGTCGCTCCACCAGTGTTCGCCGCTGCACTCTCGATATAAGCTCTGTTTTTTTTTTAAGCTGAACAGTGCCGGCAAAAAACAGGATTGCTGCTTTTGGCCGCTGTTGCAGTAACGACGGAACGCTGCAAAGGTATGAATAATGCGTATCTATAAGAGCAATTAACTTCAAAAATATTCCAATCGATCCACCTAGTATGCAGCATCGTCGATATGAATCCGGAATAACTACGATATACAGAAGGGCACAGACATTTAGTAAATAATCGGTGTGTTTTCATGAAACTTGGTAGAGAACTGTAAGATAACAAATATGCAAATTATTTGGAACAGCTTCCAGCTGCAGCTAACAACAAAAGCCTCTTTTGACATTCGTGCTGGCGTGCCTGCACTGCTGTTCTCAGTGCGAGTCGTCGTCCCACCGTTGCGGATGTTTCGAAAGCGTTATTGAGGATGCAATATTTTTGTTGGCCTTTCCCTCACTTTTGACCCAGACGTCGCAGACGAGAGGATTTGCATTCGTGACCGGACGGCGGTCTTCTGTGACGAAACCAGTGACAAGGCATGTTTTCATAAAGACAGTCTCGAGCTGTCCTGCCCACACGAGCCACGGCTGAGTCCTGTGATGTCATGCGTTTATCTCGTATTTGGAGAGTGTATAAACAGTCTTTACGATGTTAATGTTGAAGAATGACAAAAAAAAAAGCTGATAATTAATCTGCCTGTTTTATTTCTCTCGGCCAAGAGGAAGATTTATCGATTGATTGATTGATTGATTGATTGATTGATTGATTCCAATGTCCCTTGGGGCTATGACATATGCTATAGTGGATGTCTGCATGTTTATTTTCACCATTTGGAGTTTTTTTTAACTATACCTCGTTTCACCTCTTAGTTAGTGTGGTACTTACATCTTTTATTGCCTATTTATTGTTCCCACGCCTTATCAATACGATATAAAGCTAATTTTCAATGCCCTGCGTAAGTGCTGTCCGAATGAAATGAAGCCTACACCCAAAGCCCGGTGCACTAGTCTTCTTCCACTACATCACCGTCCAAGTGCAACCGCAGCTGGCGGAAATTATTAAGCGCGCTATACTGCGTACTCAGCAGAAGAAGGCCGTAGCCACGGAGCCAACGAACCCACGACTTCGTGGTGCACAGTAGAACACTTTTGTGTTGTGTTGGGTTTAATGGCGCATCAGCAACTCAGGCTATCATGCGCCAACCACAAGGTCAAATTTCTTTAAAAAATTGTGTAACCTCAGCGACGATCCTTGTCTGGGCAAGGACTCCGAGGATCACGGCAAACTAAGGACCTCAGTCTTCTTCTCAAATATGAGAAGGTGGGTGAGGTGTATCCCAATATGAAGTTGTGGGTAGGCTCATCTATAGTTTTTCAATGATACGTGCTTCTCGTAAGAAGCTAATAACATATGCGGTATCGTCAAGTGCATCTTCGCCTAAAATCAATGCTGGGTGAAAGGGAATATGTTGATTATAAAACGTAGTATTTTTCCCTTAGTGTTTTGAGTTGCACGCATGTTGATAAGATGTGGTTTACAGTAAGTTCATTCCCGCATTTTCACAGCCAGGCTTGTCTTGTTTTGTCAGGAGTAAGTTGTGTGTAAGGTACGTGTGTCCGATGCGAAGGCGACATAAAATTACTTTGATGAAGCATTTTCGGTGTGAGCATGACTTCCATTTTTTGTGAGAGGTTTTACCAGGTGTAGTTTATTATTATTCCATGTAGTCTGCAATTTATTTCTCAGTGTATGGCGCACTAATTTCATACCGTCTTTGTAAGGAATTCTTGTTTTGGTGATTTTTTATGCCGAGCTTTCGCTGCAAATTCATCTACTTTTTCGTTGCCACCGATTCCGACGTGACTGGGCACCCAGCAAAATTTTATGTTGTGTCCTTGTCTTGTGGTTCTTCTTATGTTATGTAGGATGTCGCCGATTAATGGTGTAATTGCATTTCTAGGGTGAAGTGCTGTTAGTACGCTTAGAGAATATGTGTAAATTATGCTGTTTTCAATGTTCTCATTTATTATTTTTTCTACAGCTAGAGAGATTGCGTGACACTCTGCAGTAAAAATGGATGCACACTGAGGTAGGCGCACCGTTTTCTTCCCAAATGTTTTGTATCGCGGCACTGCCGTCGTATCCTGCTGATTTGGAGCCATCAGTATAAAACACTGTGTATTCCGCGTATTTTTCGTTTAGTGCTAAATATTCTTGTAGTATGTGTTCATGTGGTGTTTCTTTTTGAAGATGTGGTAATGTGAAGTCGCACACTGAAGGCTGGCAATACCAAGGTGGGAGTGGATCGGGTTTTCGGGCTCTCTGAGGCAATGTGTTCCTTATGTCTAGTTCTTCGCATCTCTCCTCGAAGCGGAGAAGGAACGGTCTTATTGCTTGGGGTTTGTTGGTAAATAGCCTTCGTGATGGGCACCTTGTAACTATTGGGTAGCAGATGTGTTTCGGTAGTGAACGAATTTTTAGGATATATGAGCACGTAAGCATGGTTCTTCTATCTGAAAGGAGTGGTTCATTGGTTTCTACATACAGACTGTGTATAGGAGACGTCCTGTATGCACCAGTTGAAAGACGTAAACCTAAATTATCTACTGGGTCAAGGAGGTTCA
Source organism: Dermacentor variabilis (assembly GCF_050947875.1). Lineage (NCBI taxonomy): Eukaryota > Metazoa > Arthropoda > Arachnida > Ixodida > Ixodidae > Dermacentor > Dermacentor variabilis. The sequence continues at coordinate 34,356,360 of NW_027460280.1, read as the reverse complement.
AATATGACTTCCTTGCTGAGCCATATACTATGGACCCATAGTCTAAGCAGGAGCATATAACAGAACGGTAAATGTGTAGGAGGCACACCCTATCAGAACCTCAGTATTTGCGTGAAAGGACATTAAGTATGTTCAGAGATCGAGATGCTTTCTTTTTCAGCGCGTTGATGTGCGCAAGGAAGGTGAGGGCGAAGGCATCTCCCTGCGATCTCCAATTACCCCTGTCCTGCGCCAACCGATTCCAACTAGCGCTTGCGAATTTTCCAATTTCATCACCCCACCTAGTCTTCTGCTTCCCTCGACTGCGCTTCCCTCCTCTTGGCACCCATTCTGTAATTCTAATGGTCCACCGGTTATCTAACCTACACATAACATGACCTGCCCAGCTCTATTTTTTTTTCTCTTAACGTCAATTAGAATATCGGCTATCCCCGTTTGCTGTCTGATCCATACCGCTCTCTTCCTGTCTCTTAACATTACGCCTAACATTCTCCGTTCCATCGCTTTTTGCGCTGTCCTTAACTTGTTCTCAAGCTTCTTTGTCAGTCTCCAAGTTTCTGCCCCATATGCTAGCAGTGGTAAAATGCACTGATTGTACACCTTCCTTTTCAATGATAATGGTAAGCTTCCGGTCAGGAGCTGACAATGTCTGCCGTACGCGCTCCAACGCACTTTCACTCTTCTGTGGATTTCCTTATCGTGATCTGGGTTCCCTGTGAGTAATTGACCTAGGTAAACGAACTGCTTCACAGACTCTAGAGGCTGACGGGCGATCCTGAACTCTTCTTCCTTTACCCGGCTATTGATCATTATGTTTGTCTACTGCATATTAATATTCAACCCCACTCTTACACTCTCTCTGTTAAGGTCCTCCATCATTTGTTGTAACTCGCCCCCAGTGTTGCTGAAAAGGACATTGTCATCTACAAACCGAAGGTTGCTGAGATATTCGCCGTTGATCCCCACCCCTAAGCCTTCCCAATTTAATAGCTAGAATACTTCTTCCAAGCACGCAGCGAATAGCATTGGAGAGATTGTGTCTCCTTGTCTAACCCCTTTGTTTATAGGTATCTCCCTACTTTTGTTGTGCAGAATTAAGGTAGCTGTGGCATCTCTCTAGATATTTTCCAATGTATTTACGTAAGCATCCGGTACTACTTGATAACGTAATGCCTTTATGACTGCTGGCACCTCTACTCAATTAAATGCCTTTTCGTAATCTATGAAAGCCAATTAGAGAGGCTGATTGTACTCTGCGGTTTGCTCGATTACATTATGGATGACATGGATGTAATCCATTGTAGAGTATCCCTTCCTGAAGCCAGCCTTTGGTTGACTGAAGTCCAGTGTTGCCCTTATTCTATTGAAAATTATCTTGGTGAATATTTTATATAGTACTGCGGATAAGCTAGTGGGCCTTTAATTTTCCAATTCTTTAAGGTCTCCCTTACTATGAATTAGTATAAGGTTGCTATTCTTCCAGTTCTCTCGGACCGCTGAAGATTGACAGGGCGTATAAAGGGCCGCCAGTTTTTCAAGGATTACGCCTCTTCAATTTTTTATTAAATTGACTGTATTCCATCTTCTCCTGCCGCTTTTCCCCCGTTTCATGTGTTGCAAGGACCTTCCAGCTTCAATGCTAGTTATAGAAAAGTCTCTGTAACCTGTTCATTAATACTTCGAATGCAGGTATCGTGGCTGCTCTGAGTACTGTACAGGTCAGTATAGATTTATTCCGCTACTTTTACTATATCTTCAAGGAAGGAAGGAAAAAGTGGAGAGGGAAAGACAGGGAGATTAACCAGTTTAACTCAACCGGTTTGCTATCCTACAGATGGCAGCGGGATGGGGGGATGAAAAATGGGGAGGAGAGAGAAATATAAACCACATAGTACAGCACACACATCGCAAATTACAGTCCCTTACTCTTGCATGGTATCTGACATCACTGTCACAGCCGCTTGTCGAAGCCCGTCGCTTTCAAGAACCGAAGTAGTACCTTCATCGCCTTCAGCTGCGATGTCTTCTGTCGGCGACATGTGAAAATCGTTTCAACTGACATTGGTTTATTTTCAAGGTGCGCCAGAACGGACGCCAGGCACTGTCTCTGAACATTATATTCAGGGCAGTCGCACAAAATGTGTTCTAGCGTCTCCTCGCAAAGGCAGCCATTGCAGAGAGCGTTGTCGGCCATTCCAATGCGAAATGAGTAAGATTTCGTGAATGCCACCCCTAGCCACAAGCGATAAAGCAGAGTGGCCTCTCTTCGGTGGAGTCCAGTTGGCATACAGAGATGCATCAAAGAGGACAGGTGGTATTGACGATTGCTCCTGTTGGTCTGGCTGCTTGGTGTGCACCATAGAGAGAGCGTTATCTCCTGGGCAAGCACTCGAAGGCTGCAGGCTGCGTCGGACCATGAAAGTGGTATGGCCTCCTCCTGTGTGTCTTCAAGAGCTGCCCGAGCAGCATTATCGGCGCCTTCGTTTCCTATGACGCCGCAGTTACTTGGCAGCCAACGAAACGTCCCGCGGTGTCCTTTCACATGTGATGTATGGAGTAGGCATCTAATGTCGAACACGAGCTTTTCGTATGGCCCGCGACGCAGAGCTGATAGCACAGATTGTGGGGCTGCCTTTGATTAACTGAAGATTGACCATTGTCGAGGTGGTTCCTGATTGACGAAACAAAGTGCAGCGCGAAGAGCAGTTAGTTCCGCAGATGTGGATGTCGTTGGGTGGTCAGTCCTAAAGCTGATGGTAATAGCTCTTGCACGGACAACCACAGCACCGGACGAACATTGGATGTTTGTGGAACCATCAGTATAAATATGTACACTGTCCGCATACCTCTCGTGCAGAAGAAGCAGAGACAGTTGTTTCAGACACTGAGATGTACTGTGCGGCTGATAAGACACACGGGGGGTATCGATGGCTTAGATGCAGCGGTGAAGCCCGAGGGAAGTTTGTCCTTGTACTTGACGATAGTTTTAGAGTAGATGCTTGGTGCCTGTCTGAAGGTAGTGTTGCACTGTGGTGATAGGGGGCACGTGCAAAATATCTGATGTGCGTTCTCAGGGCTTCCACCGTAATGTGAGTTTGCATTGGATGGTTCCGAGTAATCACAATAGTTGCCACTGTTGACGTGCATCTGGGCGAACCAAGGCAAAGTCGGAGTGCTTGAGCTTGTGCTGCCTGCAGAACACGAATATTTGTCTTGCAGGTGTTGTTCAGTACAGGTAGACTACATCTTTAAAAACCCAGAAAAAGAGCTCTGTATAGTTTCAGCATTGCGTTTACTGACATCCCCTACGTCTTTCCTGTCAAGTATTTAAACAAGGGGGGAGTTGCTGTGAGGCGCCGTTTCATGTAGGCCACGTGCGGGCTCCAACAGAGGTCTCGGTCAATAATTACGCTAAGAAATCTGTGGGTTCTGACATAGAAAATGGTCCGCCCATTGATTGATATGACATAAGGCGTCATTGATTTGCGAATAAATGCCACTAGTGCGCATTTTTCTGGCCATATGCTGAGACCTTGTTTACACAAGTAGCTCGCTGTCAAAGTTGCCGCTCTTTGACGCCGCGTACGTATCTGAGGACGTGTAACTGCCGAAGTCCAGACACAGGTGCCGTCTCTCTATATTGAAATCTTCATGGTAGTTGGCAAGTAATCAGCAAGTCCAACAAGAGCGAGGTTGAATAGCGTCGGGCTGAGAGCCCCGCCTTGAGCAACACCCCTGCTGGTATAGCGTCACGTAGTTGGGCCATCGTCAGTTAACACAAAGAATGATCTTGCACATAGGTAACATGCAATCCACAAAAGGACTCGACCACCTAGGCAAACCATCGGAAGAGCGTCGAGAATGGTCTCATGTAATACGTTATCGTATGCGCCTTTCACATCTAAGAATAAAGCGGCAGATAAAAGCTTACGGGACCTTTCGCGCTGGACATATGAAACTAGATCAACAACATTGTCGATGGAAGAGTGGTCACGTCTGAAACCAGCCATGGAATTCGGATAAATCTTGTAATGTTCAAGGTACCATTCCAGGCGGCCAAAGATCATCCGTTCCATTATCTTTCCTACACAGCTGGCCAGCGCTATTGGGCGGTAAGAGGTGAGCTCTAGTGGGGATTTGCCCTGCTTCAAGAGTGGCAGCAGGCGGCTTACTTTCCATTCGTCAGGAACATTTCCCTCCTGCCATAAGGAGTTGGGAAGACTCAACAATTCTATCCATGCGGGTTCTCCGAGATAGCACAAGGCTCGATATGATATACTATCCGGTCCCAGAGAGGTAGTGCCGCCTCAAGCTCCTCCATTGTAAAAGGAAGGTCCATGCGGCAATCATGGGAATGGGGGACGTCAGCTCGGGCTGGAGGATCTGGGCGAGTCGCTTGGTCTGCGATCCGCACACAAAAGTCTTCTGCGACATAGATGTCTTGACGCCCTTGGAAAAGCGCGAGCGCCTTGAATGGAAAACGCCATTCCGGAAGGCAACGCAGACCTTGCGCCATTTTCCAAATGCGAGACAGTGGCTTGCGGGGGCCGAGTGTATGACAAAACTTTGCCCAACGTTGCGACGCTAATCTATCCATACGACGCTGAATCTTCTTTTTCATCTTCCTGGCTGCTGTAAGGTCATGGATTGCTTCTGTACGCCGATATCGACGTTTCGCCCCGCGAAGAAGTGCTCGAAGTCGCTCTAATTTTATGTCCAAGTCATTTCGCGTCGAAGAGATTGTCATCATGTGAGTGGCGTTGTTGTTTGCTCTAACGTTCGCAGGCATCTTCCATGTCAGATTTGAAGTTGGCCCATTGAATCGTCCGAATGGTATTCCCTGGACCAGATCTAGACGACAAGCCTTTGATATTTAGATAGGTGGGAATGTGATCACTCCCATGTGTCTCAATATCTGGAAACCACTTCACCTAACTGGCGAGAGAGTTGGAAACGAAAGCAAGGCCGAGGCAGCTGCCGTATGTCACGCCTCGAAGAAAGGTGGGGCTGCCATCGTTCAGGAGAGTAAGGCCATAGTTGTAGGCAATGCTTGCTAATCTTCGTCCTCTTGCATTTATCCTTATACTTCCCCATGGTGGATGGTGTACATTGAAATCTCCTATGATGACCCATCGGGCAGGTCAAACACTCAAGATATCCGCTAATATTTTAGTATCAACAATGCTTGAAGGCAATACATACACGCCTATGAGAGTAAAGAAGAGTTTGTTCTTTTTAACTGTGATGCATATATATTGATTATCGTTGTGCGGCGCAACTGGTTGCAAAGCATAGGTAAGTTCACGACGAACAAAAACGATGATTTTAATGCGTGCACCATTCGGTTGAAGACATGATAACTTCGTACCCTGACAGTCTGATTGGTTTCGACAAGTTGGGCTCACAAATGACGATGAGTGGAAACACATTGCTGTACACAAATTGACGAAAATCTGAAAGGCGTGATTTTAGCCCTCTGGCGTTCCATTGGATGATGGACGCTGCCTTGACTTGTTTTCGGAAGGATGAGGTATGGGTAGCCGTCTTTCTAGTTGAGGGATTCAAGCACTGGGCTTAAGGCGTCCAGCACTTTATGTGCGCTACGAGCAGACGTTGACCCCATGTCCACTAAAATCGCTCGGATGGCTTCCATGAGGTAACGTAGCACCAAGCTGTCTTGACGATCTGTTTTAGGTGAATCATCTATGGCCGGAGAAGGCTCCGGTGAGGCCGCGACCTTCTGAGGTTCCTTAGCAAGGGAGCGGCTCGGTAGCGTAGGCCATTCCTCTTATCTGCTTCCTTCGTGGAAGTGGTAAGCCCTTTCGCGGCGCGACTAAGTGGTGCCGCAGTGGAGTGGGTACTATCACTTCGCGCATGCGCCTCCTTTGAAGACGTATGGTGGTGCCGACGTTGACGCCGACTATTTCGGCTGCCTCCCTGTGGGCCTAATTGTCTCTGGCTATTTGCTTAAGAACCGCGCGCTCGTTCTTGATGCGGGGACAGTCTTTCGAAGAGGCCGCGTGAGGGCCGCTACAGTTGGGGCACTTCATAACCGTGGCACCGCAGGCCTCTTCTGCGTGAGGTTCAGGGCAACGGGGACACAGTAGCGAGTTGGTACACACGCCCTTGACGTGTCCTAGCCTGAAACACTGATGGCATTGAAGCGGCTTCTGAATGAATGGTCGAACCGGATGTCGGAAAGGTCCGAGTTTAACGTGGCATGGTATGCAATACCCCTTCAAAATTACTTTTACGCAGCGCGTATTCCCAAGGCGGCGCACTTGCTTAATGATCATGCCCTCATTTGCCGGCTTGATGAGGCTAGGTAGATCATCATTGGGAATGCAATGTCAATGTCGTAAGTTACACCGGCTATGGATGTATCGTCGATCGGGATAAAGGGGCGCATTTTGATTCCACCTAGCTCCGTGATTTCTTGAAGTTTTTCAAACGCACTCGCGTTGTACACGTCTATGGCGAGTATATTCTTGGGTGGATTTATTCTTACGTCTTTAATTTGATCCGGCACTGCAGATTCCATAAAAATGGTTAGTGTTTGCCGGTTCAGCAATCGTAGGGTGCTTCAGGGTTCTTCCTGCATAAAGATGATGACGTGTGGCCAGCGCGCAGGCCTTGACTTCATAGTCGTTGTCTTCGCAGGAGTTGACGGCGCTTTGTTGACGACCTTTCTCTTCGCCCTCTTACTCCAGATGTGTGTGAATCTGTCGTCGGATGAGTCGTCTTCCGACATAAGTTCAGCTCGGTGTCTTTGATGTCACTGGGGGAGCCAACTCGTTTTCTTGCGCTTGACGGCCGTTATGACCTCTGACCAAGCGGGCCTTTGCCATGCTACGCGTCTATGGCTTCAAGACGGGGAGGCGAGACACTTCGAAAGGCGAAGATTTCACCAAAAATTCACAGAGCACAGAAACAAGTGTTCTGCCATGAAAACACTTCGTCTTCTTCTCCTATATCTTCAATATTGCCGATGATATTACCCTGCTGATCTTTCAGTGCATACATCTTGGTTTGTCCTATGCCAAGTTTTCCTCTCACGGATTTCATCCTGCGTCCATCACGCTATAATTTCGTATATCCCGCATTTTGCCCTTGTTGATCAGTTTTGGCAGTTCAGCGCATTATATCTGATCTCTTGAGTTGGACACTTTCATTGGTTATCGTTTCTTTATTAGGTCCTTTCTTACTTGGGACAGCTTACCTACTGGTAACCTTGGTGCCTTACCTCCCACTTGCTGCTTCTGAAGCCGGCCTAGTAATGGTTTCATTCGTTATCTCTATGTCATCTTCATCTCTTTGTTCTAAGTCTGCGTATTTTGCAAATACCCGCGTGAATTTGTCTGATTTTACCCTTACTACTTCTAGGTCGGCCTGTTTCTTCTTGAGCAATTTTACTCTTTCTCTCTTCAAATTGAGGTGAATCCTAGGCCTCGCTAGCCTATGATCACTGCATTTTACCTAACACTTCTACGTCCTGCACTATGCTGGCATCGGCAGAAAGTATGAAGTTTATTTCATTTTTGTTTCACCATTAGGGCTTTTCCAGGTTAACTTTCTATTGTTACGCTTGCTGAAGAATGTGTTCATTATTCGTAGCTTATTCCTTTCCGCGAATTCTACCAGCACCTCTCCTCTAGCGTTCCTAGAATCTACGCCGTAGTTGCAAATTCCTTGCACACCAGTCTGCTTTTGCTCCACTTTTGCATTGAAGTCGCCCATTACTACAGTATACTGAATTTGCACTTTTCTCATCGCTAATTGAACATCTTAAAACTGATCTGTTTCATCACCATCAGGTTGGAGCCTAGGCTTGTACTAACTTTATTTTATGCCCCTTATTAAGTTTTATGACGACTACTGCTACTCTTTCATTAATGCTGTAGAATTCATCAGTGTTGCCCGCTATGTTCTTGCGGATTAGGAATCCTACCCCGTGTTGCTTCTTATCTTGGGAGACCTCTAAAGCAGAGGACGTGGCCGTTAGTCAGCAATGTATAAGCCTCACCAGTTCTTCTAACCTCACTAAGGCCAATTTTATCCCAATTAATGCCTGATAGTTCCTCAAACACTCCTGCTAATCTAGCTTCACTCGAGAGGGTTCGGATGTTAAACGCTGCAAGGGTCAGTTTCCATTGGTGGCCTGTCCGGATCCAGAGAATCTTAGCACTCTCTGCTGCTTTACAGGTCTGACCGTCGCTTTGGTCAGGTGCTCCGCAGGTGCTGGTGACTGAGGATTATTTGTTGATCGAATGAGTCATTTGGGAGGGAGTGAACGAATACTGCACCAGGGAGGCCAATTCCTGTTCTGGTGAGGGAGTGTGTTTTGTTGAAGCTTTGTGAGTCTTCCTAATTTGGTTGTACTTGGATTAGTATAGCCCCACTGGCTCTCAGCATCTTTTGCCCTGTCATTATATTTCAGTGCAAGCATAATTCAACTTGTGATTATTATGTGTAAAATTTTCACGTGTTATGTACATATTTACAAGAAAGTTCGTATTAGTTTCAGTGTCTACTAGAAAGATTAACGCCAGCAGAAGTTTTGCTTCTGAATTTTTTACTGACGTAGGTAAATCCGCAGCCTCAGCCTTGTGCCGGTGGCTACTAGCATCTTGCTTATTGCTTCCTTGTGGTCTTATTGCTTCCTTGGTCTAATTTCTCAAGGCATTCAGTGAGGGATCGTTGTGGCGACTTCGTGTGTACTTTGTTCGTCCACAACGCAATAACGCCTGTCAAGTGCTTCTCGTAGTGTTTCAGAGTGCGGATCACTTTACTGCTTGCACAGATCAAGTTCCGCCCGCACTAATATATTACTTGAGAGTTGTCAACTAGGCATAGTCATATATGGCCGCTCCAAGGAGAGCATCTTTTCTCTGGGGGCAGAATACGGACTAGTACTACAAAAACCTTCTGGAGATGAAGCCTCCAAAGTAGTATTAAATCCCACAGCCACTCTTAGAAATAAATTAGTAAATGGCTAGTAAATGCACATGTTTACTCGATAACGATGTATTTTACTACCTTCTTACTAGATCTGTCCTAGCCAGCGGCTTGTAAAGCTAGTGGTGCTGCCTTTACTAACGAGAAAGGCTTCTTAGTATTTTTTACTTAGTAACTACTAAGCCCCTATTACCTCGTCTGGCCGCAAAATTGAGGTAAACTGTAGTGTTCGTTATGTTGAACTAACAGTTATGTGCGACGTCGCAGCACACATATATGCAGACAGTAGGCTTTAGAAATTTATGCACAGAACTTTGATAATATAACCAAATGCATAAGTGCTCACCGGTGCAACACGGACTCCCTCGAACTAGAGCTATAAATATTCTTGAAGTTATTCTTCAAATAAGTGTCTCGCAGCACCTTTGTCATTCTGCATGCGTGTTCTTGCTTATCGTTCCTTGTTGCGGATGTGTTGGACATTCTTACCTGGAGTCAGGGCGCCTTAATAACCCCCCTGGTGAATATTACGCATATATATCCTTAATGGATGTCTTAATATTTAGCGAAAGGACGCGGTTCTCGTTTTTTTTCATATATACTTATTATTTTTCTTTCCTATGCTTTTGCAGTAACACCGACTTCATATGACAATGCTAGCGGCACTCATAAATCGAATACGCGTCATTGTATTGTTGGCAATTAAAAACTGTCGTGGTTGAAAGCTGTTTAACCAAGTTGCTATAGCAATAGCGCTGCTTTTCTTGCTCTGGCAACGGATACAGACGCTACACGGCGCAGCAGCAACAGCGAGCGAATGTGCCTTCATACTGCGTCTCGCTTCAACGCGAACTAAGCGTCGAAAGCACAGCGTATACGAAGCTACCTGCACTCCGCGAGCTTTGTCCACATCGCACATCGCTTTCAAGATATCGGGGCCCATGCAGCGTACACAGCAGCCGCCGATAGTGGCAGGCTAAGTCCCAGTTTGACCTTGGCTGAGCTTGAAGGTCCCATTTACGGAACCAGGCGTTTTCTGGGATTGTACCTGGAGTAGTAGAACTATCGCTGGAATATTTCAGTTGTGTTAGTAACTGCACTTGCGAGGTAGTATTATTTAAGACTTAGTACTTTCATCTAGCTACGGCATGTAATGAAAAGCACCAACCACCCACCTTTTTACTGCCTGCACTTACTAAGAAGGTGGTCCTTTTTCGGACAAGTAACGTATTAGCGTTTACTTAGTGAATATGACGTCCTGTCTTTTTTAAAAAGAGTGTTCCTTTGGTGTTTGCGCCACAGTGAATGATATATCAATGTAAATTTGTCAATGATATGTCAATTTCCTGGCACAAACTTTCTGAACAGGGCGTCTTCGCTTAAGAATGAGGTCAACAAGGTATTCTCAATCATTAAGCTCATAGCCTGTCGTCCGCGTGGTGTAGATAAAGTGGCTCATGCTCACAAGCCTCAGAGCGCGCTTCAGATCATATGCAGTTGGCGCTAGCTTTATGAGGCGCACTACAGAGAAGAGGTTCTCGAGGCAGCCTTGGAGAAGCCTCCTCGCAGGAAAAAAACTGGTATTATTCGTTGTCCAGGAGAATTTCTTGCAGGCGAAGGAGCACTAGCTGTCGCGGAAACAGTACGAAGGAAGAGCTTACATAGATGCCCACAAATGGACTAGGCACTACTGCGAAGTCGGGCGCTCACACTGCATATCCACGAGAAGTTCGTCAGCTGCCACTTGTCCCGCTTGGTTTTCGCAGTCCACTGGAGCCCTCTTTTCGGGTCTCTAGAAAACGAAATTACTATTCAGCCATTTTTAGCGTTGCTATAGTGCACTGGGGAACGCAATATCCAGACATTCTGTAGAAAGACCGCGTGAGGAATGCCGCGATCCGTGTCTGGCGGCACGGTCGACGGGAGGAGTTATCAGGGAATAGCGGCGGCGCCATCTGAGAACCGGTTTTGGCGGCACCGACCCCTTCAGAGAGTGGCATCACCCTAAGCGGAGAGAGCGCGCACCGAGACACCCTAAAAACACCACGACCACTGCACCACAGCGGCCATTTCTAGTGCCGCACCTGCGATGTTCGTTGTTGAAGCAAAGCCGCGGTGTTCAGTGGCGAGCGAACCGCGGCGGCTTTGGCCACGCACGCGCCGCGGCTGTGCGTACGTTTCTTAAAGGAAGGCGAGATTAACACAGAAGGCGTGTGAGGCCGGGTGCGGACATGTGCGCTACTCGTGATCGATGGGCCGCTTGTAAGGGTCTCCCGCTCGCAACAATGGTAGCGACAGCGATCGCCTCCCTAGACTCAAAGGAGCGGCGGCGACGAGCCTCGTCGGCAGCCGTCCAAAGACAAAAGGGAAGCCCATGCGAAACGCCGTGTAAGCGCGCTCCTAGAGAAAGGAACGCGGTCTCCTCGTCTTCCCCCTCCACCCAACTTCCCCGCGGCGCTCATTCGAAAGGAAAGAAAAAAAAACGGGAAAGGGAGAACGAAAAAAGCCGTTTGCAGTGAAAATCTGTGTTCACCATTCACTGTCTCTTTTTGCGTCAGCATGGCCGGACAAAGCTTGAAAAACGCCCAAGGTGCGCGTACCGGTTTTAAGTAAATGTGTTCTTACAAAGCACTGGGTGTGTGGGCCACATGCATTTCGAATCGCCGACGAGCGCAGAGTTACGTAAGCGAATACTCTGTTCTCATGCTTGAAGTGGTACTTCTGAAGTTTATTTTTTTTATTATTTTTTTCGCGTGAGTGTGAAAACGAAGTTCCTTTCATGTCTGGAACACAGGAATTCAATCTACGATAGCATTGAAACTTTTGTTACGCTTCTCCTGCACACAATGGCCGTATTTCCAGTTTAATTCACTAAGGAGATCAATGAAAAGTTACCTAAATGTGAACATAAAAAATTATACTATATTCGAGGCTTTTCTTTCCCAATACTCTCAGTGTCTGAAAACTGAGCGTCGATGTGACCGACTATGTACTTGCACGCATCAGGAAGGGCTGGCCACATTGGCATTAGTTATGGGGCCCATACTAATCCGCCTTTCCAAAAAGTAAAATATGAAAAACTGGCATTTTCCTGCGCATTTGCCACGGCTCTCTAGACCATGTTCCCACTGCGCACCATTTCGCGAAGGAAATGTGGACGACGTGAACTCAAGCCTTCGTTAAAAAATGAAAGCTTCCTGCAGCATAGTGAGAACAAGAAAGAAAGGCAAGATATTCTTACTTTACCGAAGAAGAATAAGATATGTGTATGAGCCGCGCACCTATTACGTGCCAGTAGATCACAAGGATCTACATCTACCTCTATAGCACCGCTGTGATAAGATTATCGACGGTGCGACTTCTCTATTCGAATTATTTAATTGGCACGAGTTCTCCGATTGAGCACCCTGCAGAAACGGGTGGTGGTGCTACCCGAGGCCCAGCTGGTCCTCCGTGCAATGGACGTCGCCGCCGCGGTCGTATAGGGGCCCTGGACTGAGGGCTCCTGCCCAACAACCCTATTTTCCTTCGCTAATGAATTTCACTCTCGCTCTCAGTCTCTCTTGTTTGCTCATATTCAAAGCCGCATTGCTCGATGTCAGTCGGGGTACACGTATAAAATGATGGTACTCGTTATCAAGTTCAACACTCGCAGCTCACCAGAACAATTGTGTAGGGACGTTGAACGTAATGCCAGTGTGGCGCTGTATGCGCGCTGCCCACTTAGTTAATTAAATTATCAGGTTTCAAGTGACAAAACCATGATATAATTATGAGGCACGCCGTATCGGAGGACTCCGGATTAATTTTGACCACCTGAAGTTCCTTAATGTATACATCCAACGCACAATACACAGGCGTTTTTGCATTTCGCCCCCAATCAAAATGCGGCCACCGCGGCCCGGATTTGATCGGGTGCCCTCGGACTTAGGAGCGCAACACTAAAACCAGTACGCCGCTACGGCGGGTGCAGCCCAATTCCAGTGGCGCCGCTGAACCTTCACAACGAAGCGAAAAGAGATGGAGAGAAAACGCTGAAATGCAGGTTAACCAGACGAGAGAGAGAGATTCTTGGTTTAAAGGATGTGGAAAGGTTGGGTAAAGTGCAGCGTAGTACGTGTCTCTCAGCAGTGGACACCTAAACCACATTAACCAAACGAACATCCGGTTGGCTATCCTGCACGGGGGAAAGGGGAAAGGAAATTTTCAGCGAATGCAAAGGAGAGAGAGTTGACGCACACAGTATCAGACACAGGGTGTCTATAAGCGAGGAACTTTGATTATATATGCACGTATGTCCTTTACTATCTGGTCTTATTCAATTGTGGAAAGCAGAAAAATTAACATCTAAGTAGTAAACTGCGCTCAAGTTTAGGTACCTGTTGACTCATACTTTGTGTTGTCGCTTGCGTGCTGTTGTCTTGATTCGTATTAATGATACTGAGTTTCTTCTTATACATTACGGCAGAGAGAGAGAGAAGATAAGGAATGAAATGCGAATAAGTTAGCCAAATTAACTGTCCGCTTCGTTTCTGTGCACTCAGGGAGGTGGCAAGGGCTAAATAGATGAAGAGAAAATATACGAAGAAAATGTGTCCACACAAAGACAATGTATAGGCAAATGACAGCGACTACAGCTTTTCAATCAGACTGGAGGCTTAAAATTAAGCGCACTGGCATTTTTATAACAAGGCTGTGGTTGGCTGGGACCAGAGTGCCAAATTCTGTTTCCGCATGGGGATGGTTGTCGAGCTTGTCGAGCGTGGTGCAGAGTACCTTTAATTGTGTACTGAAACGGAGACAGTCGCACAAAAGGTACCCAATCATCTCTTTGGGCGCTAAAGGTAAGTATCAGGACAGATTTTTTTACCTTCAAAAGTAAGCTTACGTGCACTGAGCATTGCACCGTTCTAGAAAGCTGCCGTAATATAAGATATAACATCATTAATGAATTGGATCCATAATATTTTTCTCTCTATGTACTGTCTCTTTTTCCATTAAGCACATACCAGTGCAAACTACTGATGGCTTTCAGAATAGAATTAAGGGAAAATAGCAGATTCCTGAGAAATCTTGCCGGACTTCAACATCCCATTATCACTTACTACTGTTATCTGCATAGGGTTTTCATCTCGCTGGTGTACATACCTGTTTTCCTTTTTCACTTGCAGTGTATAATTTACTACATACAAATTGCTTTCTGTATAGGTTTCTCGTAGCTATTGTACGTACCCTGCCTTGTGTTTATAAATCAATATTTATGTATATATGATTTATTTATACTTTCTCGTATTGCCATTAAGATTGTGAATTATAGCTAGCATGGATCCCAACTAGCCTTAAGCTAGGGATTCAGATGTCCTGTACAACATTTCCTGTGTACTTTTCCTATCTTGAATAAACTTCAACTTCAACTTCAACAATTTCAACAACCTGACGTCATGTGCCTCTCGACATAAAGAAATTTGGAAGGTGTTAACTATAAAAACGAATTACTAAAAAAAATGTGAAATACGCTGCCTACACTTTTGAATGAACACAACGAAACTAGAATTTTTATTGCGAGAACTACACAACGAAACCTTAGAATTCATTTTTATTTGTGTAAATAAATAATTTAACTTGAGTAACGAATCGCCACGTTAGTTTTGCTTATTTCGATGCACGTAATTTTTTCTGTCAATCTACTCATTTTGTTAAGCTTTTTTTTTCTTGCCGTGGGGACGATAGGTGTTTCCACACCTATTAATTAGTACTTTCGATGCAAGTAAGTTCTTGTCTCAATCTAGACATTTTCTGAAGGTTTTTTCTTCTCTTTGACACCTGGTCTATAGGTGTTTCCTCATGTAGTCATGTGTTTCCTTTTTGCTGCTATCTCCGATTGCAATGTACTCCGGGGGTTGTGGGCTGCTCTCAGGCTGCTCTTAGGGGCAGCTTTGCCCACAGCTTCCTTCATCTTTTTTGGGTGGAAGTAAAATTGTATTGCATTGTGTTGCATTCTATTGTACTGTACTGTATTCTATTGTACTTATTTTATTTATGTAAAGCTGTGCGTTTCAGGTGATTACATTTTTCGAAGGGAACTTCCGAAATTTTACTGGTACTTTCATTAAATAACTTTTTTTGTCATTACCGGACTCTCTCTTATGTTTACTTTTCATAATAAAAACAACTATTCTAACAATCAGCACGGCGTCCTTCCCTCTTGTCATAAATGTGATATATTCAGGAACTGCTATAGGCGATGACATGCGTCTTCCGCTAAAGGAACGCTGGTTGCCAAGCGTACTGCGACCATATTTATTTTATCAGCTGGCTTTACCAGTAAATTTAGTTAAGGGCACCCTTAAAACTCCTCTTCAAGTAATCTTTGATTGCCTCTTAGAACATGTCGAACCAGACTTTCTCCTCACTTTCATTGTTGTTCTTGCTTTTATTAAAAGGAAGAGAACGTATAATTTGCTTGTACGAAGGTTTTGATGCACGATCGAGCACATCAGATGGCAGAAATTATCCAGTGACCTCCAATACGGGATTTCGCAGTTCACAGGCGTAATCAGTCAGTCAATCGATCAGTCGGTCAGTCAGTCAGTCTGTCGGTCATACGGTCGGTCGGTCGCTCGGTCGGTCAATAAATAAATAAATAAATAAATAAATAAATAAATAAATAAATAAATTTTAGCAGTACATGGGTTCGCGCTTGCCGCTTTTACAATAGAGGAGAAGCCGGAAAACAACACAAAGATGCCACAACGCTAGTTATTCCGATGTGTTTCTGTTACGTTTCTACACCTAGCCCCCCAGCATTGTTCAAAAACTTTTCGGGCCACTCCCACTTTGCCTGCCTGTCACGCGATGTCATGAAAACCACGCGAACTCCCTGGGGAATCTGATTTTACGTGCACACAGGGATTACGCATGATTAGGGCGAACAAAAGAAAAAGAAATATATTTACAATTCTACGTCTTTTTTCCATTAGCCCTCCGCTATTGGCCAAAATTTTTTTTCGGGAATTCGTCTGTCTGTCACACGGTGTCACAAAACTGCCAAAACTCACCACTTCAAGGTAACGTTTACACATTAAGAGGAAGCTTTAACTCGGGCCCAACACCGACGCGGTCTGTTAAAATACATGTAAAACGCAAGGACATCTTTCTGAAATAATCCCTGGCCCGATTTTAATGACATTTGTTCCATTTGACAGAGAAAGTTACATTCTAGTGACTGTTGGAAGTGCCTGAATTTGTTGAAAGAACTTAAACAAATTCGAAAGTTCGAAAAAAATAGAAGCACAAAGTTTACAAACTAATAGCTCTCTGTCAAGACCAGATATCGCGGTTCAGTAAACGCCATCCATTAGATCATTCAAAGCTGACAAATTCGATTTATCAGTTTATGTATTAAGTGAATTTGATACATTGTGTACAAGGGTCCCACAAAAGCTGTATTTACATGTTACTAAATTTTTTTTCAGATTCACGTGTAAAGTATAAATTTTGTCCGCTTTAGATGTGCTATTAGATGCAATTCACAGAATTGTGATATCATTTTTCATTGCTGAGTTCAAGAGTTGTAAACTTGATAGTATCGTTTTCTGAAAATTTTCGATTTTTGCCTCTTCTCAGTAAAAAATGAACCACATAAATAAAGAATTCGACACCGACAGTCACTACATTATGTTTTTCTCTTAAATGCAATAAACCTCGCTAAGTTTCGCGCGGTCGTTGTCGAGAAAAACGAATTCTCCTTTTATATGTGTTTAGATGGGACCACCCGAGCTAAAGCTTCCTCTTAAGATGCAATAATATGTCGAACAAAACTATTTGTTTTCTTCTTCTTTTCTTTTTTTTTTCGGTATAGCCGGAGCCTTCCGAAAGGAATAGAAGATGGCAGCCCGCTGATCGCTCTGACGGTAGGTACTTGGAGCTGCCAGGGAAATTGATTTATTCGCCTATAATAAAAATTTTAGCGTGGCAGTATGACGCTGTCGAGCTTTTTCGGCGCATATATACGCCATCGTGCCGCCTGCTCTTCTTGGCCGAGGATCCTCTTTAGCGGCATTTTGAACGTCCCGTTGCACGCCGCGTCAATTTGCGACCAGTCACAGCAAGGGGAATCAGACCAATCGCGTACACCAGCCCCCTTCTCCCTCACCCGGTAATCTATACATATACATTCACTGTGCTAGCAGGGGCTCACCAAATCTCGCTCCACTTCTGCGCCCTCCTCGCCTCTTGTCGGCCAATTAGATAAGAAATGCGTGCCAGGGTAGGCAATGTTATTGGCTTTGAAAGCAAACAAGTGCGACCGCCTACAAGCGAGGAGAGCGTTTTATTGCGCTGTTCAAACGACGCTGTGGCTCATCGGCCGATGCTTGCGGCGCTGGTTGTGTAAGTTTGACGTCAGGAGATTAGAATAAAATCAGAACGGAATGGTTGGGCATTATGTTATAGTGACTCCGTACACTACAGTCGCGCAAGTAAGAAGCACCAGTCTCCTTTCTTATGTGTTTCCGTCGCGCTCTACGTTCTGCAGTCTCTGCCAACACTGGCTCGCAGCGCGCGCTCCTGCGAAACACCGCCAGAAGGTCGGTCCACGCCCGCACCGGCTCAGCCGCCGCGTTCCTATACGCGAAACACGGAGTCGTGTCGAGTGGAGACCGTAATGCCATAAGCTCACGAAACGGCTGTTGGCTCGGGACGCGCCGTGCATGCTGATAGCAACGTGGAGGAAGGCGGGAAGCGCGAACCGCGTGTGCGCTCTCGCGGTCGGGGCCGCGCGGAGGTTGCTCGGTCGTCGTTAGAGGCAGCGCGGCGATGAGCGGCGCGGGAAAGGGCGTCGCACAATTAGTCGGTGGCGCGCTTCATTAAGTAGTCGATCAGACTGCAGCCGCCGCGGGACCACCAGCTAGGTCGCCAAGCACCGAGCAAGTTTGCGCGTAGCCCTTCTTGGCCCGCAGGCAAGGCGCACAGCCATCGGAGCCCCATTGATGGTCTCCCCTCCTCCGGCGCTCACGTTTCGGACGGAGCCCGCTGCTTGCACCTGGCGGTGCATGAATACAGATGCGGACGCATCGCACAACACCGTGCGCGAGCGATGGCAGCTCGACGCCTCGCGGCGCCGGCCGTGGAGCGGGGCGACGATCGGGGTGATTTGCTCGCCGCCCTCCTTTCCAGCCATTTAGCCATTCTCTTAACCCAACTCTGTTCTTGGGAAACGGGCCGTGTGTACGCTGAGCGTGTAAAGGGCGCGGTATAACACTGAGAGGGCAATCATCGCCGCAGAACTGGGCCGGAAATGAACTCGGGCGCGCGCAGTAATATCGGTCGTTTGCGCGCCTTTCGGCATTGTGAGCCTGTGCTTGCTTATGTGCCCCTGAGCGGACAACTGGGAGTCTTTGGAAGCGAGCCATCAGACACTGTTGGTAGCTCTCTTGCAGGTGTAAAGACGACCAAAAGTTCCGTTTCTGAATGCGCATGCCAACACGTTATTTCTACAAATGTAAACAATATGGAACAACGATCTTTTTTGCTCATGATAAAGTAGAACAAGAAATCGTGTCGGCTGGACTCCACCAGATCATCACATACGATAAAACCGAAAAGCCAGGCCATACTAATAAAATAAGTGACCCCACTGCATTGCTATTTTTGTGTATATATATATATATATATATATATATATATATATATATATATATATATATATATATATATATATATATATATATATATATATATATATATATATATATATATATGTAGGAATAGCACTGCACTTTCGGAGAGTTACACATGACAGCTGCATATACGGGGTCCCAGCTAACTTTAGCCAGAGGTTAAAGATATGCGAATGCCATTTAGCTGGCCAGAACCTAGGTAACGTTGTTTGCCTTCGCTTTGAGATACTCAAATTATTTTTTAATTCCGCCTAATTACACAATTAGTCCTAATTAACAACTTCCTAAAAACATAATTACATAAAACGTGTCAAAGTGTCAATGAGAAAATTGCAGAGCGACATGAAAAACTACCGATACAGCTTCTGGTGCTCAATAGGGGCTAAACTAACGTGTTTTTCTGAGCCTGAAAGAAGCCTGCCAATACACGCAAGGTGACTCGAGCGGCCAGTCGCGCGGCAATATTGCGAGCATTTGCGGGCTTCTTTCGCGCTCGGCAAAACACTTTTATGTAGCATGTATTAAGCAACAGAAAGCTGCATCGGGAGTTTTTCATGTCGCTCTGCAATTTTCTCATTGACACTTTTCATCTAATTATAATATTTAAGAAGTCGAATAATTAAGAATAACTGTGTAATTACGCGCAATGAAAAAAAAAATATACTCTGAGTATCTACAAGCGACGACAAATAACATTACCTTGGTTCTGTCCAGCTACGTGGCATTTGCATATTATTAAAGTCTGGATAAAGTTAGCTAGGACACCCTGCATACAGCGGCCATATGTAACTGTCCTGAAGTTTTTCGGCATTTGCTTTTCTGTCTTTTATTTTTATAGCGTATAGACAAGACAAGCACAGCCAACAGTCAGCTTACAGCGCTCGGTCATATGGTGCATGCGCCGATATCTGGACTTTGGTTAAGTTTGCTCACTGCGTTACCACGTGGTGAACCGCAATCTCAATCAACACTCCTAAATTCGAAGTTACCTTGACGACACTGCTACACAGGCAACTTTTCTCGAAAACTGATTAATGATGTATTCTCCCCGGCGAAGCAACAAACCGGTGCCGGAAGCGACCCGGCAGTTCGCCTTATCGCAGAACTAGATCGGCGGTAGTGAAAACCGCTCATCAACCGCTGGTGCCGGTGGCTTTTGGCGTCGACAGAGCCTTATATCCACACTTCCGCTTAGCGATTTAACACGATAGCAAAACTGTGGTTCGGCAAGAGCGATAATGTATAGGTCGTCTATTGAGGGGAAACACCTCATTAGTACTGGAGCCTAAGTTTGGAGAATGAACTTAAATTTGGAATGAAATGCTGCCGGTTCAACTTTCATTAACTGACGCCCTCTTTCGCACTGCGACGACTGGACGATCGGCCGTTGTCCGCGCAGGAGCTACACGAAGACTACCTCATCGCTCGTCGGCCCACAAAGCTGTGAAGGCACTTTTGTCTTTCTTAAGGGCGACTGGCCTATATATGTGAACGCTTATGACTTGGTCGGGACCTTCGCGCGTGTGCGCAAACTCACCAAGTCTTTCCCACCTCCCCACCTCTCCCTACCTCTCATGTTTCTATTACCCCGTTCCCGTTGCCCAGGGTAAGGTAGCCAACCAAACGCATTTCAGGTTAGCATCCCTACCTTCTGCATTTATTTCCTCCTCCCCACGCCCTCTTGTACATTATACTGCGCATCACCTTCAATACTTTCCAAATTAACTGGGAAGGAATATTAGTCCCGGTCTGATATGTGCGGAATTGTATGGAAGTTCTTTATTCGCATTATTAGCGTCAGCTTTCGATAAAATTGACACTAATTTCTTCTAGACCATAGAGTTGTCATTGACGATAAAAAGCAAACGAGAGGTGTGTTCCGAATACCACGAGATATCGCGAAAATCTAGGATGCAGCCTCAACATGGTAGCCTACGACGCGATGCTACATCTTTACCTGTGTGTTTAGGGAAAGAAAAGAAGTTTTTGCCGTACATCAGAAACATGAGGAGATGGTTACATTGTCCGCGTACATGGCGATGCTGCCGTTGGCATCTATAACCGTGGTACTCAGTGTACACCCGCCGCAGTGGCTTAGGGGTTATGGCATTGCGCTGCTTAGCACGAGGTCGCGTTTTTAATTTCCAGCCCCGGCGGCCGCATTTCGATAGGGGCTAAATGCAAAAACGCCTATGAGTGGGGGGGGGGGGGGGGGGCACCGTGCATTAAGTGCACGTTAGAGAAGTGCAGGTGGTCAAAATTAATCTGGTGTCCCCCACTACGCCATGCCTCATAATCAGATCGTGGTTGGGGCACGTAAAGCCCCAGAATTTCATCAACTGTGGTATACTTAAACAAAAAAGATAACGTTTCGTTCAGGTTCCTAACATATCCATGGCTAACAAGACATGACTTGAAGAGTGATAATGTCCCTGAGCTACGCTGGGGTCTCGTGAGGATAACAGATATCTGCTTTTGGCCTCATATTGACTATTTTAAGCCCTAGTGGTAATTTTACCCCATCGTTGTCCACTGACGGCGAGGACACCGAAGATCACTCGAATGCGAGTAGAGTCAATGCTTTGAATAGTGTACTCCAGTATAATGCATTATCAATGCGCCACCAGATTCTTGAACAATCACGCTTAGTATAGTACGCACCACACTTTTTGAGGTCATTGATTGTCTTCACAAGCACCGGCCACAGTGCCCAGCAAAGTGCCCGTGAGAAAGCGCAGAATGCGGCCAGAGACTTTGCCTCGGAAGAACGTCAGCGAGAGCAGATGCCATAATCTAATCGTCGGCGTCGAGCGCAAGCTACCTATAGAGATCGCGCACTGGAGGCCACTCGTAAACGTCAGGCTATAGGTCGTTCGAGTCTGCGTCCAAGCGGCAGAATGGTGAGTTGCCACCTTCTTCGAGCTCCACCGGGGCGAATTCCAAATTCAAGAAAATATTTCTGGACGAGGAGTTTGTCCATAGTTGCTCGGGTTAGCTTCGCTGGCTAATCCGCCACCATATGAATGGTTTGACCCGAAAAAAAATTTTTTTACCTACACTTTGTGCAGGCTCGTGTAGAATAGGGCAGTGCCGGGCAGAGGCTATGACCTTGTGTGCTGCACTTGGCTCGCTGGGCTGTAGCCAATCAGAGCAGACAGCGCGTCGTCTTCTGCATCAGCAGATAAAAAGCGCCTGACTCCGCTCTTACTGGCTGCGTATATGCCCTTGCCTGAAACTAAACGCCAATGCACGAGTTTCCTTTCATCAAAAGACCTCGACAAACTGCCGCGAAATACATCGCGAATGCGCAGTGCACCAAGACAACTTCTCGATACGTATAATGCAGCGCAGAATCAGAAACAGCTCGCACCAACCGTGAGTAAGATAATTTTATCTTGGAGGATCAGCTCACCTTCTTCTGTGACACATGGACATGCCACTATTTCGATAACGTCTGTGCAGCGAATATTCACTATCGTCGCTATATCAGCGCCGACAATCACAGAGAAAATGTCGCCCCGAGTTTGCAACTCCAGCCTGTTTGTCCTACACTTATCGAAACTGCAGTGTATAACGTGTAGTTTTCATACTACACTCTGCAGCTATGAAAAATGACTTCGCGTAAGCGGGCGGAGCTGCACTTTTCTACACCAAGAAAAAGAAATGGCGACTTCCTACACGCTACGCTCGTGTAGCCGGTGTAGGTAAAAAGAAGAACGAAAAATAACCCTACTAGATGAACTTCGGACTAGCACCGCCCGCTGGGTAGTTACTGCAGGAAATTCTAAAATGGAATACGGCATCGAAAAGCTGGCTTGTCGCAGGAGCCAGTGCGGTAAAAATTACTTACAGTTGTTTTGTTCGCTTGGAAGCACACCTTGCTGAAAAGCAACCGTCCTCTTGCAAAAACTCATTCCTTCGCCTGTTTTGCTCCGGTATGAATTGTGTCATTCTAACGGAATATGTTAATTGGCATAAATATCAGTCGAAGGAAGGCAGGGCAGGCAAATTACAATGGTAAGCAAGGCGAATGAGCATTTTGTCACTGCGCTTGCACTTTTCGTCAAACATGAGATGGGCTGTACAGCCGGTGCACCACCCAATCAGACCGGGCTCGTCTGGCAGCGTTTGCGCGGGCTTGAGAAATAAAATACGGCCCCTCAGCTATTTCCTATTCTTCAAGAAGCACCTTTATCCTGAAGGAAGTAGTCCCTGAAGCTCTCTACAACATACGCGAGCTTTAGAGTGCGCTTGTTCTGCAATAAGCTTCTGCGGTGTTAACTGTCGTAGGGTGGGAGTTTTTCATAGCGTTCCTTTTTCTTTTTCTTTTTATGGCGAAACAAGCGAAACGGTAACAGATCAGGTTATTACAATCTGAAAAACCTAATGAGGCGCAAGTATAGTTAACCCAAATCCTGGGATTGATGTTGACGCTATGCAGTGCAACCCCATGCAACGTTACTAGAATAGATTGTAGTAACGTTGGTGGAAACCAATGACAACGCTATAGTCTGCGCTACGCTAGCACCACTCACGAACATTTCTCTTCATTTTCGTTTTGTTGCATGCTCGAAATAAATATTTGCGTTTATTTATTTAATTTTGGCTTAGATTTTTTTTTATCGGTCGCTTTTGGTAATGATGTGATATTCCAAGCCGCATGGCTCAGAGAGGACCAGTCAATGTTCACAATTGTCAGATAAGCCAGGCACCCCCCTATGAAAATGGTCATTGCCTTTATGTTTCCTTTATGTTTCCTTCTTGTGCCCTATGTGACCTTTATGATTCCTTGTCCTTTGTGTGACCTCCGGGACGCCAACTTTGTGTGTACCACGTGTTTACTCATCCTAACCTATACCTCGAGGAAGTGACCTTTATTATGCCTCTAGGATGTGTCCTTTATGTTTACAGCAGGATGTTAACTGGGTGTGTACTATGTGTTACCTGAGTGTACACTTGAGTGCACATGTAGGTGACATAGAGTGCACATAACAACTGTCTGTACATATAATACAGGCAGATATATCTGTACTTTGTGACAGCCGTTGATACACTCTGCAGAGTCATTGTAAGTACTAAATCTTGACTTATCCTTTCCTTTGCCCCAAGAAAACAACCCTTATATATAATTATTGTAGTATGTGCCCTTTGTGTTTACGGCGGGATGTTACCTATGTGTGCACTTCAGTGCACACGTAGGTAACATAGAGCATTAATCTATATATGGTGCATGCACTCTTTTTATGTTACCTACATGTGCACTTGAGTGCACATGTAGGTAACAGAATGTGCGCAGTAAGCATCTTTTGCGAATAGTACAGTTAGAGCTATCTGTACTGTATGTTAGTCACTGGCAGATTCAAGGAAAAGGCACTGCTTGCCCCCCTCGCACTACATGCCGACCGGCACTAATTGTGGCTATATTGTGCGGAAAATCGAGCATGCCATGAAATAGGATGGTGTATATAATGATTTCTACCATGCATTCTCTTAATATATAAAGTATTTCTTACTTTTTCAACCCGCTATTCTCCAGTAGCAAGTCATATGCAGAAATCTGCAGTATTTAACCTAATATGCAAGAATTTCATGAAAGTTTCGCGCCAGCTAGGCTATCAAATATAGTTGATTGAGTGTTTAAGACGGTTCTCATAGCAGGCGTCTTTCAGATGCTCCGCTTCGCCTCCAGTTTGGGAAATAATCTACTTAATATTTATCTCTGGCTTATAACATAGTGCTCATATATATATATATATATATATATATATATATATATATATATATATATATATATATGAGCACTATGTTACCTGTGTGGGCGCTCTATGTTACCTGGCTGTGTACTTCCTCGAGTGCACATCCAGGTAACATAGAGTGCGCTCAGTGATTATCTTTTTACACATGCTACAGATAGATCGTCTACCTGAAAGATGTATTAACTTTAACTACTGGCGTATCAAAGTACAAAAAAAAATGGGGGGGGGGTGCACCTGCCTTCCCCTCCCTATCTATCTTGGCCGTATTGATCAACACGCGCCATCAACAGTACATACGTAGATCAAAGCCTCATGCAGCGAATAACCCCTCACGACAAATAACAATTGCGCGGCGGCTGGAGACGCGGTGGCACGACGCGCAGTGTTCGATGGCTTGCGCTACATGAGCCGCAAAAGAGGCGGACGCCTCCGCAGCCAATCTGCCGCTTTGCTATAGTGAGCGTATATGATTATACAACCATTTAAGTAGCTGTTCTCGTCGCTTTCGCGCTGACCACAAGTACGAGTAACTGCTCTGTCGATATTAGCACGCGTAGAAGAAGGGCAGCGCGGATCCTGTAAATGCTTGCTTGGGCGTACAACTGAATAATTTATAATTGTGAGTTGGCTGAGTATGAAAGTTGTGTGCGGGGTATGGCCGTATTTGATTACGCGAGCATGCAAGCAGTACGCCTGCTTCACTTTGGCCGAAGTTCCGCTGCCGCTGCAAGCCAGCCATCGCCACATTTTGTTGCCTTTATTCCTTACGCTACGGGAAATATGGTTCCACCTATTCAAGATAAGGCCTGACATTCTCAAAAACACGCCACTGGGCGCCATAAGAAGCGTGTATGTATGGCGATTCCGAATTTCTGATCGGTGGGTATCACAGCTATCGTGGCTACTTGGACACCGTGCGCCATACCAAGAAGACGGAGTTGCACATGGTGCGCGCTGATTGGCTCGTGTCCGCCGGCAAAAGTTCGCGCATAGTTCGTCTAAAATCTCTGTATATACTTTTAAAAAGCAAGGCAACGCACCAAGACACTTTAAACTCAATAATTTGTGTGTAAATACCAGCCTTCCTTCCAGATACGATTTTTTTTAATCTCGAAGGCCGTGCTTTTTCAAAATGTACGCCCTAAAAGGAAATGCAGATCTCGGAGGCTAAACTCACTTGTTAACCGCAGTGCGGCGCTGCCGCGGTGTGACGGTTGACGGTGAGCTGGGCCACGTTGTGTTGCTGTGAGCGGTGCGAGTGCTTGTTGCAGTTACACGGTAATTTAATCATATTTTCGAAGTGCCTAAACAAACTGTGATCCGTACCGTGTGCATTAACCATCAGGAAACCTCTGGACTCGTGTAACGCCATTAGTTCGCCTTATGTTTCCTGTGATATGCCAGTGTCTTATGTGTACTACAGCGCCCGTCCGAGCTGCCTTTGTTCTCGCCTGTCCGCGTACGCTCGTGGAATACCTGATACCGTGGCTTCGAATTATGGTGCGTGGAAAAATTTGTTGAAAGTTGTGCTTTCGTGCGCTGGTGTTCATCGGCAATTCGACAGTGTTCGCGCCGGAAAGAGCGTCTTCGCGTGGTGCCTGCGAGACGAAGGAGCCGTTTGCTGACCACATTGAAGGTAAGCAGGTCTGACGCTTGCGCGCATTCTCGCAGCTTTTGGTTCATGTAGTAAGCCTTGTGGAACGACAACAGAACACTTCCTGAGCGTATGTTGACCATGTTGCTGTGCACATTTAGCAAAGCGTTTCACGAAGGGAGTTTCCGTGAAATGTATTATTTCTTACCGCTTGCTTGCTTTATGGAGTGATGTACTACCACCGCTGATTGTTGGGACTTAATGGGCAAATATTTACGTAAACGCTGAAAGTTACTGTTTTCTCGGTAGTTTCCCGGCAAGAAATTCTTCCGTAGATATGAATTTCCGCAAGTTACGTGTGTAATGCATGTCGATGTGTCACGTGCGTCGCGAGTTGGCACGCGACTGCGATGTTTGACACTTGAACAGATATTAGCTTGTGTGAAGATTACTTTATTGATAGTGTACAGTTTGAAGTCCAGCTTCGCGAGAACTTGTCTGCATTGTTTGTGTATGACGTGCTCGCGTATTTGTCTTTTATATTGTAGGGCAAATATAGACCGACATTACAACAGCGAAATTTCATATTAATTGAGACATGTCAATCAGACGCTCGTTTTCATTAATATTTTCATCCGAAGAACAGGATGTCAGTGCCTGCGATTGTTAAAGACAGTGGCTTGTAGCACTGCCTAATAAGGGATGCGATTTTCTTGCGATGCTTGCCGCTCGATGTTTGCCACTCTTATAACCCACCTTGCACGGCTGGCTGTTCTAGTGAATAAGGATAGCGGAATGTCGGTCAGATCAATGAGCAAAAGGAGTAGCATCGGAAAAGGATCGCTACAAAATCGCGGCCTAGGTTTTAGACCCTTGGTAATCGATTGTTCGTTTGATTTACTAGATATTTAAGTTTTTGTGATAATTTCCCAGGTAGTCTGATGTTTGCTGCTGGTTTTATTTCCGCCTGAATTTTACCATATAACAGTGTAACCACTTGAGATATAATTACGAGACATCTGTACAAGCAGGCACACAAAATTTGTTGGCCAGTTGCCTACTCCTAAAGGTCATGTACTACTTAGCGGCTGCTGCAGAAATGTTTAAAAGAATTTGTGAGCAGTTTAATACCTGAGTGGACTGGCAGCTTAGTCTGTTTCAAACAACAATTAGTTAAAAGCTTCTGTGTTGCCCTGATGTTTTTATGAGCTGTTTTCGACTGCTCCACGTTTCTTAGCTGTGTGCATACAGGCCAGGCTGTTCTTGCTTATATGAATATTTTTGAATAAGTGAAAAAGATTGGCTTTTGTTTTGTTTTTCAGGTGCCTTGTGAGCTCTCACCCAAGCACCACATTCCAGAGGTCTGCTGTGAGCAGACGTGGCAAATTGAAGTAACATCCAGATAGTCCAATAAACTGTTCGTAGTTTCAGACAAACCTTTGCAAAGTATAGTCAAAACTTTCTTTAAAAGTGCAAGCACTGATCCAACTTGATCTTTCTATCCGAACATTACATTTCATATTAGTAACAAAGACATAACTAGAACAGTAGCACTGCAGTGAGGAACGTACAGTGGTACTCCAAGTGTTATACTGAAATAATCTATGAAGTCTAATTACTTTGTAATTTTAGAACAAATTGGCATGAATTTCTGTGCCATAGCAGAGTTCCAATCCGTGCGCTGCATCATGTAGGGAACAGTAACCTTACAATGAAAACCAATGCAAAACTTTTAAACTCAGGAAATGTTTATAAAAATAAAATGTGCACACGGAACTCTTCATCTATGCATGTCTACGTAAAATACAGGATTTAATCACTGCGGCCCACATAAAGGATGCATAAAGGTAGGACACACGAAGGAAACATAAAAGCAGTGGCCAAATTTCAACATGGAGGAAACATAAAGTACGGTAACATAAGGGATACATAAAGGGAGGACACATGAAGGAAACGTAAAAGCAGTGGCCAAATTTCAACATGGAGGAAACATAAAGTACGGTCACATAAGGGATACATAAAGGGAGGGCACATGAAGGAAACATAAAAGCAGTGGCCAAATTTCAACATGGAGGAAACATAAAGGATGTTTCCTCATGTGAACTCAAGGAAACATACAGTAAACATAAAGGACATAACCATTTTCATAAGGGCCAGTTTTGGTCGGTCCGTCGGTTAAGTTGTTTGATACAGGCGGGGTTAGCCTGGCAGTCTGAGCCAGCAATATAAATGTGTTATGGTGTTTTACGTGCCAAAACCACGATGTGATTATGAAGCACGCCACAGTCGGGGACTCCGGAATAATTTTTTTTACTGAAATCAATATTAGGAGAGGTTGGCGCCTTTATGGCGGCACCGGCTACTCCTTGTCACTTGGCAAAGGAAACAAATTTGTGTAAAAGGGAAGAATAGCGACACAAAATATGGCACTCAGTAGAACACTGGATGAATAGAAAATATACAGTCCAACAGTACATGAGTCGCAAAGTTCCGTGCAGTGGTTCAGTCCACGTACGCTTATATAAAGTCATATTTTGAACACCCAAAACACACAACAGAGGTAATGAACTGCAAGTACAGAACAGAATTATACATATTGAGTAAAAGTTGCGATCACCACATAAACAAATTATGAACCACGAACAACGTTTATGAGCAAAACGTGAACGAGGTGAATGCAGGAGCCAACGTTTCGTCAAGTGGACTTGTCTTCTTCAAGGCGACGTGTGCTTTCCTCGCCACAGTATATATTGGTGGGGTTCTTCTAAAGGGGAGAGGGTGTGAGGCGCGAGGGTGTTGAAACGAGGGAAGGTGTGTTAGCGTGTCGAATTGAGAGTAAAGGAACGCTGTGTACAAGGTCAAAGCCTGTAAGAAACAATATATCGGTGAAACAGGACAATCAATGAACGTCAGATTAAACGGACATCGCGCGGACACAGCTAAAAAGCTTCCCAAAGCCGTCGCCGAGCATTTCAGCCAACCAGGTCATAACTTTGATGAACTTAAACTCTACATCTTACAGTCAAATTTCCGTTCTGAACGAGAAAGAAAATACAGAGAATCATACCTTATCCATAAGTTCAAGACATTGCAACCAATAGGCATAAACGTTTCAAAGGGAGCTTTAGAATCTATTCGCTATGCTAAACTTCAAGCTATAGGCAACAACACTTAGTTTGATTTCTTCGCGTATCCCCCCCCCCTTTTTTTTTTGTCAGCCGGCGTGTCAGACGCCCTTGACACGCCGGCGTTGACAAACCGCGGGGGAGGGGGGGTGCCCATTTCTTGGACCTTGTACGCAGCGTTCCTTTACTCTCAATTCGACACGCTAACACATTTTCCCTCGTTTCAGCATCCTCCCGCCTCACACCCTCTCCCCTTTAGAAAAACCCCACATATATATACTGTGGCGAGGAAAGCACACGTCGCCTTGAAGAAGACAAGTCCACTTGTCGAAACGTTGGCTCCTGCATTGACCTTGTTCACGTTTTCCTTATCGTCTTGAATTTCGATCTCCCGCGTTCCCCGTCTTTTCTCTGAACAACGTTTATGTTATTCATTTAGCGTATTCGGATGATCTGATACTTAATATTTTCCCAAAATGCTGGTGTCCTCTAAAAATTTTTTCAGAGCAAGGAGCGCTTTTTTTTGAAGGCCCGCAGTTGGCCATGGGCCAAGTATCTTTTTTAGAGTGAATGCTCTTCTGTCTAATATCAACAAATTTGCTTGCAGTACCCTGCTTTGTGGATTGTATTTTGTGCACTCGAGAAGAAGATGATGCACATTTTCGTCTGGATGGCCACAAGAACACTGCGGACTAGAGACACGTTTTATCCTGTACAAGAAGTGTTTCGTAAATGCAGTACCAAGACGCAGGCGGTGTAACAATGTTTCAAATTTTCTGTTGTCTCTTAGATTTTCCGGCATTGATAAGTTTATACATGGGTCTATAAAGTATAACTCCGAGTGTTTAGTTTGCTCATCAAACCAGGTAGTTTTACTGAGGCGACAAGAAATCTGTCTCAGGAGCAGACGGACTTCACTACGCAATAGAGGAAGATTGGCTGTCTCCGCGTTATTGTGCGCCCGATTCGCAGCTGCGTCCGCTGCAGTATTACCAATATTGCAGAGCCCAGGTATCCACTGGAATGCAATTACATAGTTCATTGCGCTTGCTTTTGTAAGTTCTTTGAGTGTCTCATACAATAGAAAAGTGTTCAAAGAATTTTTCTTATTGCTCTGTGGTAATGTGAGAGCGGCTTGCGAATCGCTAAAGATAACACATTTTTGCGAATGTTTTTCTGATGTTATGAAACGCAAAGCACACAGGAATGCAAACAATTCTGCCACGGTGGAAGATGTCTCTCGGGATAATTTAAATGTTTGTTCTAGCGCTAAATGTGGAATGACGAATGCTGAAGTCAAGAAATTTTTATGACACGAACCATCTGTATAAACGTGGTTGTACTGGGGATATAAGGAGTAAATTTAGAAGAGTGTCAGTTCTTGTGCGGCTACTATGAACATGTCTCTCATAGATATAATCCCATCAAACAATAATTCTATTTTAGGACATGTTAACAGCCAGGGAGGGTAACAAGCATCCACTTTGCATAATTCAAATCTTGGTATTAATACTTTATGTTCTCGAACAACATCGTGAATTTTACTTCTGTTTCTTTCGATAAGCGCGAGGTTTAATGGATGCTTCTCGTGTTGGGTTAAGATGCGATAAATATGTCGGCATGGTTCAACCGTTCGTATGACTGGAAATGGTGGGTGACGAGCTTCAGCAATTACTAAAAAACTCGAGGTAGCCTGCGGAACCCCAAGACACACTCGCAGCCCTCTTGCCAGTAAACGTTGAAGACGCTCCTCAGAAGTTTGCGATAAACCATGGAGAATAGGCGCCGAATAAGCAATTTTTTTATTTTGTGAGTGCGTTATGAACTTGTAATGGTGAAGGGACTGATCATCCCCCCTCCCCCCCCCCCCCCCCCACGTTGTGCCAGCGAGTCGCCGAAGAACGTGTATTACTTGGTCTGCTTTTCAATTGCGCGGATGTGTGATGCCCATGTCAGATGGCGGTCAAGAATAACTCCAAGGAATTCATGCTCTTTCACGAACATAAAGGTTTGCCCATTAAGCGTACGTTGGAAGTTATTCAGCTGTCTAGTGAAAGGAAGTGCGGCTGTCTTTGCGTATGAGACTCGTGGGCCCCTTTCTTGTAAAGGTGTCGATACTATCAAGACCCTCTTGCAGCGTTGCTTGAATGTCTTGTATATGAGATCCAGACGCCCATATGCAGATTTCATCTGCGTGCAGAGAATACTGTAGACCAGATGGTAGTTTTTGTGGTAAGGCTGCCATGGCACAGTTGAATAAAAACAGACTGAGAACACTGCTCTGAGGTACACCTTGCATGATAATGTGATAATTACCCTCTCCTTCAATTGTTTCCATAAAATTTTTCTTTCGTTCAAGAAATTTGATATCCATGGCAATGTTCGACCGGGTAGGCCAAGCTCTAACATACCAGCAAGGTCGTGTATGTTCCTTGCAGTGTCGAATGCTCTTTGAATGTCTAAGACTACTGATATATTGTCACATTTCCACACATTCGTTCATGTTCGATGCACGTGACAATGTCTAATACTGCATCCATTGTACACCGATTTTGTCGAAAATCTGTCATGCAGCTGGAAACCACATTTGTGTGTTCACACCACTATTGCAATCGGCTGTCTACCATCTTCTCCATTAGTTTGCAAAAACAGCTTTTGAGACTGACGGGTCGGTAGGAGTCAAGACAAAGGGAACTCTTTCCTGGTTTCAGTACTGGAATTACCGGAGCTAATCTCCATGGATCTGGACGCGTCTCTCTTATCTAGATATCATTAAATATCTCCAAAAGAGCCATTCTTCCTGCCGGAACCAAGGTTCTTTAACATCACATACGTAACACCGTCTGGGCCTGCGTTTGTACGGGGGTACGGCATGATGAAAGAACACATTTCAATTCATCTAAACTAAACTCACAGCCAAGTTGAAGGTGTTGGGAAATAAAGCACGCGCGAGCCTTCTGTTCCTCTAGTACTGTGGAACTCGCAAATTTTAGGCAAGTAATTGGAATTCCTGGTCTGGATATAAGTTGACAGAATTCGTTAGCAACAGATGTTTCCTGAGTGCTTCGAGCTACGACAAGGGCTCGGAAAGGATGGCTCTGGGTAACTGGACCACTAAAAGATCGGACAACTGACCATATTCTGGGAACTGAAGTAAACGGAGACAACGACGCGCAGTATTCTCGCCACCTTCTCGTACCTAATTTTTGTAAGCGTCTACGCGAAGTTGACTTGAACTTTCTGTGCCATATTGTAGTCATCCAGTTTTCTGCTGCGGCTGTAAGCACGTTCTGCACGTCTTCTAATTGCTCTTAGACATCCATATTCCCCGTCAACTGCAGCGTATTTATTTGGAACGATGACTTGCTTTGTGCAGATCTTGTAAGTCTCGCGCAATATATTTGCAAAACTTTGAAAGTTCGGATTTTCACCCAATAGTTACTTAATTGACGAAAACGTTGCCAATTAGTATATATTGAGTAGCGCCGGGTCCCCTCACTCCGTATGAGGCGATGTTTTACCAGGGGCAATGTTTTACCAGGATCGGAAAATGATCACTACCGTGCGTTTCTATGTCCGTTGACCATTCAACGCCATCAAGAAGGTCTTGTGAGCAGAGCGTAACATCTATACAGCTTGAGTAACGAAACCCCCGCAAGAACGTTGGATAGCTGTCATTTAACACGATCAGATTACTTTTTTCTGCCGCAGTCTCTATAATGCTTCCACGGGAATCGTTATATTCACTGCCCCAGATGACGTTATGTGCGTTGAAGTCCCCCCAAACCAGCACATGTGAGTTTGCGATACCAAACGCATTCACCAAGCTGTCTACTGATATTTTGCTAGCACATTCTTGATAAAGACTGATCACTGTGGCGCTTGTATTTCTAAAAGATATCTTGCATGCTACGAACTCCGGTACATTTAAATCGCTCGACTGTATTAAATAGGACGGCAGGTCCTTATTCACGCATAACATCGCTCTGCTACTTCCAGCAATGCGCTATGATTTATCTATAACACAAGTTCGAAAGACGAAAGTCATCTCGTACGCCTGCCTCCTGTATACATAAAACAGGAATGCTGTGTTGAGCTAGTAGTTTGGGAAAATCAGCTGACTTATTTTCGAAGGCTGTTAGCATTCCACTGAAATATGAAAACATTGTTATAACGATTATTCATTGTAAGCCTGCCGTGGAGCTGTTGGTGGTTGTGGAAGCACCAACGATTCCATAGAAAGCAGTGCTTTTACCTCTGGTAGGTTGTTTGCTTGTGGAATGGCCCTGAGAATTGCATGCAGAGCTGTGAATAGCATGGGCAGGATCATCTGTGCTACGGGTAAAGACGTGTAATCACCAAAGGACGCTGAAGCTCCATGCGTGCTCGAAGCAGGTCGCTGAAGAGTTGACTGGGATGCTCGTTGGGATGACTGGTGTGGTTGAGGCGAATGCTGAGGTAGTCGCTCAGATGTTAGATGAGGTTGCTGTGTCAATGGCTGAGGGCGTTGCTGAGAAGGTCGGCGAATTTCACTCGAAGCCTGGGCAAGATGAGTAGCATTCTCTGAAGGTGGGTCATGTCGCTCGCTGACAGAACATTGTCGACCTGAGTGTTTCAGAGCTGCAGAATAGTTCATATGGACTCCTTGCTCTTTTTCTTTGTTACGAGTTGGAGGCGCGCATCTTACAGCATCAAGGTTGGGTGGGGGCGCATTACCAGGAGGCAGCCTTCCGTATTTCAACTCATGTCTGCGTAACCTTGAGGCAGCTCTGCTCTAAGGGCACCCGGAGTAGGAAGCTGTATGGTTTCCGCCACAGTTGGCACACTTTGGCTGACACACAGACTTGCACTCTGAATGGTTGTGGTGTTCCGAGCATATCTTGCAGCGACGTTGACTGCGGCAGTTCTTCGATAAATGTCCAAATCTCTGGCTATTGTAGCATCTTAGAGCAGGGCCATGATATTCTTCTACGGGGTGACTCGTGAAACCTAAATGCACTCGTTGCGGCATTGGTTTGTCTTCTCTGAAATGGAGGATGACGGTTCTCAGAGGGCGTGATTCTACCGCTCCGTCTTCTTGGCGATTGTAGCGCGCCTGACAACGGGCAGATGTCACTCCAAAACCCTTCAGGAAGTCAACCAGTTGTTCTTCCGTATACTCAACTGGCACATGGCGTATCTTGCCAACTTTCTTGGTATAAGATGCCGGAATGAATAGCTTGACTTCCAAACCAGCCACTTCGCTCATCGACAGTAGATGTCTTGCAGATGAGACTGAAGTAACGTTGACAGAGAAACTTCCATCTCTATTCACGCGGAATGACTGCACCTTTTCCTTTGCCGCGGAGACAGTGTCCGACGCAGCGCGGTTTGGATTCACTTGCCAGAAGTTGCGGCCTTCCTGTGAGGGTCGAAAAACAACTGGAATTCCCTCAGGCCGCTTCTTTTTATACGTTACCAAGGAGAACGGCGTTTCATCGCAGTCTATGTCTTCATCTTCACTTAGCTCATAGGTAGATGTTTTGACGTCGTCAATCCGTGGTTTCTTGGCTTCACTTTCGCTTGTCTCAGCCATATTCACTGAAGGTGCGCTGGAAGGTAGGGCAGCGTTTAAAACTAGTGTCGCCGGCTTGCTGACATTGGGCGCGTGCTCGAAATAAATATTTGCGTTTATTTATTTAATTTTGGCTTAGATTTTTTTTCTCCGTCGCTTTTGGTAATGATGCGATATTCCAAGTCGCATGGCTCAGAGAGGAACAGTCAATGTTCACAATTGTCAGATAAGCCAGGCACCAGTTTTGGTCGGTCCGTAGGTTGAGTTGTTTGCTACAGGCGGGGTTAGCCTGGCAGTCTGAGACAGCAATATAAATAAGTTATGGTGCTTTACGTGCCAAAACCACGATGTGATTATGAAGCACGCCATAGTAGGGGACTCCGGAATAATTTTGACCGCGTAGAGTTCTTTAACGTGCAGCTAAATCAAAGTACACGAGCGTTCTTGTATTTCGCCCTCGTCAAAGTGTGACCGTTGCAGCCGGGATTTGCACCCGCGACCTCAAACTCAGCAGCAACGTTTATTTTTTTCTTCAAAAATGGAATTCGTTGAGTCAGCACGAGACACATTCAACATCGGGAGTATGCTACGTGATTCTGGGTATTTATTGATCTTGCCCGTTTGCATCAGTGTAAGACTGCTGGGATTTAATTATTTTCACTCCTCATACCACGTTTGTTTTTTACGATATTACGTAGGCCGACCGGAAACGAACAGAGGGCTGTCGCAATTTTTCTGTGCTGTCCTCTATCTGCGTGTGTTAAACATTCATGTAGCTGTGTTGGTGCTCCAGTGCAGAGCAGTGCGAAAAGTGTACGGTTAAATTAAGTTGTGGGCCTTAATGTCCAACTGCAAAGTGGGCTACAAGTGTCGCCGTAGTGGCAGAATGCGGATTAGCTTTGGTCACGTGGGGTTATTTGTTGCGCACGAGTATCACAGTAGACGAGAGTGCCTGCGCCCCTCCTGCATCAGGATGCGGTCGCGGCGTTCAGGAATCGATCTCACGGCATTTAGCTCAGCAACGAAAGGTCATAGCCACTGAGCTAATATGGCGGATTGCGTAAGTTGCGCGAACGTGGCTTGAAAGCAACGAGTATACCGACGCACGTCTTACTCATTGTGTGTGTACTCATACAGCTCATTTTCTAGTAACTTTTTTTTATTTCTTCATTGCTTGTTTTTCAAGTGTCGAAAGCACATCTCGTCGTACGTCATGTTTTCTAAGAAAAATTAGGGTCTCAGGTTTCATAACTCTTGCTTATCCGTGAACTTTTTCTGTTACCGAAACCCAC
Organism: Dermacentor variabilis; assembly: GCF_050947875.1. Taxonomy (NCBI): domain Eukaryota; kingdom Metazoa; phylum Arthropoda; class Arachnida; order Ixodida; family Ixodidae; genus Dermacentor; species Dermacentor variabilis. Next base: position 34,320,404 of record NW_027460280.1, on the reverse strand, counting down.
GAGAGCAGAGAATTTACGCCGCTATATACGTCAAACCACCACCGGTACGAGACATAATCGAATCCACATTCCGCTGGAAGCGCTCAAATCTCCAAATTCCAAGGCAGAGCCTTGCTTGTGCTCCAGGTTCAGGTCTACGCCAGCACACTGGTTCGTCTTCTGCCAGGTGTTCCCTCGTGCAACGGCCCCTGCGTAGCTGCCCCTTCACTTCTTACAGGCCACACGCAACGTTACGTGAGCGACAAGCACCGCCAGGCCATTTCGTGCAGTCAAATGTCCTGGGTACTGCAGGGAAAACACGGCGGACGCGCTGGTGGGACGGCGCTGGCTGAGATGGGCGCCAGCATGGCGGGAAACGCTCATCTTGATGACTGCTCCCCCCGCTATGGTTGCTCAGTGGCTATGGTGTTGGGCTGCTGAGCACGAGGTCGCGGGATCGAATCCCGGCCACTGCGACCGCATTTCGATGGGGGCGAAATTCGAAAACACCCGTGTACTTAGATTTAGGTGCACATTAAAGAACCCCAGGTGGTCGAAATTTCCGGAGCCCTCCACTACGGCGTGCCTCATAATCATAAAGTGGCTTTGGCACGTAAAACCCCATAAGTTAATGAGTGCCCCGACGACGGGTCCAGGAGCGCTGCAAGAGTTGAGGAGGACTTTGGGATGGAAAACTGGAGGTTTATTTACATTATGTACAGTGGGAGCACAAAGAAATTAACAGTCATAAAGTCATTACGGGCCGGCAGCAACTCGGACGCTGCGGCCCGTGGCAAGAAGCTCGAAAGAGATGAATGAAGGAATGCTCTCTTGCTGCTCCCGGTCTTTGGCCTTTAAGCCCTTCGGTGTCTCGAAGTCACGTCACGTTCGGTCAATCGGCGAGCCCGCTCAGGTGACGCCATTTTTGGCCAATCGGCGAGCCCGCTCCGGTGTCGTCATTTTCGGCCAATGGTAGGCGCCCGAGCGATTGTGTCACACCTGTTGCAGAGGGTCGCTCCTTGGGCCCCAATTGTCCCAGGGCTTTCTCCCTGCGGTATTGCCTTGCTGACTTGCAAGCTACGTCACGAATTGGCGGAAGGGGCGACGTTTCAGTGCTGCAAAGCAGCTTTGCTCGGGACATGCGTTACCTGGAACAGTGCCAGGCTCTCGCTTCACTTTCGGGAAGAGTCAAGCAGTGAATAGCTCCACCTGCGGCACACGAGGTGTGGGACGCCAACTCGTTTGCACGTGCCGCGCCTCGGGAACGGGGTAGATGTGCTTCTGCGCTCCTTAATTAGTTGTGACGCGATTCGATGTGGTCTGGTGAACTCGAAGGAGGCTCAGGAAAAGGTCCCGTATCTAACAGCGCCTAAGAGTGGTAGACGTGGGAGGAGCGCGATCGAGAAGAATGAGCCGAACGCAAGGCGCGTGCGCTCTTTGTCGACCAGTCGAAGACAACGCTGATCACGAGAGCGCCCTAGAGTACCCCGACACGAGCAGCCGAAGATGCCACAGGTGGGACCAAGACAGTGTACCACTGCATCAAGGTAAACAAAAGAAGGAACCGCATCGAGCGTAAAGTAGACTGTTGACAGGTTTTCCCCTGCGCCCTCTGTCTGCTTGCCTCATACAACGCGGGATCTGTGGGTAGGAAGAGAGATGAAGTACATGGTCAATTTTTTGCTTACTCTGTATCTTTAGAAATTATATCGCTTTACTGACACGCATTAGCATATTTTAAAAACTGGCCATGCATGAGTGCATGCGTAAATTCGCTGCTAGAGTACGTGTGGTGCATGTTAGCGCCTTCACGTTTACCTCCGGCGCATAGCATAAGCTTTATTCCCCATTTCCCATGAAATGTTTCAGTGAGGCGTTCATCTGCTGTACACACGGGTGGAGAACACGCAGTATTGCCCTTAGGGTAGTCCTAAATGATGCCCATATGGTTTAGTGAAAAAGAGCCTAGACACAGAGAATCATCTGCAAGCACATTTCCAGCTTCAATACGAATGGCGTCTTACGCAAGTTGTGGAAGGAATATGGCCTCCACTAAATGCCTTCTTGATTGCGCCTATGAAAACACAAAGAAAAGCGAACCGTGCCCCTCATTGCTCCTTCGAGAACACGCCACCGTTGCGTTCTCTTCGGGTGGGAAGCCCCGTTTTTTTTCGTTTTGCGTGTGTGACTTTCATTCGCCTCATTCCTCGAACGAAAAAGAAGAAGAGAGCACAACGAGACGGAATTACCCGGGAGCCTGGGTCGTTCTAAATCAAGATGAAAGCGACTACGGAAACGATGATGGCTTGCACGGGGAAATTTCTCTACAGCTACCCCCGAAACAAACGAATACAGGCAAGAACAAAATCGATCGTCGTCTGCACTGCTCTCTTTTTCTTAGGAAAATGAAACTGGGGCGTATGCTACGGCTCTTCTCTTCGTGGTCGCCATGTGCAGGGTGGCAAGCAGGCGCTCGAGCACCTCCAACTATACGAGGGTCGCTGGACTGCGGCTTGCCCCATCTTCGACGACAATTGTGCAAGGCCGGACGTCTTCGGAACGCGCACAACTGACATCAGACCACACGGAAGAGCTCGACGACTTGGCTTTTGCTTTTTGCGAGGGGGCCTACGCAGCAGTCGAGAGAGCAGACGGCCTGCATTACAAGGACGTAACGTCATACGAGTGTGCTTTAGGTCAACCACTGCAACGAACCTGGAACTCCGGTAGCCCTTCCCATCTCCCACAATGCACGCACGTTCAGTAGTTGTCCCACACCACTACACGGGATGATTGCCGTATTATCCCAGGGTTATACGGGCTGCGAGAGGGGTGCGCCGAGGGGGGAGGGGGTGGGCTCGGCCGAAATTCGTCTATGCACCACCGCGACTACGCCGAGGCTTTTTTTTTATGCGCTCCCCCTCGTGGACCTGCTACGGGCTCGCATAGACGGTTTGGAAGCTACAGCACCGGAAGGTCATCCGGATGGTTCTTGGCTTGCCAGGGACCTTGCACATCCCTGACACCCTAGCTAAGGCAAAGACTTCGCCGCCTTCCCTGCTGCTGCAGCGTGGCATCCATCATGTTGACAGGCTATATCCCACACCGGGTAGCGCGGATATGCTCGCAAAGTTGGGAAGCCGACCTCGCTCGCGCATGGGCAGCTTGTTTCAGTTGTACGAGGAGGTTGTCGGGCGTCCTCCGACGCCATAACATCCCACCCCCTCCTCTACAGCATCAGCCATTGGAGGTCTCTACTGCGCTGGAGGGCTTCACGAAAAGTCGGTCCCCATCCTGAACCCTGTACCAGGCGTCTGCGTTCCTGCTGAAGGACCGACTGGGCGGATATCTTCACTTCTACACGGACGGCTCCATCCATTCGTAATCCGGATGTGCCACAACTTCCTGCGTGATCCCTGCACTTCAGCGCTCAGAAGTGTGTGCACAGCGTGCAGCGAGGCCGAAACAATAGAGCATCTCCTTTGTTTCTGCCTCGCTTTCTCAAAAGAGAGGGTTTCTCTGTACGCGTCATTTCGACGCCTAGGACTCCCTGCAGTCTCGGCGTCGAAGCTCCTGTTTTCCGACCGGAATCACGGCTCCGCCTTCAGGCACCTTCTCTAGTTCCTGGAGGACAAGCGGCTGCCATGTAACTTGTGAATGCGCCCCCTGGCTATCGCTGACAGCAAAAGGCTCTGTACTGCCTCGACCTTCTTTCTCTTATTTCTTCTTTATATGCTCATCCCCTTCCCCAAGGCGCTGAATCATGCTTTCTAAAGAGTTGCAGAAAATAGCTTCTCTTCCTCCTCATAATCTCTCTCGCTCTCTTCAGCATCTACTATCTCCATCTTCTACACGAGCCACCAGTAAACCAAGAGATTCCCCAAGGTAAGAAAATGTGCTGATCAACGAAATTTATGAAAAACAGTCTTAAGATATCAATCAATCAATCAATCAATCAATCAATCAATTGTTTATTTCACCTGCCCACAAATAACCCAATGGTAAATTAAGTAATTGAAACTTTAAAAACTAAATTTTAGGGTTTTACGCGCCAAGACCACGATATGATATTGAGGCACGCAGTAGTGGAGGACTGCTGATATTTTTTACCCCCTGGGTTTCTTTGGCATGTACATAAATCTAAGTACACGCGCGTTTTCCTGCATTTCGCCTACATCGAAATGTGGCCGCTATTACCGGAATCGAACTTGCAACCGTCCTCTTTCTGCAGCGCAGTACCGTAGCCACTAAGATACCACGGCAAACCGAAAATTAGGTAGGAATAATAATAATAATAATAATAATAATAATAATAATAATAATAATAATAATAATAATAATAATAATAATAATGATGATGATGATGATGATGATGACACACTTTATAGCTTGTTGAGACAGCAGAGCCAAAGCTTGCAGTGGAGGTATCAACGCAGAAAGAAAGAATCGAGCACCTCACGGGCGAACGGGAAAACACGCCGTGTCAGCGACCCATGAGGAACCGACCCGACCGCCCATAGAGCGCACGCTTGAGCCGCTTCACAGTCAAAGCATGCCTTCTCTCTCTCCTGGCATCGCACAATGGCCATCGGTCAACAGGGAAGCGGGTTCTGCGTTCGCCAGGCCGAGTATTTGCTCCGTCGTCCCACACACTGAGCAGCCGTCGTCCTGCGGCTGTCACGAAAGCCGCCGAGTCAATATCGCATCCGCCGGCTGCTCCGAGTTCCTCGCCCTTTCAACTATCCGCACACGGGCGGCCGGTTTGATTGAAAACTTGGCGAGGCTTCCCGGAACCGCAAGGGAAAGAGAACGCGCGTGTCGCGACAGTTCCACACCCGGACACGGTTATCGTCGGGTCGAGATGTGACCCAGTTTGCAAACAAGCGGTAAAGTTCGGTGCGGAGGTGGCGGGTCAGTCAACTACGCAATAACTTATTTACCTCGGGTTTGCCTCGATGGCATTGCGACTGGCCGGCTGATGACGAGGCCGAGCCGCGCCAATTTCGCGGACGCCGAGGCGTTTCGCGAAGTTTCGCCGTTCGAAAAGTGCAAACAAGGAGGGGTTGATGAAAAAGCGATTCGATTTCTCTCTCGACGTGACTTACAGGGGGTGATTAACTGTCACGTGTTCTAGAAAGCACGTGAGTTCGCATTCCCTGCGCCAGTAGAACGCCGAAAGTAATAACGAAGCTTCCCGAAAGTACAACAATAAAGGAAGTGATTGTGGCAAGCGTTAGTTAGCTTTGTGTCAACGAACACCGTGATTGATTTTTTGAATGCGGAAGGCCGGAATCACGGTGCGAACACGAATAGCGTGAATGGACAACAAAACTCTACGGTTGTCCACCATTTTATAATGAAAACACTTCCACTTTGCTGGATATCTCTAACTAAATATCCCGATGAATATTTCACCACGTGCACCTCCAGCCATTATAATCAGAACAATAATATAGCAAGAGAGAACAACCATAAAATTTCTTCGTAAAGACAAGCCGGTGGGATCCTTGGGCGTTGCAAACAGAAGAGGAAGCAGATAAGGAAAAATAGGGCGTTTGCGCTTGTATGAAAGGCAGTTAAATACGATACAAGGAAACACAAAGATACATTGCCAATGAGGTGGATGCACGCAAATACACTGACAAGGGATAGTTTTATCATTAAAATAACGTAGTGCTATGCATTCACCGGCGCATTGTGACGGCTTTCATCGTTGAGGCGGCCAAAATTTTTAGATGGATGCAGCAGCGCAATTCCCTTGCTCGACGGTTAACCGCCGTCGCGGTCCCTCCTGGCCAAGGTCGGCTCCTCCGTCGCCATGACAGCCACCAGCAGTGCAGGGAAACATCGACACAGCTCCGTTCCCCTTTTAGCAGGCAATGCAGTGGACCCTAGGCAAAGAATGCAGTTAGATAAATATATGAGTCCACGCGGTCCATAGGTTATATATATATATATATATATATATATATATATATATATATATAATTTGCCCAAGAGTTTTGGTTGGTCCCCCCACCGTAACTGTTGTGCAAATAAACTCTAGATAACCGCGAAAGTTGTGCTTTGCATCTTTCTATATGCGCTTGGCCCATTGAAAAATCCAGTCACTATATATATACATGTATATATATAGCGTGGCAAACGTGCCTGCCACTTACACACATGCGCATGCAAAACTGTCGGCGTCCGCACACGGAGCCCATTAGCAGTGAAAAAAACCCTGTCCGTCTGCCCACTTTGACTGCTCAAATGTCTGCGACATTCAAGCATATACTATGCTCGGCCAATGTTAGCGCAGAACGCGATACTGAAGACAGTCGGCACCAAATGGGCTCGCACACCCTTAGACGGTCGCGAAGCAGAGGCAGCTACCGGTCCCTTAGCGATTTGTGAAATAGTTGGAACGTTGCTTTGTCTTTTTATAGAAACGTACGAAGACAAAAACGAGAGAGCGACTTCGTACTCTTACAGAACTGATTGACGCCGGAGATGGTCTCACCGTTCGCGACGCTCGAATCCGCCGGACCTCGCCTGAGTTGAAACGACGCTTTGACTCCTGAGACGCGCTATCGTAGTGCGCCTGCCGCGCATGGAAGGATCCTCTCAGGGACATCCGCTCTCTTGCAGGAAATAAAGCAGTCGAGGCCGGAAATTAAATCCCGGTTAAGGGAAAGAAAACCAGCGAAAAAAAATCAGGCTTTCCATCAAGCATTATCCTCGCCATTCTTTTTTTATTTGGTTGCGCCTCAAACTTGGAAAACTGCTCTTTATTTTAAGCTCGTGGCGAACATCTAGCCTCGGCTCTGCCGCTAGCAAGTCGAAAAAACAATCAGTTATTGTGTGTTTAGCAGACTCTGAGCCTACATTGTAGAGGAAACGACAAAAAATGAACCAAACACATTTATTAAAAAGTGTCTGCTTTGTTTTGTGTTTCCCAATCAAAAAGCAAATATACGTGTATTGTTTACTTCCAACGAAGTTTTTGAACTTCGAAATCATCCATGACTACTTTTCCACGAGGGAAAAACTCGTGTTCATTTGAGTGTGTGAGAGAGAGAGAGGGAGAGAGATATAGGCAGAGGAATAACAGGGAGGTTAACTAGGGTATATCCCCGGTTGGCTACGCTGTGCAGGGGAAGGGCGAAAGGCGTGCGAAAGATGAGAGACAAAGGAGGCAAGAAAAACAATGCGCGAATGTCTCTGTGGCCACTGTCGCACAGTTTGCGAAGGCGTTACATCATCACAAATTGTCACACAGTCCGGCATCTCTCAAATAACGCACAAGCGCCTTTAAAGCAGCTCGCGCTGATGTTAGGGTACGCCAGTTTGCAAGAATTTTAATTTCCATGACCGTAGAAGTGCAAACACACAGCCGAGGTGGTGAACGTGGCTTTTAGCCTTAGCGAAGCAAAGAAGGTTCTCTAGGCTACCTATTCTAATACAAAGACCCTGTTTTTACATATACGTAAATCTAGACGGCGCAGCAGTAGGCTCAAGGAGGGGCGGGGTAAAAAAAAACTTTTTCTGCTTAAAATTTAATTAAACAAGCCTGTGCCATTACTCGCTGCTTATGTCTTTGTATTGGTATGGTTTTACTCTTCCTTTTTACTTTTCAAATGTGCAAACTTTATTATGTAACCATTTCTCTTTAATGAAATAATAAATACTTTCCTTCTGAGATTTCACCACAAATTTTGCAATGATTTTGTTCAATTAGGTAACCTTAGACTAGCTGATTGTTATTCTGATAGCTTAACTTACAATGCCTGTGGGATATTCAGTGCAAGCACAGGGTGAAAAATAAACTAAATTATTGGGTATAAGCCGGTCACTGGCAGTAAATGGAGCACACATAAATTTCAGGAAATAGTGCAAGCTTATAGATTAAACAGCATGCACAGCTACACGTGCAGTTTTGTTTGTAAATGCTGAAACATTATTCTAAGTGGAAACGCTTTGTTGCACTTTGTTCTTTGGCTTTCAGTGCTACCTTTAAGTCATTATATATGTGAAGGCACTAGTAGAAGCATCCCGTGGAGATAAATGACAACTTTAATGAATAGAGGTATAAAAGATGTGCTTAAAACGGCAAAAAACTGCTTGACAGGCAAACGTATGCTTCTGTAGTACTGCACTGGTTACCGTCGCCAATCCATGCATTGCTTGCGCTCTATTGCATTCAATGTGAGCTACAACAACGAGATGTGGTGGCTTTCCCTCCTGGGGAAGCTGGTGTTGCTGCGAAAATGTTTGACCAAGAAAAGTGGAGGTTTTTAATTATTTCAGAAATGCATGTAACATCATGCTGTTGGCTGTGTGCAGTTTCCATGGGGTGATAAGTACTGGTGCACCAAGGCGCGGGAGATCCTGTGTCCTTAGTGCAGTGCGCTTTGTTATTGCGCTCTGCATCCTGCCGGCAGTGTACTATCACTGCAGATGAAGATGACGAAAAGCATAGGGTGTATGCATTGCTGCGATCGCGAAACTTAAATTTGTTGCCTGAAAGGGTCGCACGTTATTATGCTACCACATACCAGACCAGAAGCGCAATATGATGACGCCTCCCACATTGTGGCTCATATTGAACAAAGTAGTACCATAGCTAAGGCTAGGCAGCATTCAGGACAGCTAGTCTGTCCATTAACTACATGGCTGTAGTGAACGCTAAAACACTTGCAGGGATGACACCCTTTTGGGAGGGTGTTGTACATGCTACACCAATATAGGAGGAGTGTTGTTTCTTTTACACCCATAGGCAAGGTGACGTCATATTCGCACCCTTTCCTTTGTGGGGTGGTAATTTACACCCCTTTGCTTGGGGTGTAGCAATACACTTAAAAAGGGTGTCACCCATAGGACAAGTCATTTACACCCTTAAGGGTGTTAACAATTTTAGAGTGTGGCGGCAAAACGCCGGCCGCGGCAGCTTCCGCAGGAGGGATGGGCACTGAACGAATTTTTTGCGGCTTGCCGTGCGTCATGGACAGAGGAGACCAATAAGAGCGACCCGTTCAGTCTTAGTTTCCTACAGTTAGTACAGGGAACTCTGGCGCTGCGATCGTTGAGCCACCATGGGAATGGTGCGTTGTACACGAATTTACCTGATATTCGTGCTTGGGATTTGAGACGCTCTTGTCTAGTCATTGATTGAGCTTTATCTGGGCCTAAATTGACCTACATTGAGAGCCATCGGAATATTTTAACGATGTTTATTTAATTATTTATAACGCAATACTTTTTTAAAATGATCACTTTGTAAGGTCGCGAAGCCATTTACAACCCGAAGGACGAAGTTTAGGCAGATCCATGTACTACCCATCATTCCGATATTGGCTGAACGGCCCTGCGTGCAGCTCCCGTAGACCCTAGTGCCACAGTTCTCGCTAGTAATTGTACGAAACTGTATGGCTCTGCGCATTCAGTGACGTGCGTGCGAGAAACTGCATGGTGTCATGCGGAACCGCCTTACCACTCGGTTCGCCCTCGCGACTGGTGTCAGCTGGGCGACCTGTTTCACACTATCGTCTGCTCACGTCAGCTCTCGTTCGCGCTTGGTCTGTTTGTCATGGTTTGCGTTTGATTTCACAATGATGAGTCTAAACCGTGATGTCCTGATTGAGAGCCTTTGGACATAGCGCGCCAATAGCCGATTCTGTACAACACGGACTCTGAATACAAGGACACGGAGGCGACACCCAGCACCTCTTTGTTGTCTTTTGAACGCGTCGACGCCGCAATTGAAGACAGCACATCAACATTATCAAGCACAGAGTGACAGGGAAATTGTCGTCTTCATCATCTGACATGACTCGCATTAACAACGAAGGCCGAATAACGTAAACACATCTACTCACACAGTGCCGATCCACCAGCAGCCGAAGGAAACTGCACGCGACATCTCGCATGTATATACGCAGCGTTCGAGAGGAGGCAATATTTCCATGCTGTCACGTGGCTGCCGCAGCGGCTCACCGCAAGTCGATGAGGCTGCGCTGTCCAGTACTGTCTTATCACCGGCGGCGCGCCGCGCTGTTTTTTTTTTCTCAAGTGGGGCTTTACAAAACTCAAAATTGTTATAAGAAAAATGCACTGCCAGCTGGCTCAGTTTATAGATTACATGTCTTTTTAGTGCGCAGGCATAAACCATAGGTACCATACAGGTGCGTTAGACACCACTTGCTCCATGTATGAACACAAGCTGTCGATTAAGCCACCTTTTGGTCACGTAAGTTAAAAAAAAATATACGACCACTGTTTGATCTACCTGCTTCCGAGTAGAAGCAGAAACACCGCTGCGCACTTGGAGTTTTGCAAGTTATCGAATGCATAATTGGCACGGAGGAGCAGTGCATTTAGGGCAGGCATTATGCCTGTCTGCTGCGATCTAGAAAAAACCATCATGTATACAAGACAACAGGTCACGCAATGCGTTAACGTTGCACGCTATGGGACAAGGCCCAAACTTAAGCGGGAGGTGCCTAACTTCAGCATTTGGCGCGGCCTTATCCCTTTGGAAACGCTACAACTGCACCTCAGCGGGCGCGAAACAAACCATTTGGGACGCACAGAGCCAGAGCGAGTGCACTCTGCGTACTAGGGATGGTCGGCCCGCTTCCGTCCTCGCCATCGCATGACGAAGAGCGGCTCCAACACGGGACGGCAGGCACTGTCCTACCTGGCTTCAGAGAGGCACCGATCGATAGTATTGGGACAAAAGAACGAGACGGCGCAATTGTGTGTGCGCACACACACACACACGTGCGCACGGAGCCAGACCCAAATCGCAGCCTTAATCGACGGCGGCGGCAGCAGGCGAACGGCCTATATAGCCGACGCCACGCTAGAGGGGGCAATCTATAATAATCCCCGGGGCGCCAGAAACACCATAGTCGGAGCAGCGATGCCTTTTCTCTTTCTCTCTTGCCCCCTTCTGGCACTTCACCCTTTCCCCTCACAAAGCCATCCTAAAAGAGCCACCTACACCCCGTTCCGTCTCGCCGTACTCCCACACACCGGAACCTCAGCGGCGTTGAATTATTCAGCCTGCCACTGCTGCGTCCACCGCCGCGCCTCCCGGAACTCGCTTTCTCGAGGCTGTAGCGTCGATATATAAGGCGTTGTCGAGATTCAGAATGCGCGCACTCTGATGGCAAATAAACGCTGTACTCAATTCTATGCGGCCATGTTGCACGCCCCTGAAACGAGGGATGCAAATCAAATCTAGGGATTGGTGCTTTTATCAGTGTCTTGGTTGTGCTGTTGTTTTTCTGTTCTTCACAACAAGCGGAACAAATAAGGCATCTATTCGTAAGCATCGCTATATATCTTTTTTTTTTCTAATTGCAACTCCTAGCGGTAAAAACTGACAGCGAACAGGGGAAAATGAAGATTGCATAAAGGGGCGCTAACTAAGAAAGTGTTTCATTGCTTGGCAACAATCCGTTCACCTCCTGGGACGCAGGAAAAAAACAAAAGTTAATGGATTGCCTAGGTAGGGGAAACAGTCCGTACAGATATATATATAGGCCGGTGCCTTCGTGCCTGTCCATATAAATTGTATGCTTACAAGTGCACCTCGTCCTTGATGAATCCCGCGAGCTACGCAGGGCTTACATCATCGCTGTTGCCGATGCCCCCAGGCAATCTGCGGCTGCTCGAACGGGGGGGCGCAGCTGCATTAAACGGATGCTTGAACAAGTGGTGGCCCAGGGAGCATTTCCAGGGTTGCCTGTATATGTTTGCGCAAATGCCTATCTGCCTGTCTTTTTTTTTTTTTTTTTGCCTCTGCGAAGCTCCACTATCTACGAGCGAATAGCAGGTCCTCAATGAGCCAGAGCAGCCACTCTGGGAGAAGAGGCGCCGAATGAATTTTGTGCCACTAAATTGCTTGATTGTGAAAGCTCATCGGGAAAGAGTGCACGGTCGTGCGCACTTTTGCCAAACTTAGTGGCAGATTAAACTGCCTAGTACTATTCGCGGTCTAAATGACAAACGTTCTGGAAAATCTTCGCGTTTGTCCAATGCCTGAAAGCAGGCTAAAGGCTGTTTCACATGCTGCGACTGGAACGACGAAAATCGGTGCTGTCGCACGCGTCGCAATGCGATTTTTAGAGGGCTCATTTCACATGTTTGCGGTTTCAACAATGCGGCGGGTGCGACGCCCAGGGTTGCTTACTGCCAGATTTCGTGGCACACGGTGCATAATTCTTTTATTGTAATGAATAAAACGTTTACATTATAATATAATTGACTTCTCTTGATTAGAAACAAATAATATGTACGTTTACTAATTTAAAAACGTTAGTTAAGATTTGTCTTGGAGTGCGCGACGGCGGTTTGTGTAGTTCAGTGCGACATGGTGCACGTAAACAGCTGTTCGCAGGTGGTTTAGCGCTGTGTGTTGTTTCATCTACATTGTATGACCGTTTTGTTCTGTCTGCGCTACAACAATCTACAAGATGACCTATCGACAAGTTCATATAGCTACCCTCACCGCATATGCAGTATTCGGAATTCGGCTGCCACGAAGTCGTCGTGTCCCCCAGCCCAACAAGATCCTCGCGCTACCCGTGCTCGGCGTCAGCTTCTGAAGAAATGATGCTTGTATATTGCCCGTGATTGTGCATATGCAGTGCCTGCTCCTAGCCATATTCTTACGCCAAACGCAACAAGAAGCACCAACCCGAAAGCCCGCCTGTGCCTCTGAACGAAGCCTCAAATGATCTGTGTGATTACGACGTGGAATGAAAATTGTGTTGTGAAATTCAACCTTAGCGCTAGCCTGGTTCGTCCATCGCCGTGCTTGTGCTGCGAATAGTGAGTGAGTGAATGAGTGGGCTTGGTGGCACCATCCGAGACGCAATGCTCAAACCTTTGTTCGTCTTCATACAGGTGTTCGTGCAAGGGCAAGTGCGCATCGGCGATGGCCTTCCGATACTGATTGAACATCTTCCTTCGACAACGTCATCAGTACCATGCCTACACGTGCCCTACGCTGCGCTGATTCCGCACGTTGTCGAGTCGACTGACTCACCACCCGAGGCATCATGGGAGGTGGACCGCCCCTTCTGCGCACCGGCGACGACGGCGACAATGTCGAGGCAGTATAAAACTGAGAGCCAACGGCGCGCCGACTTCAGTGGGCTTGGTGGCACCATCCGAGACGCAATGCTCAAACCTTTGTTCGTCTTCATACAGGTGTTCGTGCAAGGGCAAGTGCGCATCGGCGATGGCCTTCCGATACTGATTGAACATCTTCCTTCGACAACGTCATCAGTACCATGCCTACACGTGCCCTACGCTGCGCTGATTCCGCACGTTGTCGAGTCGACTGACTCACCACCCGAGGCATCATGGGAGGTGGACCGCCCCTTCTGCGCACCGGCGACGACGGCGACAATGTCGAGGCAGTATAAAACTGAGAGCCAACGGCGCGCCGACTTCAGTGGGCTTGGTGGCACCATCCGAGACGCAATGCTCAAACCTTTGTTCGTCTTCATACAGGTTGGTGATAAATGGTCCTTTTCTAAATGCTTGAGAACCAGCTCTGTTGGGTTAGTGGTGCTGCCAAGCCCCGGCTGTCTTTTCCGCTGTTGCTGTGAATCATTGCATGTTGTGCGTTTGCTATTACAACTGAGTGGAGATGTGGAGGAAAATCCGGGGCCTAAGATTGACGAAGTTCTTAAAGTGGTTACTGAAATTCAGGCCTCTCAAACGCTTCTTCAGACCGGGTTACTTAATGTGCAGACTAGGCTGACAGAAATTGAAGGAACACTCGCATCACTTAAGCTATACCAGGAGAAGGTTGATAAGTGTGAAGTAGCAATTACGGCCGTACAGAAAGAAGTGTCACACATGGCCAAAAAACTGGATGATCTAGAAAATCGGAGCCGCCGCAATAACGTTGTCATCTTTGGTCTAAAGGAAGACAATGATGAAACTAATACATCCTTGGCAAAACATGTCACGGAGAGCATATTTAAAGAAAAGCTCGGGGTAGAGGTGCGATCACTCGAACGCATTCATCGCATTGGTAGAAAGATTAAGAACAAAGAACGACCAGTAATACTACGCTTGTATGACTTCTCTGAAAAAGCTGCCGTCCTTCGTAACTGTTTCAAACTGGAAACCAATACCATATCTATTTCTGAGGATTTTTCCCCAGCTGTTCGGGAAGTGCGAAAAAAATTGTGGCAGTCGTCGAAGGTTGATCGCGCGAAAGGTGAAAAGGTGAGCCTTCGGTTTGATAAAATGAAGATTGGCAACACCTGGTACGCGTGGGACTGCGAGAAAAACAGAAGAACTGTGATTAAGCGTGCACACGTTGACGATGACGCTGCTCCGCCCGGAACTGATAAATGACCGCAAAACACAAGCCCCTTGACACTGTTGTGCCTTAATGCACGTAGCATTGTGAACAAAAGAGAAAAATTAGAAGAAATTGTCTTGTTGTACTCTCCTGACATCATGGTAATTACCGAAACCTGGCTGCACCCCGACATTCATGACTCTGAAGTAGCTCCAGTGGCTTATAGCCTCCTTCGCACAGACCGTGACGGTCGCGGTGGGGGCGTAGCCCTAGTAATAAAAAATAGCGTTATATTTCAAGAACACGAGGGCATACCTGGTCATGAAAGCATCTGGTGTACCGTTAACGCGTGCGGAATGTCTGTTCTGATAGGTGGTGTGTACAGGCGTCCTAACGCTTCCGTCGAATACATGATGCAATTGCACGATTTCCTCCACACCAAGGTAAATGCCAGGACCAAGCTGATATTAACCGGCGATTTCAATCTGGCAGGGATAGACTGGGATAACCTAACGTTTGGGGCTAGGGAAAAGGAAAGCTGTGACCAACTGCTGAAAATAATGTTTAGCTTCTCATTATCGCAGCTAGTTAACCATCCAACAAGGCAGCAGGGAGGCGTCGCATCAGTGCTAGACCTGGCATTTGTCTCGAGCACTATCAAACCAGAAATTAGCATAGAAGATGGTATTTCTGATCACAAAATGATTTTGTTGACCTTTTCTGGGCTGACGCCACAGGCGGGTCACCAAGATCATCCTTACACTGATTTTAAAGATTATAGAAGAGCAGATGACGTCAGCATCATAGATTATTTAGAAACTGTGCTTGAGGATTTCACACTACTGCCTTCATATGATGTTAACGGATTGTGGGAGAAATTTAAGGGTGCCATAAAACATTGTGAAGAAAATTTTATCCCCACAATACGTAAACGAACAAATAGAAAAACACCCTGGATTACCCGCAGTATCATCCACTTGAAAAGAAAATTGCGAAGGATGCGCAGGAAAAAACATAACCCAGTGGAAATCGCGCATCTTTCGGCTGCGTTGAAGTTTGAATTAAAAAAGGCGAGAGATAACTTTTTCTCGAATACTCTGACGAACTTCATGCACAGTCAGCCGCACAAATTCTGGCGCTATCTGTCAAAACCTGAAAACCCAATAGTACAAATTGAAATCGCTGGTGTTCCTACCCATGATGCACACACCATTGCTAACGCTTTTAATGCCCATTTTCAATCCGTGTTCACACGCTCTCCCCGTCTAAGTGATGTTTCGTTTGCATCTGATTCAGCGATGCCTGACGTAGTTATAGCTGAGCCAGGCATATTGAACCTACTCTTGAACATTGACACAAAGAAAACGCCCGGCCCCGATAATATTTCCAATACGTTTCTAAAAAGATTTGCTGCCCAACTGGCTCCGTTCTTACACAGGATTTTTACGGCGTCTCTTCAAGCAGCTGCATTACCTTCAGACTGGCTCGTCGCAAAAGTAATCCCGATTCACAAAGGTGGCAATAGGTTGCACATAGACACATACCGACCAATTTCTTTAACAAGCTGTTGTTGCAAATTAATGGAGCACATTATTAACAAATCCATTATTAGTTACTTGGAAAACAATAACCTGATATACCCTAAACAGCATGGCTTCAGGAAGGGCCTTTCTACAGTGACACAGCTATTGGAAATTTCGCATGACTTTGCAGAGATAATTAATTCCGGATTACAAGGAGACTCCATATTCGTCGATTTCTCCAAAGCCTTCGATCGCGTGCCTCACTGTGAACTGATCGAAAAACTTAAACTTATTGGAATTGCATCTAACACTGTTGCATGGATAGCATCTTACCTCGCACACAGATCACAATATGTATCAGTAAACAATAATGAGTCAGAGAGCCTTGAAGTCTTTTCCGGTGTGCCACAGGGGTCCGTGCTGGGGCCATTGCTCTTCCTTGTGTATGTCAACGACATCCCATCATGTGTTGAGCCTAACGTAACCATACGCCTTTTTGCAGATGATTGTGTTGTCTACACAACTGTTCGGTCTGTGGATGATCAAATTAAGCTAAACACCTCACTAAACAGCATTGCCAACTGGTGTGATAGGTGGGGAATGAAGTTCAACATCAGTAAAACAACATGCATCACTTTTACACATAAAAAGGTACCTAACATGTTCACTTACAACATAAGAGGTACGGCTATAATAAGATCAGATACTGTAAAATATTTGGGTGTGACATTCTCGAGCTCGCTCAAATGGGACACTCATATTGATATCACATGTGCAAAGGCATTTAAGCAGCTCAATTTCTTACGTCGGAAATTGGAAACAGCACCATCCGATGTCAAATTAACTGCGTATAAAACCCTCGTTCAGCCAATACTTGAGTATGCCTGCATTGTATGGTCCCCGCAGCAGTCTTACCTCATTGATAAACTTGATAGAATACAGCGCATGGCACTCCGTTTCATTTATTCCAGATACTCTCCGTACGACAGCGTCACTGCTTTACGTGAACAAGCACATATCCCGACTCTAATATCAGGACGGCGAATCGCTGCCTTGAAGTTTCTTTTCCTTCTTTATCACGGGCACATAAATATTGATAAAACAAAGTACATTAGGCCACCCTTCCAACATTCGGAAAGAACAAATCACCGTAAGTGCATCAGACAGTTTTCTGCGCGTTGCAACACATTTAAATATTCATTTTTTCCATCTGCAATTGAAGCCTGGAACCGCCTGCCGGAACCAATTGCACATGTTGACTCCATCGAAGTATTTGCAACCAAGATACGTGCACTTTTTTATGATTAGGTCTGTTTCCGATTATGTACTGCTTTGCTACAACGTTGCGTTGCGCAACTGTGTTTTGGCCGTTTCCCACCACATCTGAATTGTTCGTAGCTCTTACCACTTCCCTGTATTATGTGCCTAGTACTAATTGCTTTGGTCTGTCGTTTTGTTTGCGTGTTATATCTTTGAATTGTAATAATTGGCGTGTTTCGTTGCTTTCTTCTGTTTTGACCAACAATGTTTCGTTGTTTTGATTGTGACCCACTCCTGTATGAGCCTGTAAATGGCTTACAGTATTGCTAAATAAATAAATAATAAATAAAATAAATATATATATGGGAGCCCTCTCTAAATATTTCTAAAGGCGCAAAAGCCGACGCATCAAATGTTTCGAGCAGTTACCGTCACGTTTGTAGAAACCTGTACGTTGTAACATAGCATTCTAAAAGACACGCTTCTCGTCCACTTTGTTGTCCTGTGTCTCGCGCTGGTAGTAAATCGGAACTTCTAACAAGAAGACCATATCAATACGGGCTATCCATAATGCAGGATCGTTGGCCCACGGCAGGCGCACTTGCCGTAGAATTTTTCAGCTTTGTGCTCAGCCTCGCACGCCACTCAAGGTTAGCCTGTCTTGTGGAAATAAATATTATTATTATATTATTAATGTTATTAAATATTATAGTTTCTTCACTGCAATTTCTAGCAGTCATCCAGATTTCTTAAGCTAGTCATGCATTTAACCTGTATTAGATCAACATTGTTACGACATGCTTATGGGATCCATTTCTAACTAGATTGCTCAGCCAGAGAAAGTACAAATGCAAGTCTCAATGTTTATTCCAATTTAGTATTACTAAACAGATTATATTGGCAGAATTTTATGCCTGCTTGCATTTCCTGCAATCCAATGTTAAGAGCTGGAAAAACTGATTCCTTTTCTTGCTCTCGAACGGCTCCTTCAATGTCGATAGCAAGCCATAGTTATTCATTTCGAAAGTGTTAAGCAATGACTATATCTCTAAGCTTATCAATGCGGTTTTGTTCAACAAACACAATTAAGTTTTCTTTCTCCCTCTCATTGACAGCCATGGAATTAAACTTCACTTTCATAAGTATCAGGATGCAAACATTCTGGAGTTCGTTCTGAGCATTTGCCTGCATCCTATAGTGTGCATGTTTGTATCAAGTTCTGGTGTTGCAATCGCAGCGATCTACGCATATTGTTATATTGCAACAAACAAATTTATTTACCTTTGTCTTCAAATCTACAATGTGGCCATGCAGTAACGACTACATTAATAAGCACAAAAGAACTGCAGATTCAGTGTATGTGTTGGAATCTATGCGAAGTGAAGTTTTTGTCAAGTGGTCAATTAAATGCTGTTAAAGTAACTGCGATATATACAATTTGTCTTATTTTCAACAATCCAACATGTCATATTTTGCAAGGTTTGCTTATGCACCGCATAGGTCACAACCTTAATGTCATGTAATCCTTATGCCTCACACTGTTCACAAACTATACCGAAACGCAAGCGGCAGTTAATGTAGATGCACGCTGCGAGACATCAACACAGTGACGTTTGTTGAGCAAGGAATGGTGCGAGGTGTACGCAGATGAATGAATGACGTGCTTATGTACTTATTTATTTACATACCTCGCAGGCTGCAAGGTTGGAGTATTATGCGAGGGGGAATAAAAAAGTTGTTACAAAAGGAAGAAGCGCACAACATTAAAAAAACAGCAAAACAAGCAGTACCAACACATTGCACCAACTAGCCCAACGTGTTTTACTGGCACAACATTATACAATACTTAACAAACAATAACAGAAAAAATTACTGCCCATGCACCCTGCACAGATGGTAAACGAGCGAAGCTGAAATGTGCGGCCCCGGTGTTTATCACTGGGTTAATTTCAAGTGTTTATTCAAGTCTTTCTATATTATTGGTTATGTCTGTGTTTCTTAATGATGTTATGCACACATTTGGCTTGGGTTTATCACATTGTTTATTTGGAATGCCACACATCGCACTTTGCAAAATCACCATCATGGAATGTGCAATGAGTGGTTCATTGTGTTAATCCAGTGGGTCTATCAAAGTCATTCTGAATTATGTTACGCATTTGTGTTTTGTAATGCGTTAATCATAATGTTTATGACTCGTTTATGCACTGTAGTTACCAAGTGACACACCAGGGCTGCATATTACATTTAATTAAATACAGGGACACATTTTTGAACCTATTGGGAAGTCGGAGAGAGACTGCTGCACGCGCACTCTGCTGCTAGAGAGAAACGACGTCACTATCGGTCTAGCCAAGAGCCCACCACACCTTTGCTGCAAGATAATAATGACATCATTATCTTGTCTTAACCCCGTCCCCTTCTGTGTCCCTTCCCTGCAATAATACGTAGATAAATGTATGTTTGAAATGCATAAGCATTTCTACGTCTACCCAACAAGAAATTTCTCCGTCCATCATGCAAGACGAATGCAATGGCTCACACCCCTTTAAACAATGGCTCATACCCCTACACTAGGGTGTTTGGGATCGGACCATGAGTGTTTTGCCTTGGCTTATACAGCTTCACTGTAAAAAGAATGAACACCTTTCTGCTAGAGACCAAGGCATACTAACAAATGAAAGTTCATTGAACATGCCAAGTAAATGCTGGTTGACAAGCAATAACTCGCAGTTAGACAAAAAGCAGAAGCAAAAACTGATGTGTGTCCATACAGATCCCAATAGGAAATGCATCCATCTCTGAAAGCGTAACAGAGGCCATTCTGACGCAAGGTTCTCCCAGAGTCTTTGCATCTACAGCTTCAATAATTTCTCTAGGCAGCCGATCTCCACAGAATGCTAGCTTCTTCCTCTACAATGCACTCCCCACATCTGAGCGTGCATTTAGAGGAAGAAGCAGGCATTCTGTGCTGATACGGAAGCTGTAGATCTAAAAATGCTGGGAGAATCTTGTCAGCACGGCCTCTATTAGAAATGGATGCATTTCCTGTCAGGAAACGCACATGAATTTTTGCTTCTCCTTTTTGTGTATATTCGGTCTATTGCTTGTCAGCGAGCATTTACTTGGTGTGTACATTAAACTTTTGGTTGTTAGATCATCTCGGTTTTCTTGTTCGTCCTATCTGTTCTCTGGTGCCATTTGCAGCCAGGCTATTCATTATTTTTTTTTCGACTGCGACAAGTCACTCTAATGGCCCTTATGATGCTTTTGTGTACCTTATAGAATATTTTATTTGGCCAATGTAGCAAGAATGTATAGCGTGAAGCAGTAAGAACAGGGTACGCTAACTTCAAATTAAAAGGTTTATTGTGAAAATGCAGTGATCCGCAAAGGTTACCAGAAAGTAGTACAGCAATAAAACCTGATAAAGACTTGTGCTTGATGAAACCAAAAATAAAAGCGGGAAAGATAGAAAATACATATAAATATACAAGTCCAGGGAAAAGAAAACATTGTGATCAAGTGTGCATGTGGCTACCTTCCAGGAAACTTTTTTTCCAATAGCATGGAACTGGAAGAATGTGCTTGCATAAGCAAGCTGTCAGTCTGTCTATTGGAATAAGAACAGTGTTTCTTGAAAGGTGCTGGCATGCAGGATTGGCAATTGTAATGATTTTTTTCCTGCACTTGGAATTTTTCTGTATTTTCTTTCTGTAGCATTTTTATTTGTTTGGCTGCATCAAGCACCAATTTTTATCTATCCTTCAAAGATGTCTTTCTTTTTCTGGGGAAAAGACGGGGAAGGCGGGAGATGGAAATTCAAGATGATGAGCAACACGAGAACTAGGTGAAAGTAGGAGCCAACGTTTCCACAAGTGGACCTTGAAGAAGACAAGTCCACTTGTCGAAATGTTGGCTTCTGCTTTCACCTTGTTCTCGTTTGGCTCATTGTCTTTTTTTTTGGTAATTTGTATAACTCACCACACTTTTACAAATGAACCTCAATTGAAAGTTAGTCCTCATCCATCTCTAGTGTCATCCTGTTGATACTGCTTCATGCTATGCACTCTTGCAACATTTGTGTGTGTGTGTGTGCCTGTGCACGCTTGGATTTGGATGTGAAATCGGGCCCTTGGGCAGAGGTATCATTGTTCTCCTGTGCAGCCTTATGAATTCATTAACTATAGGGCAACAGAAATACGATGGACAAGAACAAAGTGAACACACATACCGCTTCGTTCTTGTCTGTTGTCTATCTGTTGCACTTTAGTTAATAATGAATACACACAAACTCATCCAGTTTTCAGTTATTATGTCGGGCTTATAAGCCCGCTTGTGTCCTGGAATATCTGCACGGCTATGTATCCTGTAATTTAATTTCTGGCCATGTGCTTACAAGCCGCCTGATTTTCCTGACAATCTTGTGTGATGTGCAGGCCCAGACAGTATCTGGTGGATCCATGCAGGGTGTTGTGCAGGGTGTAATCTGCACTACAAGTGCTGCTTTGATGGCTTTCAGTTCAGCTTTTCTAGGTGTAGGGTGACCTGGAATGGTACTCATTTATATGGAGTTTAGTTTTATGTAGTGTCATACTACTGTTACACTGCTATTGCCACATCAGTGTACTATGTGTGCCTGATGTTTGCTTGCACATTCATGATTAGCAACCTCCTCTGTGTGTTTGGCAGTAGCGTAGTCTCCTGACCAAATTGTTTACCCCCATATATCACGGTATGGGCCTGTTGTGTTTCAAGTTCAGGTGCTCCCGAGGATGTTTCTGAAGGGAGAGGTAGTCGTCCTTGCATCTCATATGCTAGCTGGCATAGTATCTTGGGACCAGGTTCTGAGCTCTTGAGGCAAAGAATTTGTGCTGCAGGCTGTAACTCTACTCTGTCAAGGTGCTTGTTCGTTTGCTCTTTCTCATAGAGGTCTTCAAGCATGGTAAAGTCTGAAATACCTGTTGTTGCCTGACGCCTATATTCAATGAGTTGTCTTTTTTGTGTGCTGCTGGTAATTCATACCGTACCATACCTTGGACACAAGCACAGGATCTGCGATTTTCCATTGTATCCACTCGTCCACCCCCCATGATTTCAAGATTATTCTTTTCACCAGGTGTAGAATTTGCGTCCAGGCATGGCATAATTGTTTCACCCACATGCTGGCTCTGCTGTCATGGTCTTACACTAGCTGAGGATTTGTGGATGTTGACTTGCAGGTATGTTTCTCCAGCTATTGGGAGCACAATGTGCAATCTGGAGTAGTTCTTGATTCTAGTCTTTTTTCCGACGTCGTGTAGTCGACTTATCAGAAAGCGAGAGGTCAGACTGGCGAAGAAAGTCTGCAGTGTTGCCGGGGGCTTGTTGCATCATTCTTGATTTCTGTATAAGATAGCTTTCCCATAGACTGTAATACACCATAGGCTGTAGTGTTTCTTGTAGTATACCTGTATAGTTGGTGTGGGCGGGCCAAATGTACCTCCAACTCTCACGTGGAATTTTCTGTTTTTCAGAAAGTTACTCTTCAAGTGCTCTACCAGAAATGCTTTTGCTCATCGTTCCTCTTATTTGAGTAGCATGAGGTACTGCTGTTAGAAGCCTCTTCACTCTCTTCATTCTTTCATAAGCGGTATTACACAATGTCCTGCAATAAAGTCTTTGCTGCTTATGGCCCACTCATATCTGCCAGAAGGGACAACTCTTTGTGCTATGTGTGCGACGTAGTATGAGCATTCATGCCTTGACATTTATACATCTGTAGAACCAGCTTCCTGACAGAGTACTTGCTATACCTGATTATGCTTATTTGTGCAGTGATGTTGAACAATACATATTGATGCAATGAATATTTACTCACTCGAATTATCACGAAAGATGGTTGTTTTACAATTCTGCCCTTTGCTTTCTATTAGTGTTAGATTTTGCATAAGCATGCCCCCCTCTCCAATAGTATGTTGAAGTTTAAGGGTTCCATAAAAGGTGATGAACTAAATCTAAGTGCAAGAGCTTTTTTTTACCTATGACTCCCATCGAAATGCGACTTCCATGGCTGGCAAATCAACCCCTCCCCTTGTGTTCGCAGCAGAATGCTATAGTCACAGTGGCAGGTGCATAAATTGAAGAACAATATTTTTGTCTACAGATTTTTTTTCTTGCCTGTATGTAAGTAGAATTTGGAATAAGTTTGTCATTGAAAAGAAAGCCCAGTTTGGTGTCCTTTATTGAATAAACCACATATTGCGTATAGTTGAAATGCAGAAATTTGTTCTAAAATACTCGGATGATATGTTCTTGCAAGTAGCATGGTATTTCATTTCTTATAAAGAGTAATCACAGCAGATGTCATAGTATGGGTTTACACACTAATATACGTGATCACAAACTTATTATACTTGTAAGGCATGAATGTTTCTGCACACTTGATCAGCTGTGAAGGTGCAAGAACTGCTTGTACTGGCTGACTTCACTGCACAGTTTTGATTTACTTTTCTTGAGCATGTCGTTTTATACTGTTTTATCTCCACAAGAACAGGCCGTTTGCCTGCTTTTCGCATTGTTGCACAAGTTTTACATGACGGTGCAGGAGGGTACGTTGTCACGGTGCCACTATAGCAAGCAGTAATTTACTTAATCTACTAGCTGTAGAGTTAATTACCTTTCAAAGCAAGTGTTAATACAGATGCAGTAAGGATACAAAGTCCGCAACATAGTCAATGTTTATTGGTTTCTGTGCAAGAAAAAAAATTACCGACGATTACGTTACTTCCTAATGCGAAATTTGAGCGCAGCAAATAAGCTGTTTCACCTTTTCGATAGATTTAGGCAAAGAAATCGAGCAACACATGTATGCGCTATCACAGAACTTTTTTTTTATATTTCCCGTACTCCTGGATCATCTCGACGGCGGCGACGGTAAGCTTCTGCTTCGGCGGCACGCACCTCTCGATTCTGACGGCGACGGCGCTGGGCCTCTGCTCTGGCAGCTCGTTTAGCAGCAGCAGCAGCAGCAGCAGACGGAGGACTTCCATCGGTCGTCTCGCTCATGGCTCAGAAAGAACTGGCAGATAATTTCGCAGTGGCGAACGGCAGCGGCAATTTCGGCTCGGGCGGTGCACATATACAGATCCGCCGCCACCGATCTGGCTCTCTGATTGCCACCGCACAGGGCGAACGGCAGCGGCAATTTCGGCTCGGGCGGTGCACATATACAGATCCGCCGCCACCGATCTGGCTCTCTGATTGCCACCGCACAGGGGTTGCATTGGAGGAGGAGCGAAGAAAGGAATTAAGTTCGAGCCGGCGCTTTGACAACCGGAGACTCGCAGGAAGAGGGGGGAGGGGGGCGGCGTGTACACCCAGCGGCAAACGATGGGGGCAGAAGCGCGCGCAGCAAGCGGACAACACGATAAAGGGAGGAGGGAAGAGATAGCAGCGACTGACTGATGCCGCTGACGCCGATAGTGAGTCAACCCCAGCTGCGGAGTTGGTTTCAGGGACAACGCCGCCGATGCCGACACAAACAATATGATACCCTCGCTTCCGCAGCGCTTAGAACCAGGTCTAGCCGCGGGAAGGTGGTCACGTATTCGTCGACGTGCCGGGGTCTACGTGAAATAACCGGCGCGTCGGCAACTGAAGAGCACCCTATCCGCCACACAAGAACAGGGGGGGGGGGACCCTTTCCTCCTCTTTCTGCATGGCGGCGACGGTGTTCTATGCAGTCACGTTATCTTGACTCTCTAGCGGCGTCAGCGGCATCCAGCGGTATCAGTCGGTCGCTGCTAGCGCTGGGGGGATGAAAGGGGGGCGGAGCTGGTTACGAGGCCGACGACAACGCCGACGACGACGCGAAACCCAGGAACGGACGCCAAAGAGCTGCGCTCTAAAAAATTCTCCAGAGAAGAGGTGCAACTTAACGTGCATGTACTATTTTATTCAAGCTACGGATTTAATGCTATCGCAGCAAATTCGTTACGATAGTCTACACTTTTGCTCTGTCAAATTTAATAATAAATAAGCTTTCAAGATGCATCGGGAAATTCACGCTTGAAAACCGACAAGAAAATGCAACTGAACGGTACCGCGTTCAGCACAACGTTGAAACTTTGGGTACTTTGCTCTTTGCTGTCTTGTCATTTGCCCTTACCGAGGTTGAAATAATTCAAGCTGCTCCGTAAGCGCGATTTTTGCATGCTACTGAACAAAAGAAAATTGTGTCGACCTCATCGTCTGGTGGGACTCGAACACCTCCTAGTACTGACAACTCGCAAAGGCGTGCGACGCAAACGTGAAAATGCACTTCATTTGCTGCGTAGCGTGTCAACAATCGCATAGAAACGGGAGGATGGAATCTGCAGGACAAGTTTTTTATTCTCCCTTCCCGTACGTAGAATTCGGCAATCCACGTCTCCGCGCATTGCACTTGTTGTGCGAGACGCCATTTTCCAAAACAAACCGGCGAAATAGCTCCGCGATAGCTCTCTGCGCAATTTCGACGGAAAATCGCAGCGATCGCTGCGACGGTGGGACTGTGCGACGAACCGGTTGGTCGCAGCCGAAAATCGGCGGGTCGGCACTGCGACTGCGATTTTCATTGCAAACGACGGAAATCGCACTTCCGGTGCGACGAAAATCGCATCATGTGAAACAGGCTTAAGGAATAAGAGACGTAAGACTAGTGTTCACCCGCTCCACCGCAATTGGACGCATCGCGACCTTTAACGTTCGAAATCGGCCTCATGAGTAATTAAAATTAAATTATTTGTTTTTACGTGCCAAAACCACTTACTGATTATGATGCACGCCGTAGTGGAGGACTCCGGAAATTTCGACCACCTGGGGTTCTTTAACGTGCACCTTAATCTAAGTACACGGGTGTTTTCACATTTCGCCCCCATCGAAATGCGGCCGCCGTGGCCGGGATTCGATCCCGCGACCTTGTGCTCAGCAGCCTAACACCATAGCCACTGAGCAACCACGGCGGATTGAAGCAAGTAATGACGTAGAACACCGTGCCATCCAATATGAGCCATGAGCAAAGGCATTGCGAAAGAAATGTGGGACAAGCCGGAATGGAACACCCTCAGCGGTTTCAATGACGTTTTTCGAAACTGCTCTGCCACGATGCGAACGAGTGATTAGTCTGTGCGGCAGAGAGAGAGAGAGAGAGCTCTTTAGTAAATCCTAGACGGATTTGCCCGGCGGCACGCCTAGCATGCTACTCCAAGTGGGTATGATGGGAAATGAAATTATAGTCGCAGATATTGGCACAAGTACACAACATATACAAAACGCAATACAACTCTCAACAAACCAAAGTATCTCTTTGAGCCCAGTGTCTCTGAGGAAGTCTTGAGCTAGGAAATGCTTGCGCAACGAACGGACTTTTAAATTTCCAGCAGGGTTATACGTATATTATACTGTACATGCTTCAAGAAACAGCAGCCGACCTCGAGAGACAGAGATAACTCTCTCTATATACTTTCTCAGAAAAACAATGACATTATAGCTATTTTTTCCGGGTGTCCATTCGTTGAGCATTGACGGGCTTTAATTCCGTGAATGAATCAAATAAAAAGGCGTATAAAAGAGAATCCGTACATCTAGGATTTTGACCCATTTACTGATGTTCTTAACCGTTTATAATGCGGTGCCGAAAAAAATATTTTAACTCCACAGTATCTTAGTCAATAAAATTTGTTTTCCTTCTAAACCGCCTACGATATCCGTTCCCACACCCCACACATACGCGAGAATAAATAGTTACGCTCAGGCAACTATACGGACTAAGACACATCCACACGGAACATTCTTAGATGTCATGTTCCGTACACAATACGATTATCAATGCAAACTCTGTACACCACACTTTGTGCTATCCTATATGATGTAGGAATGCCCACACATCATATCCCTATCGCCAGCTCACAACCCACAGTCGAGCAGTGGGAGCACTAGCTGTTTAAAACCTGCCCGGTTGACCAGCGCAAGCTAGTGGACCGGGCGCAGAGGAGGGCTCTGCGCCAAGGATTCTTCGACTATGCGAGGCCTCCCACAACAGAGTAACAACCGTCTGCACAATACCAGTTTATTCATCATCATCTCAAGAGCGTACCTGATACACGGCTGCGTTTCATATTGGGGCTGGGGGGGGAAAGCAGCAATTTCGACACCACTCTTTGAGCGTTCCAAGAGGTGCTGTTACAAGCTGAAAACTGAGTCATTGAGCTTCAGTAATTGAGTGGACATTCAATTTGATCCAAAGATCCTTCGTAAATCGCGGCTGTCTCCTATAAATACCACAGTTGTCCCTAGCTCTTCAGTCACAAAGGCCGTTGGTTGCTTGCTGATGTCACTACAGACAATTGCTGCAGGCAAAAGTTTTACAGCGCCGAAAAGAGACAATATAGAATGCCACTGTTGAATGCAAGCCAGTAAACAGCATATAATTCTAATGCCCCTTTCCTGAACAAAAGCGCGAAGATGCAGCACGAGATTTCAGGAAGCATTTGGATCTAAAAGTAGCCATAGGAACATTAATATCCAAAAGGTGGAGATCAGCAAGAGAACGTTCGAGGATGAATAGAGATGGCTGATATAATAGATGATCTGTCATGGTATGAAGGAAACGTAGGAAACAGGGATTACCCGTTATGGTAAGGCGACGCTTGTTGCCGTACCGGATACAACAGGACAGCCTGCGAGACATATTCTTACAAGGTGCTTAAAAATGGTTTGAAGTCCTGTAAAAGTAGGAACCTGCGATCATTAAGCGACTTCCCAAGCAGTGTACATATTAAAATGAATCGAGACGTTAATTGGACAAGTAATTACGAAAATTAGACTACTTAAGTTTTAAACTGAAAGTGTTAGACGACTGACCCTAACGCAGGAATCAAAATCTCAGGAGTTCGTCAGGCCTGTAACCATCCTTATCAAGCCGCAATCTCGATCGATTCATGTTTCCCCAACGGTGATGTATAAACAGTCGCTTTACTCATGGGCGTCTGTTAAGGGATTGACAGTTGCGCTCTTCAGCAGTAGAGTTTGCCTTTCCTGGGGGGAATTGGCCGTATTTATTACGGCAGCAGAAATTAGCAGCGCTAGCTTGTTGCATGTCTGGAACCTGTTATGAATTCATCGGATGACGGATTCAAGTCTTGCTTTCAGATCAGTCATCTTGCTATTTTAGTAAAAAGTTTATTGGTCTGTTTTATATAATTACTTGTTTAATTACATACCACAATTGAAAAAAATTAATAAATTATTTGGTTTTACGTTGCCAAAACCACGATCTGATTATGAGGCACGCCGAAGTGGGGGCCTCCGAAAATTTAGACCACCTGGGGTTCTTTAACCATTTAACTGGCAAGATAAGAGAGACCTGACCTAGAATGCTTTCATTTCTTTATTTGTCCTTCATATTGTTCAAATACATACAAAATGCAATATGAAAGGGTTTCTCTGAAAACTATGGTAAATACAGGGGGTCAAAAATATTGTAGATCAGCGGGCTAAAGGCAAACGTACGGTCTAAAACTTGTGTTTGGGGCTTCCTTTGACAAGGTAAATATGTGCTCTTGAGATGCACAAAAACTAATTGTTTTTTTAAACAAAGTAAAAAAAATTCGCATTACCCAAAAGTGACCACCATGTTGGCTAAGAAGACAACGACGAGGTCTTCAAGTCTTGTTACCAAAACATCTGCTGCTGGTCACGGTCAACATTTTGTGAATACCAATGTTGAGCAGGTATATAAATTAAAGTAAATTGAAAGCCACAGACTGGTATTTGGTTTTGTGTAGTGTTTGTGGATGTTTTTGTAAGGCAAACGATATTGTTGAGCTGCCAGATAAAGGGTTAACGTGTACCTAAATCTAAGTACACGGATGCTTTCGCATTTGGCTCCCATCAAAATGCGGCCGCCGTGGCCGGGATTCGATATAGCGGCCTCGTGCTTAGGAGCCCAACACCTCATTCACGTAGCACCGCGTTGGGTACATACCACGGTTAATTTTAAAAGGTACACCGCTGTGGTAAAAGCGATACCGAGGAAATCGTTCAATTATCGCACCTTCCCTAAAGTTAAGAAATTTCGAACGCATTATCTGAAACACTTGTATACTTACCTACTAACAAGACTTGATCGCACTTCAGGGTATTTCTATAGGCCAGTGCATGGTTACCGATCAATATCGGACCTTTAATACACTTTTGAATTCGCGGCTTGATTAGGACAAGAAGCGGCCATGTTCGCACCAGGACTCTGATTTCGTGCCGAGCAAACACCTGAGTTAAGAGCCGCTTAGTGTTCTCGATGCCATTCATTGTTCAAATGCTTTTAGCATGGCTACCAAAAAAAAAAATTCACCGTAAGAAGTGTTACCGAAGGTGAAGAGCAATCAGTTTCTTCGATACCAACATTGGCCGGTGCTCGATGGCGTTGTTGTGTATACGAACTGCCCTTCGAATTCCCCTAAAACGAGTAGTTTACACGCATTCGTACTTTGGGAAGTGAGGACAGCGCTAAAGTGCACAAGGGCACAAGTGCGCATCGTCGTAGACTTTCAACAGGTGTTTATTTTAAAATAATCCTTTCTTTGGCCTCCTCCCGCTTACGACAGCTTCAAAAAGGACTTGCTGTAGGGTTAGTTGGTCCTGCATATATGATGAGGTGAATTAGGGCAACAGAGGACACACACACGCTGGAAGGGGAGACGAAGACAAGCGCTCGTCAGCTAGCACTGCTAATACTTACTACCTGATACGCGGAATATTTCCTGCTCTTCGTAGCACGTAGTGAAAATTGATCAATGATAGATGACGCCATCGCTCGTGCCACATCATCTGTCGACGGCGGCAAGAGGCGCTGTCCTGCTTCCCCGTGGCATATGCACCTTCGAAATTCGGCCGCGGTATGTTCTGTCTGTGACGTCAGTGCTCGTACCAACCAATCCGGGTACTCTTATGTTGCCAGTATGCTTCCACTGTTTCCCGTGCTTCCTCCTCTCATCGCAGTTCTCGCGGGGAAATCGCTTAAGAACTTCATAACGCAAAAGCCCGTTAACGTCTCAAAGAATGCTAGCGCAATAAAATGCTTACGTGCTTAATTCAACAATCGGAACATGGAATTACAAAGTTTATCTCAAGTACCAGTGTTGTTTGCTCACCACATCCGAAGAGAGAGGCACAAGGCACGATGCCTGACGTCGTCCATCCTATACAGCCGACGATCACGGTGGCCTTCGAAAAGCGGTGTGCAGAAAGCTAATTAAATTCGTACAGTCCAGCATTACGGAATAGAATGGGCATGCGGCGTAATCATATCATGGAGGGATTTTATATGAGAAAGCAAGTATTAACTCTTTTCTGATACAATAATTACTCAGTGCTAGTATTACAACTTATTTATTGCGATACATACAACGTGCCGGAACTAAGAGCCCTAAAAACATCGGATCAATGCACAGTAAGAGAATTAGACGCAATAATATAAAGCAGCAGATATAAACAGTCACTCATTGGAACATGTACATTTGGTTTACATTTGATGTAGACCACGCATAGGGCCGCGCTTCCGTTTTTAAGTTTAATTTTATTGAATATATGACGTCTAGAAGATCGGGACACCTACTTTTGGCGAAGGGTACTCTTCTTCACATAAAAATGCCAAAACTAGAGGCCATAGGCACGAGAAAATCACATAAAGATGCATTCAAATCCAACTCGTTTAAGTAAGTCAAACACACCTAACCGGAAATTAAAGCCACATAAATAAGTGAAACACACTCAATCTCTAAGTCCAGTCCCATAATTACACTAAGCCAGTGCACACAACAAGGACGGACATTTATATTTTAGTGTATGTCAGCTGTCAGTTCAAACGCTGAACTGACAGCTCCTCGCTGAACGATTCGGCGCTTAGTGCTCGCCCCGAGCGGACGTGCGCAACGAGAGCTCCACCGAACTCTGAGAGCTACTTGTCATCGCTGGACGAACTTTGGCCCGCTGCACTGCGCCTCGCCTAAACATCTGCCGTGCCGTGCCGCTGCCGTGCTCGGCATGGATCCGCCGCCCTTAACAGCTATGACTGCATCGCAGCCTGCGCAATCCACCACGTGGAACCTACAGGGCATGGACTTTGGTGACGCTTCACAGGGAGCATTTACGTGCGTGACCCCTCCAGCACCACGGCACGACGAGGCCACCACCAAAGTTGTGAAGTTGACCGATATGGCTTCAACCTCTCCTCAGTAGCACCAATCGAGTTGAGCATACAAATTCGTCGGGAGTCCCACCTCGCCAAGTTCGAGAGGCAGGACATAGTCGTTAAAATTCAAAACCGCCCAAAACCTCATCGCTATCGACACGTACCGTGCATCGGCCACCACAAAACTACTCGCCTTACAGTCCGTGGATGTCTGCGGAAAATCGCACCCTGTGAGTGCGTACTGCGCCAACGACCCACCGAACGCCCGCGCCTGCCTGCACGGTGTACCACTCTTCCTTTCTGAAGATGCCGTACGGGTAGAACTCCTTATTCCGGGCCGAAAAATCCTGTCTTTTCGGCGACTTGGCAAGACGGCGTCTCTCATCATCACGGTAGAGGGCCCTGAAATACCAAAGAGCGCCATCCTGTTTTCAGCAGTCTACCGGCTGTACCCACCCAAGCCGAAATGCCTTCAGTGCTGGCATTGTTACAGCCTGAAACACAGATCTGACGTCTGTCTCAACGCCTCGACATATTCGTGCTGCAGGTCTTGCGGGCAACATTTCCCCCCTGGAACTGACACGTCAACAACTCCTCACGAGTGCGATATGCGCTGCTGCAACTGCGGGGGTGACCACCCGGCGACGGACGCAAACTGCCCTCACCGCCGCGCTGCAGAGGAGGCACTTCGCCGACGCAAACCACCGACCACCGACACGCATCAATCGAAATCACCAAGCAGCCCACCATCTGTCACGACCGCCTACTCCAGAAGACTCTGGCGTGCCAACCAGCTACCGGTATTCGGCACTCGACACCGACTGCAGCCGTAGTCGTAGCCGCAGTCGCACCCGCAGTCAAAGTCAGAACCGCAAGCCCAGTCAAAATCGGCCCAAACCGAAACCGAAGCCCACCCACAAGCAGAAGCTGGACTTCAGACAGATCCAGACAGCTAAATCACAATGTAATCAACACAATCCGCGCCGTCCTTCGTGGCAACAACTACCTAAACCTAAGCCTGCTGCTGACGACCCTAAGTGACCTGCGCTACCTAACTAGCGACAGACGCAGTCTACGCCTTTAAAGGTGAGTGGTACAGCTTTCCCAGAAACTGCCCCCTCTCCGCAGCCCTCCCCATTGAGCTCAGACCTTCTGTCAGAGGAGTTTGATGCACGTATTCGTCGCATCGTGCAACAAGCGATCGAATCTACTATCGCAACTATAATTATTGAACAGATACAACGCGTCATTCGAACCGTTCTTACCCCCTTGTCAAACCAATTTGCGCAAATTTCCACCCGCCTCCAACATATAGAGGACACTATGCACCCACACAAACGCCCCATCCTCCATAACTCTTCTGAATCACAACATGGCCACTAACTCTAGGCAAACACCTCCGAACCCAACCCCACCATCCCCATCTCTCACGATATGGCAATGGAACTGTCGTGGTTTCAGACGCAAGAAACAACATCTCCTGCAATATATGCTATTCATGAAAACAGAACCGTATATTGTTGTGTTGCAGGAGACGCACGGTGCCTTTCCCCTCGCTGGCTAT
Source organism: Dermacentor variabilis (assembly GCF_050947875.1). NCBI lineage: Eukaryota > Metazoa > Arthropoda > Arachnida > Ixodida > Ixodidae > Dermacentor > Dermacentor variabilis. The sequence continues at coordinate 34,287,555 of NW_027460280.1, read as the reverse complement.
GAACATTTTGTTGCTCATAGTATTATATACAAACAACGGGGCACGTCAGACCCACTTACTCCTACAGTGCCGGTGACTTACGTCAAGAGCTCCTTGCCCACAATCCAACTCGACACTACGCATATGAATACACCGACTACTGAGCACGTGAGCACGAGGACAGACGTTCGTGGTCACAGTCTAGATATCTTAAACTGTTATTGGACGCCAAACCAAAATATCTGGTCGTTATAAAGCTACGACCCCTCCATGCAACGCTTAACAACTCACCATACTGTCCTAATCATCGGAGACTTCAACTGTCGGCACCCTTCTTGGGGCTATGACCAAACATCAGCGCTCAGCCGCAAGTTAGACACCTTCATGTCAAACTACAAAATCTCTCTCCTAAACGATATTACCACTTCCACCAGTGGGGAACTCACGTGAGAAGGACACATACCCTGATCTCACTTGGTCAATCAGCCGCTACAACATTCAATGGGAGAATATCCTAGACACTCTGGGGAGCGATCACTCTATTATTGAGATCCGGCTTCCCTTAAGTACACAAATGACAAGTCGGACACCCCGCCACAAAACCATCTGTCTCGTTGACTGGAACAAGGCGCGTAAACGACTCGAAGTGGATGAGATTGATGAGAAAACTAACCCCACAGAATGGACAAACAATGTACTGCAGGTTGTGTCCCAACATGCTTCCCGCATTGCCGCCACAGAAGATCAACCCCAGGTCGACACTCACCTCTTAGCCCTCTGGGAACGACGCCGCAGACTGGTGAGCTGGTGGCGCCATGCAAAGAATAATAGGACGCTCCACCAACGTATACACACCATAACTCAGGAGAGCCAGAAATACGCTGACCAACTGGCATCCCAACGGTGGTGGCAAACATGTGAAGCCCTCAATGGCCAGCTTCACACACCTAGAGTATGGCGAATTTTTGCACTCTCATGGGCCAAGCCAAACCTCGCTACGCCCTCCAACGATATCAAATGCAGACCGGGCGCTCCACAGGAGAAATTATCCAAGAACTGCGAGAGACATTTTATACGGAGTTCAACCCACTACCACTTTCACCCTTTCCGCAATCACCAACCAAGCCAGAAGGGATTGACTCCGCATTTACACTCCAGGAGCTGCGGCCAGCACTCATGCGGCTCCGACGCAATACAACTCCGGGTCCGGATCAGACAACATATACCATGCTCCGCAACTTGCCCGAAAACCACCAGAAGCACCTTCTACACCTCATTAACCATGCATGGGAGACGGGGAACTTCCCACAGTCATCGAAGGAAGCTTTAGTTATTTTCCTCCCCAAACCTGGCAAGCCTTCCAACACGCTTAAAAACCTTCGACCGATATCCCTCACATCGTGCGTGGGAAAACTTATGGAAAAGATGGCACTGACGAGACTAGAATGGCACCTTGAGAGCGAGGGCCATCTCCCAGGCACACTCACCGGCTTCCGCAGGCACGTATGCGCCCAAGACGTGGCCTTGCAAATTACCACAGATGTCTACGATCACCCTAGCTCGGCAGAACTCCGGACAATTGTAGGCGGGGATATCAAACGTGCCTTCGATAATGTCCTGCACCAAGCCATCATTGACAACGTAGCATCCACCAAACCCGGAGAACGCATGGTTCGCTACGTCTGCGGCTTCCTCAGTGCTAGGTCCGGACACCCAGCCATCTACGTACTTCCCTATAAACCGAGGAACGCCACAAGGTTCCATTCTGTCACCGACTCGCTTCAACTTAGCGATGAAGGACCTCCCCGCAAAGCTCAACCTCGTTACAGGTTTACGCCATGCTATATACGCTGACGACATCACACTTTGGAGTGCCATCGGAAACTCAGGCGAACAAGAAGCCACACTTCAAGCCGGATTAGGCATCGTCGTCACCTACATACACCAGCTAGGCCTCACAAGCTCCCCGGAAAAATCAGAGTACGTTGTCGTACTGAATTTTTCTACGCGCAAAGCAGCTGCTGAACACGCCCACATCACCTTGACTATGACCGGCGAACATATCCCGGGCAGAAAATCCGTCCGCATCCTCGGATTTCTGTGGCAAGAGAATGGACGTAGTGCGGAGTGGCTACGGCGCATTCTCCATCAGGCAAGTCAGGTCATACACATGATGACACGCGTAAGCAAGCGCCACACAGGCCTGCGTGAACACGAACTCCGTAAAATTGCTGAGGCAGCAATCTAATCCCGAATCCACTATGGCCTGCCATACGTTGCACTTACACGCACCCAGACCAAACGACTCTAGGCTTCTTTACGAAGACGTCACCGCATTGAAATGGGTGTTCCCAGTTACGCCCGTAGCATCGATGCTGAACACGCAACCCTGCGCAACACCTTGGATGTGAAGGTCCAAGCCCACCGGGAGTCTCAGTATCTCCGTCTGAGCACCTCGTCCCAGGGACGCACCACCCTGCGAATGTTGGGACACATGTGGTGACCACTTCCACCTCTTTCCATCGATCCTCCACCATGGATAACTATCCCTCGAATCGAAGTCCGACCGATACCCCGGAATATGCACTCCGAACGCAACACAGGCAGGCGACAGGCGCGGGCGACCCATCTAACTGACCCATCGCATGACACCTACTATGTTGACGCCACCTTCTCGCCGACGGCATCTAAAACGGCAGTCATCGGCACTCAGGGTGACATCACTCGTTGGCATAGCGGAGTACCGTCTCCAACGGACGCCTAGATCCTTGTCATATCGGAAGTCATTACTATTCCCCCTCACTCCACGCCAACCATAACCGTTCGCTCAGACAGCCAGGAAGCCCTTCGTTCTTTCGCAAACAACTTACTTCCCTGTCATATTGGGGCATCCCTCGCGCTACACATGCAAAAGCATCCCTCACTTCACGTCCTCTTGGAGTGGGTGCCGGGCCATCAGGGGATACAGGGAAATGAGCGTGCTCACTCCGTCGCTCGCGAGTCTAAAACACCGAGCGCTCCTATTCCATGGCCTGACACCTATTGGCCTCGAGCTCCACCACTGGAAAAGCTGGCGCCACCGTCGGCGTGACGTGCTAGGAGGGATCACGTGGACATAGCGGCCGCGTCGGCTGCTTCGGGAGCGCCGAAGCGAGCTGAAAACGAGTTTGAATTCCCTCGTACGCTGCGGTCCTCATTTAGTGGCGAAATTTCCCCGCTTGGAGTGTCTCCTTTACAAAGCTTGAAAGCACTACAATAGGTAGTGGCTGCCTTTGAAGGCGTGCAACATGGTAGGCTACTGCTCGGTGCCGCAGGGCCGGACGCACGTAACGGAGGCCGGTGTCAGCCTTATTCACACGTAGCCGCAGGACAAGAAGCTGCGTGAAGCTTGGCTCGCGAAACATAAAACCGACAAACAGTCATCGGCTACAACTCGGGTATGCAGCAAGCACAGACGCGAGGAAGATTTCTGCTACGGCGCCCGGTCTGCGATGTTCTGAAAACGCGCACTGAGACGCTCGCCCGAGCCTGCTGCACGGCTAATTTTATGACGGTTTGGTTTATCAACTTGTCGATGCTATAGATACTAGCAAGTTCAGTGGAGCGGAAAGGCAGCGGGAAGAAGCACATAAAAAATGAAAAAGCATGGCATATGGTCATGTTTGGGTTATGAATTAATGCACTGGATTACAAAAAAGGAGCAGCGGGAAATTGCACGCTGAGAACACCGATAAACATACAGTGTGACGCAACTCGACAAATAATATTGAAAAGTCAAAGAATTTAGAAGAAAAAAAAAGATTGAAACGTCGTGACGGCACATCATAGACCCTGTAGGCGTCGAAGTCTCTACAATGAAGTTATTTTTGAACAGCTCTCATAGCTGCCACGCAACAATGGTTGCTCGTATACTGTCAAATGCTCATATTCTGCGGCCTAAAGCTCATGGCACGGTGCGAGAACGCGCGCGCGGAGAAAGCGAAACAGTACGCAGACAAGCATGCAGACGCGCAGTCGGTCGCTGCGAATCTGCGCGATCGCTGCATTGAGGCTTCTTTCTATTACGCTCCATTTAGTTATACAAACACTATAAGAACATATTTCACATAGTTTGCTCTCAGCGTTTACCTACCTTTCACGCAAGAAGCCGGTTCGGGAGACTCCATCGCGGCGACCGCGCGCAGTGGCGTTCACTGTACGTTTTCGGTAAAGAGATAGCGTTTGTAAACGATTGTGTGCTTTCAGTTTGCCCAAGGTTATTATTTAGACAGTAAACAACTTCTCTCGTTTCGAAAGTACTTACGGAAATGTCCGGGAGAGCTCGCGCGTGGTGTTTTCAGTGAGCGCTGACAGCAAAACCTATGAGGAGCGCGCCGCGTGATCCCTCATACTACGCCAGCGAGGCGCTTCCGATAGATGGCGACTCCGTAACTCCTCGCCGCCAATTGCGCCCGAATGCACCGCGCTGAACACCGCAAGCAAACCCGCGCTAGGCTCCGCGAACTGCGCTCGCCTGCATGTACGCTTCCGGCCCCCGATCCTTCCTTCACCCGCCACGACGGCTCCCTAATTCGTCAGGCTCAAACTCTAACATTGGCGAATGACGCCATGCAACACATTATTGAACAACGCCGCGGCCACCCGGCATGCCCAGTGTGCGGCGGCTATCCCGACGTTCGCCACACGTACTGGACCTGCCCCCGTGCACAGTCCTCGCCTTACTATCTCCCCACCTCTTCCCTGACCCCATCTATTCCTTACTGTTGGGAGAGCTGGACCACTCCGCCTGAACTCCACCGAGCCGCTTTTTGGTCGCTCCTTGTGCAACACACAAGGCACGTACAGGGCGCCACCACATCCCCCGCTCCGGGTGCTACTGCATGATCACACGGCACCGAAGCGGCGGACGGCACGGACGAAGAGCCGTTTGAAATAAAGTTTTATTCATTCATTCATTCGCTGAACTCCCCTCCTCCATCCAACAGCTTTGACTATATCTGTACTAAAACGCATTGTCGCCAAAGCCCTATGCAGGTGTGCTAAAAGGGTTGCGCTATTTTTTTCTTTACTACTTCCTACTGAAAGTTGTTAACAAGATGCTTGTAACTTTTGTAACGAGGGTCCCTATCTTTCTTCTTCTTTTTTTTTTACAAGCATTGCTCAGTCTGGTCGTTTACAGTGGCAGCTAATGAATAAGCGAATTCACCCCCGCTCAAACTATTGAGGGTGTACACATGCAGAACTATTCCGCAAGTACGCAGTGTGCATTCAAATGAGAACCGTGCATGTCAGTTTCTGTTTCGCTTATGTAGAGTTTATACAAACATAGCTTTGTCAGCCGCTTGCACTCACGCGCTAGAATTCGAACGTCAACTGCTGCGGTCAGCCGCAAACATAAATTTAGAATTTTGCCATTTAATATTGTGTGTCTATAACTGAGTGAACATTTTTATTCGACCATAATATTGTTGATGTTGTCGCGGCTCCTTTGGCCAACAGACCGCATGTTTATAAAGGATAACCTCGAGCACGCCGAGATATTCCACCCCAGCAAATACGGACTTCTAGGGCGAGGTTCCGGTAATACAAAATGGAGCACCTAGTTACCGGCTTTCGCATCTTTTTCTCCGGCTGGCGCATAGCTGTGTCGGCTCTAATGCCGGCCTCTCAAAATTTGAGAGAGGTCGAAGTGAAGCCTAGCCAAGTGTAATAAAAGAGCACGAGAGATAGGACACAAGGCACGTTACGGCGCAGATAAATTGCCGCGGCGTTCTTGCAGATCCGCCTTGGCCGTCCGCCTTCGTATAAGGAACGTCTCGGCGACTCATTTGAGCGCTGGCGAGTGGGCGGAGGGAAACTCACGCGGCCCGAGTGGCACGATTACACGAACGGCCCAGTCCGCAGGGCCCAGCGCGTTTGACGACTCGCACAGGCTCCGCGCGGGGCTGCGCTTTCTCTTTAATCTCACAATCAGCTCGTTAGCGCGGTGCTGCTGAGTGCCGAAAAGAACCACCCTCCCCCGTCCTTTCCATTCCCTCCATGCACCTACCGCTACGTTTTGCCACTATGGGCGGGGAGCGAGAAATTAATTTCTTTAATCGTTTCTCGTGCGCCCTGTTCATCTCCCTAAGCGGCTGTCCCGTTTTAATGAAGCAGGAAAGCAGTTCTTTTCTCTCGGGAATCGGCAAATGCCGTCAAGAGTTCGAAGCCTTAGTAACAGCTGTGAGGCTTAGGAAACCTCTCGGTGTGTTTTGAGTTTGTTCCATTTTATGTTACTTCTTGCTTGTTGCCCCATGTAGCTTTCCAGTTTCTAATTTTACCTTCAATGGGAACACGTCTGTTCGTCTTCTGGTTGCTTTTACACAAGGGAGAGCGGTTACAACGCACGTATGGAACTTTGGAGAAGACGATTTGAAGGTTCGCTTACTTGTTCACCTCTAGGAGTAGGCCATTAAACCTATAGCTAGTACTAGATGTTTTCTTTTTCTTCAGCGGCTGCTTTCCAGAGCAGCCATTCATGCGCTGAGTTTTGTGAAACAGAATCCCTTTGTTTTCTCTGCTAGATGTAAGAGACAACAATAGAAGACCGGGCATAGGCGTAAGCGTGAAGCGGTGACAGTCATACCATTAACATGAGTGCCTCATTCATGAAGCACTCATGAAGTGTGCAGCAAAGTGTGCAGCAAAGCAGCAAACTGTGCCTTCATGAAGTGTGCAGCAAAGTGTTGGCGCAGTGTTGCGCTATTTATTCAAAGAGCCCACTCCGCAGGCCTGCTGCTCTGTGAGTGGATGCTTTGGGAGATCGCTTGGGTTAAAAGTGAAGAGCTCTCTTCCTCCTCGTTTTGGTCCCCGTCTTCTCGTTTGGCTAAAAACTTCTATTCTCGTTTAGTATCCATGATCTCCCCTCCGCCCCACGCTACGCACCCTATTCTTCACTGTATTACTAGGTTTGTGCGTCGTGTGACAATTTATAGGAACCACCAAAATAATTGTTTGTTCGTTTAAAACACTCCGTGTTCCGCAAGCTGCAGAATGCAAGCTAGAACGGACGACAGGGTTGTTTAGTTGGTACAGGGCTGGGAGTATAATCGAGTTCAAATTCTGGCGTAATTATTAGAAGAGACTTTTCTTTCATTTCGATTATTTCTTGTCTAGCAGAGTTCTGACGCATTTTATTAAGCTAATAAATTCCGCGAGAACCGGCGAGGTAGGCAATGCTTTGTTGAATAAGCTGCTTGGAGCTTCTAGCTGCCGATCAGTTCGGCACCCTGTTGCCCTTCACTTGCCTCCTGGCTATTTAACATATCAGTTGTCCCTCTCTGCCGTTGCTTTGCTTACTGGTGCGGTTTCAGGGCCAAGCTCGATTCCTGAGCCCGATTTCCGATTAACTAAGTCAATCCCGCTGGTAGCATTTTGATGCAATAAAATGGAAGGCATATTATATTTTATTCACGTGGAAGTACATACCGCAGTAAACACAAAAGAGTAAGAATGAGTACGGAATAAAACAATGAAACAAACGCCAAAATGTCGCCGATTACCAGCTGGAGCTGCCTGACTGGTTGCTCTCAAGTGACTCACGCGTAAATGTCATCCTTTGCGTGCACTTTTAAGGCTTAATCACACCGGCGACTTGAGGAGGTCCCGTGGCCATTTGTGACTGGTGACTGAAAAGCGACTGAACGCGACCGATGTTCACACCGCCAAGCCCGGGCGAGCGCAACCTGCAAGTTGCAATCCCGGAGATTGTCGTTCTCAGCGAGGACTCTAGGGATGTACGTAGTTCACGCGCACTTCGCTCTGATTTCGCCTTCCGGCAATAGCGATGGATTTTGATCCTGGCGGATGTCAGTTCAGTTTCATGCGAAGTGATTCCTTGTAATTAAAATACTGTCACGTGGCGGTGACGTTGAAGAACACAGTAGCAATAGTGTGAAAGACAAAACTAACTTTTATTGGGCGAACCTGGGCCCACAAGAACAGGCTAGACTTATAGCACAACGATAGCGGCGAACACGGTCGGCGATCGTCAAAAATCTGATCAGCGAGTCAAGCGCGTCGGCTTTTATACATCAGTCGTCGAATGTTCCGCAGTAATCAGTGGGGGAAACTCGCTGGTTTCGGTGGCAGAGGTAATTGGCGCCATCTCTGCATTGGGCGAACCCGAAAATCCGTTTCCCTTGCATGGCCTCGTAGATCGTCGCGCGCACGCGCGGGGATCCAGGTGGCCGAGCCCTTCCCCCACAAATGCTCTCCAATCGCCCTCCTTCGCAACTCCCTCACCTTCGACTGTCTCCGCGCGCACGCCGTGCGGTCCCGCCGGCCCGGCGCCAGCTCAGCCCGCTGCATGACGTTTCATGTTTCGTTATTTGCTCTTATCGCGAAGCGTACGCTGCTGTGCGTTGACCGGCGTGAGTAGTTTCGTCAGTTTCGTGGTCCTCGGTAGCTGTGTATTTGTGCTCCGCGATGTTTCACCCGTTTCACGACTCGTACCGCTCGTGCATCGTGCAGTGGTACACAGATACCTCAAAAACAAGCCCTGCAAGGTTGTTCCTGGTGCCTAAAGACAACAGGTGAGCGCTCAGACCCAAGGACATCAGAAGGCGCATGTACACGAACACAGCCCTGTCCATGTACGTGCTCCATGAGGCTCCGGACGTCGTTGCGCCTTGATTGTGCTACACTTGCCTCTTCCCGGTAGAGAAAGCTGACAAATAGATGTTCCTCCTCATTGTCACCTGGTCTGTGACTTGTGTTTTTCTTTGACAAGTCTCATTCTGGAACTTCAGTAACTTGCCCAGCTTTCCATAGCGCCCTCAGTGCTTTTTCTGTGTGTCACGTTCTACAAACGTACTAACAGCTGAAAAATTGCTGTTCGTGTTTGTGTACTATCTCAGTAACCGCCGATGGCAAAACCGCGCGAACAACCTTCATGTGTAGGCATAATCCGCTTTTTTTTCTTCTGGACAGCATGAGCATTGCAAGTGTCCTACATGCAGATTTTTGCCGTTCGTGTTTATTATACAAAGGAGTGCCCAGTAGGTACGACTCAGTGCCTTAAGTGACGTAATTTTATTGCTAAGCATTGCATTCGGGTTGAAAGAAAAGACGTGTTGTTGGCTTATTTTACCTGGTCTTTGATTGAGGAATGAGCCTTTCTGCGAATGTTGTCTATGTGCTGCTGCAAAAGCCGACTACCTTCTGTTCCCCTTGCCACCGTTACTCAAGTGCAAAATAATGTGATAATGTGTATTTCAGTTTTTAGTACGATGTTATTTTTGTTCTGCCATGTCTTTTTAATTTGTTCAGCAGTAATGAACATGTCACGCATTTCATATACTTTCGTGCAGATCTATAAGTAAGCTCTTTTGTTTTTTGGTATGCCTCTCAATCAAACAATGTGAGCATTTTGTTCTATTTTTTAGGTATTTTGCGTGTCATTGTTTTGCCATTACCAGTGAGTTTTCCCTTCTTATAGTTGTCATGACTATGTCATACATGTCGTCCAATTTTGTGCAATATCTTAGTGCATATATCAGAAGCTCGCCTACATTTCAGTCTTGAGGGCGTTATATAGAAATCTTGTTTTTTTATGTGTGTGTACATGAAACGGCCTTCGCGTTTTCTAGCGCTTTCTTTTGTTATTTCACCGTCTGTGAACTTTTGTGTTTAGTACTCTTGTATAAGTCATGCACCTTTCACTTTTGCTCATTTTTTTATCGTGTATCACCACCACGTTATAAGAAAATCTGTTTTCGGAAACGATGTCAATAAAGCGAGACCAAAGATCTGTTGTGTTGGAAGTGGAATTTTTTTATGTCCCGGCACATGCTGGCATAATATAAGTATGGGCAAGCCTGCGTGCGTCCCAACGCATATCCCACGGCGCACCACGCGCGATAAAAAAAAAGCACGCCGCGTACAGGTAAAAACAAAAGTAAGCGGCGCGCGCAGCATGGGGAAAAGGGTGAAAGTGAGGGGAGCGGGTCGGAATAATAAAAACAAAAAGAAAAGACAAAGTTTCGGAGAGGAGCCGCCGCGCGGCTGCTATTCCTGTTGCCATGAGAACGTAAACAATCGTGTACGCCGCCATTTTGCTTCTGCGTCGCCCATTGGTTAGGGCCGTAACTGAAGGGGACCTTGGCGCTAGCGTCGAAAGAGCGTTGCTCGAAAACAGCCAATGGCAGCCATGCGGAGATTCACCCCACTGGAGTAATCGCTGGGATCCGCGTGCCTTCCACAAAGTTCTCCATTATTCGCGTCGCGCACACATGCAATAAAATTATACAAGGTTCGGTCACAGACAGCGGATGGAAGCATCGATAACATTCCAGAAACTTCCGATACATGCAGGCGCGTCCTGCGCTGTGCGATAACATTTGTTAGACGGTGAAACGTGTCGCCCGATAAAGACAAAGAAGTACATGTGTCAATACTCCCCTCTTAAAAAGCATCGACCCGATGCTGCAAACAAACAAAATTAATAAAGAAAAGCACTCGTAGCAAAGAAAACAACAAAATAAGGAAAGTTCGTCAGCGTCCGTAAAAGGGTTTAAGACGCACCACGTGGACCACTTCAGATCGTGCGCGGCGCCGCTGTGAATGCGAAATGCCATCTGGCAGGACCTCATAGTCCAGTGCGCCAATACGTCGGATGACCTTACAGGGTCCGCAATAGCGTCGCAATAGTTTCTCACTCAGTCCTCGTCGGCGTATGGGGGTCCATACCCAAACACGGTCGCCGGGCTGGAACTCGACGAAGCGTCGTCGGAGGTTGTAGCGTCGGCTGTCGGTACGCTGCTGGTTCTTGATCCGTAGGCGGGTGAGCTGTCGGGCTTCTTCGGTGCTGGAGATAGGTAGCAACGTCAAGGTTCTCGTCGTCAGTGACGTGTGGCAGCTTGGCATCGAGAGTCGTCGTCGGGTTCCTGCCGTAAAACAAATTGAACGGCGTGATCTGTGTTGTTTCTTGCACCGCCGTGTTGTAAGCGAAGGTTACATACGGCAGGACCGCGTCCCACGTCTTGTGCTCGACGTTGACGTAGATTGCTAGCATGTCGGCGAGGGTCTTGCTCAGGCGCTCCGTGAGGCCATTCGTTTGCGGATGGTAGGTAGTTGTCCTCCTGTGGCTTGCCTGGCTGCATTGCAGAATGGCTTGGGTGAGCTCTGCTGTAAAAGCCATTCCTCTGTCGGTGTGAGGACTTCTGGGGCACCATGTCGCAGCAGGATGTTCTCGACAAAAAATTTCGCCACTTCGGCTGCGCTGCCTTTTGGTAGAGCTTTGGTTTTAGCGAAGCGGGTGAGATAGTCCGTCGCCACGAAGATCCACTTACTCCCTGATGTTGACGTCGGAAACGGCCCCCACAAATCCATCCCAATCTGCTCGGAATGGTCAGCGAGGAGGTTCGATCGGCTGTAGTAATCCTGCTGGCCTTGTCGGTGGTGTCTTGCGTCGCTGACAGTCTCGGCATGTCTTGACGTAACGGGCGACGTCGGCGGTCAGACGCGGCCAGTAATACCTTTCCTGTATCCTCGACAGCGTCCGGGAGAATCGGAGGTGCCCAGCTGTTGCATCGTCGTGTAGGGCGTGCAGTACTTCTGGACGCAGCGCTGAAGGTACAACAAGAAGGTACCTGGGGCGGAGTGGTGAGAAGTTCTTCATCACGAGCAGGTTGTTTTGTAGCGTGAACGAAGACAACCCGCGCTTATATGCCCTAGGGGCAACGTCGGTGTTCTCCTCCCAATTACTCGTGCCTTCCACAAAGTTGTACATTATTCGCGTCGCGCACACATGCAATCAGATTACACAAGGTTCGGTAACAGACAACGTATGGAAGCATCGATAACATTCCAGAAACTTAACATTTGTTAGGCGGTGAAACGTGTCGCACGATAAAGACAAACAAGTACAGCTGTCAATATCACATATGTTACGTGAACACATAAAAGTATTGCATTTTTATGTATCCAATTGTTAAAGGCCCATGCGCAAGAAATATCGCAGTGACACCTCGTACAGAAGGGAATAATAAGTAACAAAAAGTTCCAAGAGTTAAAGTAGCAGCTTAAGATATTCCTTAACATTCCTAGCTGAATGGTGATAATGCAACTACAAAGCTCACCATAGATGAATAAAAACGTTACTTTTATTTACCTGTACAGCTCTAAGACTCTATTCTAAATAATGAAGTTTTGGTAATGCTGAAGAAAAGTATGAGAAAAAAATACAAGGAAGTAACCTTTACCAAGAGACCAACTTCCCTTTTCCTAATCATGTAGACGTAAACACCTAGTGCGATTACTAAAAAGTTGTTGGATAGATTTGATTGCAATGCGTAACTATGCAGACACAAACATTTTCTAGCTTCCCTTGCAATCAGATGTTTCATTTACAATCACAAAATGAGTACTAGTTTCATATGTTTGAAAACAATAAAATTACAATTGCAAAGTTCGCAACAGCGTAGCACAGCAGAAGGAAGAAAGGAACGGTACCACAATTACGTAAAGTGCATCTCTTACAGCATCCTAAGTGGCAAAATATGGCACAGTAATTTACAGATTACGTAACATTGCCCCGAGGACTTGCTAAAACTATACTCGTATGTTTGTGGTTTATTACGCGAAATTGTGAAATGTATTAATTTTATCTGCTTTAAATGCCCCTGCAGGTGCACTTTACAGAATTATGAGATTGTATTGCTGAGTTACGAAGCAGTAAACGTGATGCTGTGCGTGCTTTCTTTTTCCTTTTTGCTCTTTGTAGCTGTTCATGTAAAATATTTAACTTATAAAGTAACATTTTGCTACAAGTAGCTCGTTGTTTAAAGTTTTTCTTCTAAATGTAAAAAAAAACCGTAGAATGAATGCTGAGTTTGCATGTAGTATTACATGATGTAGCAGCACTCCAGTTAAACCTTCCTTTTAATTGCTGGCGTTCCTGTTTTATACCTCCTGCTGATACAGCGTCCACTCCATAAGGTGTATCAGGTCTTGAGGTGGCAATTCAGATGAGGTGGCAATTCCCGCAGGCGGGCATAATTTCGCATTGCAAAATATGCAATGCTGTCCCTTTTGTTTGTTGCTTTCTGCTCCCTGAGTTGCTCAAGGTGTTCCATACAGGCTTCCGCAACAGCCTCTTGGCTTGTGTTCTCACCTGCATGGCTGTAGAGGAAGTATGTCGGCTTCCATGCCTGAAACCCATGCTTCAGTCACACTCTTACTGCCCATTTCTTTGTACTTGGTGGCATGCGTAGCTTTGTTTCTTGATGGTAACTAAATGTTTTGTTGATTAATGCTCAGTAAACATCACACATGTCTCACCTCGAACCTTCTGCTTGTTTGCGCTGCCTTGGTGTCCTCGGTCTGAAGGCAGTAAAGCGTAGTGTATTACGTTGTACAAAATGAAAGCTATATTACTAGCATTATAAAGGGTTTCTTATTGCTAGAAAATTTAAATACTTGCTCACATACCGTTCCGCTGGTGGCACCGCTGCTGTTACTGCTTGTGCATCTTCTCTGACAACTCTGCAAAAGAAACCACAAAACAGCACAGCTGATCCAACATCATTGCATCGTTAACCTAAAAAAATCATCGATAACCTTTTAAAAACCAAGTGCACTTCTCAATACTTCTGTGAATCCAGACAGCTAATAAACATGAAAATTACACTTTATACAGTGATCCTTACAAATATGTCTTTGTTAAGAGTAAGTTAAATTGCAAGTTTTCTTTACGCATAACTGCAGGTCTCCTCATCTGGTTTCATGGTGTCTTAGGATACCCCTGGTTTGCCATCAGCTACCCTTCTGCTGCTGGGCTGCAATGGGAGTGTAAAAACAGCTGTGCATACACGACATTTGACAGGGATACTGCTGCATGCAGATGTCATTACCAGCGGTCAGCTGGCCGCCAGTCGCGTACTCACCTCCCATTACGCTCATCCATGGTGGTGCAGATGCTGTAACGAAATAAGTCATGTCTATTTCCACTCACCTCTTAGGATCACATGTACCAGCATACAAGCTATGTTGTGAATTAGCATTTTTTGCCGTCATAAGTAGAATTTTGTACAGTTCTGAACGTTCCACTTACAGAGAGTTAGAGGTTCCTGTTATGGTTAACCATTGTATGGTAGAAACACAATATTTACCCCTGTCTTAAATCTACGCTGAAATTTGTACGTTACCTTGCGTGTGTGCCATTCACGTTGCACAGCACCTTGAAAGACGTATATCTAGT